>NW_022900946.1:1360909-1381672 GCF_012274545.1 Fukomys damarensis | reverse complement strand
AGGTGTGGTCCTTGTGCGCTGCCTAGACTCCTCTGCTGGGTGAGCTCTGGGATAATGCTACGCTGAAATTTCATGTGCTGGCGGCCAAAATTCAGAGATAGCACACAGAAAAGGGGCAGTATGGAATACACCCGAAATAAAAGGTCATTATCAGTAAACGAGCCCTACCCCTTCCCCACTTCTTAAATGCTACCTGGGATGACAGACTGTCAACCCTAACACAGCCTCAGAGCCCATCCTAACTTCCTCCCTCCACAGACAGGGAAACCGAGTCCTAGACTTAAGATCACAGAGAGAAGCCAGGTCTTTTATTTCCTAGGTGAGTATAGGAAGGTCCCAGTGGATAAGAAGATAGGGGGCCTACATTACCTTCCAAAAACTGTGGGAACAGCTTGTCCAACACCTGATGCGTCTCCCTGACGATGGCCCAACTATCCTTCTCAGGACCTGAGGCAGGTGAAGAGCCAGTTCACATTTCCTCCCCACCCCTGCTCCGAATCGTGGCAGTCTAGACCACGAGGCTCTTACCTGCCTGTACCTGGTTCCTCAGTTCCTCCAGCTCTTGTAGAAGGGGTCCATCTTTCTTCAGGGCTCCGAGCAGCAGCCCATGTGTGGCAGCCCTCAGGACAGCCTCAGGGCCTGCCATCTGGCTCAAAACTACCTGTACCTGGTCTTCAGAGACCCAGGGGAAAACAGCGTTATCAGGGAAGGGCTACTACCCCGAACACCCTCAACCCTATCACTCCTCTTCACCTGTTTCCCCCAGAGGCCTTCACCAGAAGATCAAGGGCCCTTTCCTTAACTTCCTGAGCAACTTCATTTCCTGTTGCTTTCCAATGCTCTGGCCAAACTGAAATGCCCTACGTTCAAACACAGTTTCACAGCACCTCACTGAGGTGAGCTAGTGAGAATGAATACCATCAGCAGATCAGCGATCTCAAGGACTGGTTTTGCCAAGCAGAGACTCAGAGAGAAGAATGCTTCCAGGGGGCCGGCCAAAGGGCATCATCCTGTTTGAGTGTGTGGCGATATACGAACTGCTTTTACATGACCACCTCATATGACTCACAGGAAAACGTTACAGGTAATAAGTTAGCCATGGGAGCTCCCTTTTACAGAGGAATAAAACCAATTTCAGTGAGGCAGCACCTACACTGCACAGGCCATCAGCTTCCGTCTGGCGTGCTCATCAGGACACAGGCAGTCTCTAAACTGAGGGAGGGGATGAGGTGACTGCAGGAAAGTGAGGCTAAGGCTGGGAAAAATGGCACACTCACTTCGTGACTGGTTCCAGTAAAGGAGATAGGGTTCTTGGTGCCCCTCAACCAGCTGCTGCAGCTCAGAGACACTGGTGGAGAGGAGATGGCAGTGGGGCAGGAAGAAAGCAAACACAGGAGCATCCACCTGGTCAAACAACTCAACCCTACCTGTCCATTTCAACCTTTCATTTGCTTGCCATCCATTCCTTCGCTGTTACCCGTGCAGTCCACACGCACCCTTCCTCTCGTGTACCCAGTCACCCATCCTCTCCGTTCACCACCCTTCCTCCGTCCAACAGAGATAACTCTTCTATGTGCTCTGTTACACGACCGATGCCCTCAAATACTCACGCCGTCCTCAAGTCCGTTACTGGAAATGAAAAACCTGGTACGGAGGTGGTCCCTGCTCAGAGGAGGCCAGTGTGTACCAGAGCAAAAGCACACGTGGTAGAAGTGATGCCTGGGAGACACCGGGCTACTCACCTGGAGACCAAGCAGTGTAAAGGAACCCCTAACGACAGAGACGGAGATGACCAAAAACCTGTGGGAAGCTGAAGTCAGGATGCACAGAAATGGGGAAAGGCTGGGAGACACAGGACTTGAGACCGAGGGCTTGGGTCACCTGTCCAGAGTGGCTCCATCTGATTGGCTGAAGCAGTGTCCAGCACCTCTCCCCTCTGCAGAAAGTGCTTCAAGACCAGCCGGAGCCGGTTCTCATTCAGGGTCTCCATGACGAGGGCACGGATCGCCCGGTAGTTGGCATAGATGTGGAGGGCAGTGAGGAGGAAGAAACATCCGAGGCTGAAGCTGAGGCGAGAGTGAGATAGCCAGTAGGGGAGAAGCCCATTTGGATAGCTCCTCCCCACCGCTGCTCCTGGCTTACCTGGGGCGATAGGACACCAGAGGAAGCAGCACGAGGCTGACCAGGAGCCCTGCTAGGTTCACCAGTGTCTCCTGGAAAGTGGCAGAGAGGTCAGGCATTGGAGTGTTACCCTCAGCCCAAATTTCACATCCTTGAGTGCTTTTCACCATATTCCTCCCTGCTCTGGAACTTCCTAGGGCTCTGAAGGGGGTGCCAAGGAAATTTGTAAGAGACAGGCGCTCATCTGCCCAGGCAGATAACAGTCCCTAACAATGCTCCTGGAACATGTCTTCGGCTTTGCAGCAATAGTTGGCTGAGTAGCCCCATGCTCAGGCACTCCCTATGGTTTTGGGGCACTGTTATACAGTGGTAAAAGGTGGATCTCTCTCAAATCTCTTAGCATGCAATAAATGGCAACCAAATTCAAAAAGGGGTCAAGAACTACACAGGAAGCAAAGGACAGGACCCAAGCTCTTGTCTTGTGAATCGATGTTATCAGAACCCTCTGGTGGCCAGACTGATGTCATCCTAGGGGAAAAGTCTGAGGCTGTCGTCCCCCAACTCATCACAAGGGAGGAAGGAGTCTGTACTGGTGTCTGTACCTACTGGAGCTCCAGGGAGAGCTGGTCCTGGCACCCAGGGGGCCTGAGGCTAGAGAGCTCTTTGTACTCAGTCCTTCTGGCAAAGGGGTAGGCTGTGGGAGTAAAGGCTGTGGATGAGCCAGCAAATTGGGGACCAGGAGCAGAGGGACCTCCTCTTTCTCATGTGAGAAAATAGTCATTTCCAGGAGGAGGGGGTGAAGGGAGGGCTGGGACAAGGGGAAAAAATGAGAACCAAGACCTATCATGTAAAGGTACAAGATCCCAATGATGAATGTAACTGTACTGTATACCTAAAATGTACCAACAAACTCAACGAGGAAAACAAAAGAAAATAAGTCATTTCCAGCAGCCACACAGAATGGTTAGGAAAGCAAAAATCAGCAGAGAGCAGGGCCTGCCGCAGGACTGATGCCTAGGCTGCCCTGGAGCCTTGGAACAAACAGCAGCAGAGGCAGGGAGATAGCAGGTAAAAGAGAACAGGCACAAAGCTGGGGACCCTAACGAGAAGGGCCTGGATTGTATTTATTCCTCTCACTCTTTTTTCCCCCCAGCAATGGGGATTGAACCCAGGGCTCTCACAGTAAGCTATGTCCCCAGCCCTTATTTTTAGACAGGGTCTTTAACGTTAAACGGTTAAGTTGCCCAGGCTGGGCTCAAACTTGCCATCCTCTGGCCCCAGCCTCCCAGAGTGCTGGGATTGCAGGTGTGCACACCTTGCCTGGCTTATTTCTCCTACTTTGAACAACCTGTGTAATGAGAGCTGGAAGAGACTGTGAGGAAGAACTAATACAACCACTTTCTGAGCGAAGGGAGTGGGCCAAGGGCACCTAGCTAGATTGGCCCGTTCTATCTTTTATTTTCTCATGCCTTTTATTTCTCCAGCCTCAGCCTTGGTTGTTGTGTCATTGTTTTCTTGTTTTGTTTATTTGTTTTTTCCATACCCAGGGATCGAACTTAGGATCTTATACTTGCCAGGCAGGCACAGTGCCACTGAGCTACATCCCCAGCTCTTTCAGCCTTGTTTTTCAGTACAGTAACAGGTAATTGGAAGAAACGCTAAGAGGAAAAGCTGTGTGCAATTCTGCACTGTTGGACTCAGAGCCAGGCATGGTGGTACACGCCTATAATGTCAGCACTCTGTGTGTGTGTGTGTGTGTGTGTAAGAGAGAGAGAGACAGGGTCTCACTGTGTAGCCTAGGTTGGCCTTGAACTCACAACAATCCTCCTGCCTCAGCCTCCTGCGTGCTGGGACTATAGGTGCACACTACCACACTCAGGCAATGGCAGTGCCCTTTGAAGCTGAGACAGGAGGATCACATTTGAGCCCAATCTGGGCAACTTAACAATTTAACAAAAACTTGTCTCAAGATACAAAATAGCAAAAGTAGATGTAAATTTGTGCAAAATCCTAAGATCAGGCCAGGTGTAGTGATATATGCTTGTGATCCCAGCCAGAATTTGAGAGGCTGAGCAGAATTGTTGAGTTCGAAGCCTCAGTTCTCAGGGTACTCAAGGTTAGCAAGAGAATGGCTATGACATTAGAATGGCAACTGAGTCATAGGATGCTAAACTGATAATGTGTAAATTAATCATTGGGTGCAAAGTTAGTGAACAATTATCTCATTGTACATACTAAATATTTATCTGTTTTAGTATTGAACTAAAGCATAATTTTATCATTTCAAGAATGTCCAATAAGAATACAACAACCAAATGGTCATTCTTTTATGCCTTTTAGATATGGATGAATAAGCAATGGGGAGAGAATTTAAAGAAACTATAGTTAGGGTGGTGGAGCAGCCCAGAGGCGGAGCACTTGCAAGCACAGGAAAGGCCCAGGGTACATCCCTAGCGCTGGAAAATAATAAATAAATAAATAAACCGAAGTGACTGTAAAGGAAATTTTGTGATTTAAAAAAAAAAAAAGATCAGAGGTGGTGGTGCACACCTGTAATCCCAGCACTTCGGAGGCTGGGGCAGGAGGATCACTACAAGTTCAAAGCCAGCCTGGACTACATAGTGAGTTCAAGGTCAGTGTGGACTACATAGCAAGACCCTGTTTAAAATAAAAAAAAAAAAAAGGTAAGAAAAGCCACCTAAACCAAGAAATAAAGGCTGGCATAAACCTATGGGAATAATGTCAGAATGGCTGTAACTCCGAGGGAGCTGACTCAGGTTATGAAACATGTTATCAACACCAAAAAGGGTTTTCTAATGGCTAGATTTGGAGCACAACGAAGAACAAGGAAGAAATGGGCCGGTTGCTTGGAGGATGGTGTCACATTGACAGATGACCACGAGAAAGCAGAACCTCTCAACTTTCATCAGGTTTCTTTTCTGTAAAGAGAATGATGCTCAAGGTTAAAATGTTTTAGCCTTGGAGCTAAAAGGAAACAGTGCAAAGGAGTGAACAATGAAGGTTGGAGGTGTAGCTGCAGGCGGCACACTTGCTTGCCAAACACAAGGTCCTGGGTGTGAGTCCCAGAACTATAATCAATTAATGAATCAACAGACGCGAACTCAGCTGTATTCCCCAACCCTTTTCATTTTTTATTCTGACACAGGGTCTCGCTAAGTTGTCAGGCTGGGCTCAAATTTAGGATCCTCCTGCCTCAGTCTCCCAGAGGACTAGGATTACAGATATGCAGCGCTATGCTCAACTTCCCTGATAAAATTACAAATTTCGTATTCTTTAGATGATTTGTCAGCAACAAATACTGGAAACAGTGGGAACTACTCACGCTAAAGCAAACTCACTTCCTGTTTTCACAGTGGTACAGTACATTACAACACTGCTAGACCAGAGAAACCTGGGCCTTGACTTGCTTTCTGCTTTGACACCAAGAGAGAAAGTGTTTCAGGAAACTCTTACAGATGCTATGAAGAAATATGAGCAAGCAGAGTTATAGTGATTTGGAGAGTCTATAGTAATTTGACCATTCATATTTATTTTTAAAAGCAGTGAAAAATTAAAGGACTTACCCCCCCCAAAAAAAAGTGGTGAAAAGAATAACAACAAAAACTGGTTGGCACCTACTTCTTTCAAAACTCTGGAAGTTAACCAAAGCTTGCAGCAGCCCGAGGAATTCTTCAAGTAGTTGACAGCTAGGTGCAGTGGTACATGCCTGTGATCCTAGCACTCTGGGAGGCTGAGGCAGGAGAACTGCAAATTCAAACCCAGCCTGGGCAACTTAGAGGGATTCTGTCTTAAAACATACACACATACACTATACATAGGAAAGAAAGAAGAGCTGTAGCAAAAAGCAGTTGAATCTTGGGAAGAAGAACTTGCCTTAGTCCTGGCTTTCATGCTCCATCTCTCTTGAGAACTCAAAAGCACCAGCACACCTCCTTAGTACAGCCTGGCAGCTGAGGAGGGGACAGAAGGAAGCTGGAGTTCTTCCACAGCCTTAGTCCCAAATAAATGTCATATTCGGGCTATACAGAAGTGACCTTGCTCATAAGCTGCCCATGTTTTACCTGAGCTGGAGTGTGCACAGTGAAAAAAGCCTCCTCTCCAATGGGGCTTGTCAGAAACATTTCCAAGCAAGTGTTTAAATTTTGTCACTACCTGAATTGGTGGGCAGCCTTTGGGGACTAAGCAAACAGCTCAAAAGAAAAAGCTGGTTGTGGGGGAGCTGGGAAGAGCAAAGCTCAGTTTGGGGAGTGAGGTGAATTCAAGGCCAGCCTGAACTAAACAGCAAGATGCTGTCTCAAAAAAAAAAAAAAAAAAAAAGACATCTGGGAAGATGGCAGAATGGAGGACAGCAGGGAAATAGCCTCTCTGAGATTTGGTGTCCAGATGCTGGAATACAGGAAGGTGAAGAAGACAAGGAAGGAAATGGGATCCAACAAGGATCTGAAGTAAGAACTGAAGCCCACGGGAAGAGCAAGGAGGGAGACGTCAGTGAAGGAGGTGGGAAGGGGCACTTTCTCCGAGCCTGGATTCACAGTGTGGGAGAGGAGGTTCAGATCTGCAGACACACCATGACTACTGCAACCCCAGAGGCCTCCAGGAAGAAACACACCAGTGTAACAGAGCAGTGGGTGCAGTGGATTGCAGCAGCTGCTGAGTTATCCAGGTTCAATGTCCCTGAGGAGAAGGCAAATGGCTGGTAGCCATCTTGGAGAGGGGCCAGCTGAGCTCAGAACTCAGAGCAGCTGAGCTCTCCATCAGGCTGGCTCCATCAGGGTGAAGGAGAACAGAGTTCAAATCAGCAGGAGGTCAAGGAACCAAATTCAAGCCAACAGGAAGCGAGTCTCAACCCCACAGGAGGCACACGGAATAGCGGAGGCTGAACAAATTGGGTTCCAGCCTCACAGCCAGAAATCAGCCTGAGGGCCAGGGATTTAGCTTGGTGGTCCTGCCACCTGCCTCACAAGGTCCCGAATTCGATCCCTGGTACCAAAACAAACAGAAACCAGCCTGAATTTCAATGAAACTAAAGGCGCAGTCTTGCTGGGATTACCCACTACCCCACTGTAAATCTACAGCTGGCCCATAGGGAGTAATCAACATGGATCTGGGTTCTGTGTGCCTACTTGTCAATCAGTGACAGCAGAGACAGACCTTGAAGCAGACAGTTATTTTCTTATTTTTTCTTTTCTTGTTTTGGTATTGTTTTGTGTTTTTTCTTGATCTTATTTTTATATGAGTGGAACACTGTATCTAGTTTTTTGTTGTTGTTCTGTTCTTATTTATATTTCTTCCTTCTCTCTTTCCCTCTTGTCTTCCTCACCAGTTTCCCAAAGTCTGCATAACCTTCTTTGTCCTCCAGCCTTGCTTCTAATCTCTTCCTCTTCTTCAATCTCCCTATTTCCCCCCCTAAACCCTTTTTAAATTTTCTCCACTGCATGTAAAATTGTGTTGAGGTCATGTTTACTATGTACAATTTTCTGGTTTGTTTTAGTTTTTGTTATATAACTACAAATCTAGTTCATATGGTTCAAGATGGCAAATTAATAGTTATCACAGCTTTTCCATTTCTAGGCTGTGTTTAATGCTGTTGTTATTGCTGAATGTAATCCTTTAGCGAAGGTGACATCATTGTTCTAATCAGTTGTTCTTCCTGGTATGCCAAGACTAAGATGGTCTAAAGGTCATAAACAATATTTACTATGGGCCAGTGCCAAAGAACCAGGGGCTAGGCAAAATAGGCAGCAACTTGTCATCACCAATAAATCAAACTGGTAGGATCTTGCAACAGACCCAAAACTCAAAACCCAGCTATATCTGGAAGACATCTGAAAGGTAGGCATTTCCTAAGGGTTCTAAATACTAGCAAAATACTTGCTATAAGCAATTTATAAACATCAACCCAAGTATTACAGTTAAAATGAGAAGACACTTAATCAAGATGCAACCCCAGCCAGGCATGGTGGTGCATGCCTGTAATCCCAGAACTCGGGAGGCTGAGGCAGGAGGATCGCTGTGAGTTCGAGACCAGCCTGTCCTACATAATGAGTTCCAGGTCAGCCTCAACTACATAGTGAGACCCTGTCTCAAAAAACCTAAAACAAAAACAAACAAACAAACAAACAAGATGCAACCCTAGACTTGCAGTTCATCAAAGGCAAACCCAGGGCAATGAGGTGGAATAATTCTAAAGCCGCCCATATGGACTTTCTGAAGTGGGAACAGTTGGAAGTAACAAAGCAAATGAATGAAGTGTTAGAATGGATAGAAGATCAAAATATTAGAACAGACACAGCAAATCTGCTGGAAGATAGACCAGGCAGAATGTCTGAGACACAGATGTAGACAAAGACTTTATGGAAAAAACCCTGATCACACAGGAACAATCACAAAGATCCAAAAACTGGGACTTCGTCCTATTAAAAAGCTTCTGCATAGAAAAAGAAACCTCCAACAGAATGAAGAGACAACCCACAAAGTGGGAAAAAATTTTGCCAGCTGTTTCTCAGACAAAAGACTACTTCTTTTTGAGTGAACTATATAAAGAACTAAAAAAAAAAAAAATCAGACCCCCCCAAATTTAAAGCCCCAATTCAAAAATGATTATCTGAAATGAATATCACTTCTCAGATAAAGAAATAGAAATCGCAAGTAAATATATGAAAAAATGTTCATTATCACTGGTCATCCAAGAGATGCAAACCAAACAACAGTGAGATTCCACCTCACTCCAGAAAGAATGGCTGTTATCAAGAAATTAACCCGGGCTGGGGATTTAGCTCAGCGGTTCTGCCTCCTGCTTCACAAGAACAAAGTCTGGAGATTGATCCCTGGTACCAAAAAAAAAAAAAAAATCAACCAATAGGCCAGGGATTTAGCTCAGTGGCACCACTCCTTCCTTGCAAGCACAAGGTCCTGAGTTCAATACCTTGTACAAATACAATCAAACAAAAATCAAGGGCCAGGCGTGGTGGCGCACGCCTATAATCCCAGCACTCGGGAGACTGAGGCAGGAGGATCGCTGTGAGTTCGAGACCAGCCTGGGCTACACAGTGAGTTCCAGGTCAGTCTCAACTACATAGTGAGACCCTGTCTCAAAAAAAAAAAAAAAATCAACCAATAACAAATGCCGGCAAGACTGTGGGGAGAAAGGAACCTTCTCCACTGTTGGTGGGAGTGTAGACTGGTGCAACCTCTGTGGAAATCAGTGTGGAGATTTCTCAAAAATTTAAAACTAGAGGTTCCATTTGACCCAGCTACTCCTCTTCTTGGTACCTTCCTGAAAGAATTAAAAGCATCACAAGCCAGGGATTTTGCTCAGTAATGCCACACCTGCCTTGCAAGCGCAAGGTCCTGAGTTCAATCCCCAGTACCCCCCAAAAAGCATCATACCATAGCGATATATGCACACCCGTGTTTACAGCAGGACAGTTTGCAATAGCTAAATCTTGGAAACATCCCAAATGCCCATCAACTGATGAATGGGTAAGGAAGACATGGTTGTTTTTTATACAATGAAGTATTACTCGGCCATGAAGAAGGATAAGCCCAAGACATTTCTAGTCATAAATGGATGCACCTGGAGACCATACTCTTTACTGAAATGAATCAGGCACACGTTTAAATCCTGCATTATCTGGTGTGAAAAGCCAAAAGTGGAAATAAGGACCAAAATGTGTAACAGATATTGGGAAGAAAATGTTCAAATGAGAAGGGGAACAAGGAAGGAGGGAGGGGAAAAGTAAAGAAGGGACAAGAAAAAAAAGAGGATAGAAGAAAAAAATGGAAGCACAGCTTTTGTAAATAAGGAGGGGAAGAGGGGTTGAAGGTGGGGGGGGGTGTCAGAAAAAAAGCAGCAGCAAGATACATCCTGTCCAGGTACAAATTCCCTGTGATGAATGTGACCATTATGTGTGTCTACAATGTACCAATACCTGTTTTGCTTTAAAAAAAATTGGGGAGTGAGGTGATTCACCCCCCATAGCTGACCTACAATAATAACAACTCTACCTTAAGAAAATAAGGAAATTGGGGCTGGGGATGTAGCTCAGTGGTTCTGCCGCCTGCCTTGCAAGTACAAGGGCCCGAGTTTGATCCTTGGTACCAAAGAAAATAAGAAAATCGCATGTCTGAGCCAAATGTGAGTGACCTGGCCCAGAAACACAGAGTCAAGTTACCCACGGTGAGCTAGCTGGTTCTTCTGATGCACTTTGAGGGGCTATTGTTGTTTGTTTGCAGGGCTGGGGATCAAACCTGGAGGTGCTCTAGCCCCAGCCCTTTTATTATTTTATTATTTTGAGACAGGGTCTTGCTAAGTTGCCCAGGTGGGTTGGAACTTGCAATCCTCCTGCCTCAGCCAGAGAAGCTGGGATTAGAGGCAGGCGAGTTTTTATAGTCACAAAAGAAAATGAGGGTCCTTGAGTAGGCAGACTACAAAGAGACAGGGGAATCTTCTGTAGGATTCTGTTGCCTTTTTTTTTTAGGGTGCTTTAAACAATTTATTTAACTGAAATCCCATTTATTGACTTCCATTTATTTTGATACATCTTAAACCTAAGTGTAAATATGGTTCAAATGGTATTAACTGATAGTGTGAAATAGGAAGAAAATGGGTAAAGGGGAAGTGGGAAGGACAGGGGAGGGGAGGGGAAAGAAGGGAAAAGAAAAAAATGTGAAAAAAGGAAACGGCCACAAAGCCTTTCTAAACAGGGAAGGGTAAAGGGTGTCAAGGGAGGGAAAAGGGTCTGGGGAAAAAATAACCAAGACATATTATGTAAAGATATAAGATCCCAGTGATAAATAACTATTGTGTGCTTTAAATGTACCAATAAACTTAATGGGGAAAAATTTAAAAAAAATAAAAATAACATATTTCGACACATCTTGTCCCAAACGTGATTTAGAGGATTTTTAAGCCAATATAGATATTTCATAAATATGTGGTCATTTAGGTATACATTTGCTCAATACCTCACATCTTTCAGTGAGAAAACACTGACGAGTAAAGACCTGACACAATTAACTGGGCAAAACAAGAATCTGCTCCAAATAGTACTTCTCTGAGGTAGAGGCCCCACACACCTGTTCAATGAAGAAAGCCGTCCTTACAACACAGGACGATTTTTTATTTTTTAAATTGGGCTTAGGGCACTCAGCGGCTGATTAGGAGTTTCATGGCAGAGCCACAGCCCCAGCTTATGCCGTGAATTCACAGGGAACAGGTTCCAACTACTCGACTCGGCCTCCTTCCCGTGGGTTCTCACGAAGTGTGCTTCTCTGGGCGGGGCAGGCTGGCGCTTCAGCTCAACCCAGGCCCCTTTCTCTGGGTTCCTTCTTTTTCTGATCATGTTCCTTGACCCATTTCAGGAAGCTATCTCGACTCTGAGTGTTTAAAATGCTCAATACACACGAGTCCTCTCGGCAAGTATCTCGCTCTTAACTTGCTTATTCACGACGATGCACTGCATGCTGGGTAACACTGTAGATCCTTCAGGTTTTGCCATGGTAACATTTGGGTGGCATTCCTTTTTGAGCAGTACCCATTCCCTTGATGTCTACAATATCACCCTTTTTGTAGATTCCCATGTATATGGCCAAAGGAACAACCCCATGTTTTCTAAAAGGCCCAGAGAACATACTCCGGGTTCCCCTCCTCTTTCCCTTTGTGTTCGTCATTTTGGCAAATTACTGAAAGATGGCGGTTCCAGCCGAAAGGAAGGGATTCTGTTGGCTTTGACGAGGTGGAAAAATCCTGTACAGGATTCAGATGTCATCACATTCATACCTTGAGGGCTGTGGGGCCAGAGGTCTGTCAGGCCTGCGTTCAAGTGGGCTTTGAGTGGTAGCAGGAAGGCTGCATCAGGTACAAGGGTTGACACTAAATGAAAAAGACTAAAGATGGCCTGAGACAACTTGGGCTTTTCATCTGCAAAATCCGTCCTCTCCACCTATCCTGCAGGCTTGGCCCAGTGGTGTGGATATTTAATCCCAGTGCACTGGGAGGCTGAAGCAGGAGGATCATAGAAACTGAAGCTCAGCCTGGGAAATGCAGCAATTCAGCAAGATCCTGGGTTAAAATTTAAAAAGATAAAACACTAGGGACATAATGTAGTGCAAAGGCCTTGTGTTTGATTCCCAGTTCTGAGGGGAAAAGTCTGGAGGCTCTTGAATATAGATGTGGCTTCTTCAAAGAGTTCATTTCACACCAGAAAACCAGAGAAGCTAATAAAAACCATTTAAGAACAAAATAAAACATTTGCCAGGCATGGTGCCACACACACACCTGTAATCCCAGCACTTGGGAGGCTGAGACAGGAGAAGCGCTGTGAATTTGAGGCCAGCCTGGACTACAAGGTTGAGTTTAGGGCCAGTATGAACTACAAAGCAAGACCATGACTCAAAACAAACAAACAAACAAAAACAACAGCAAAAACAAAAGTGTGTGTGTATATATATACATACATATATACATACACACACATATATGTAGGTATATGTCCTGAAATACACTGTTTTCAACAAAAATTATGAGATATGCAAACAGAAATGTGATCTGCACACAAGCCAGAAAGCAGGCAACAGACCAGGAGTGGGTATAGCCTGTAATCCCAGCACTCTAGTAAGCCGAAGCAGGAGGATTGCAAGTTTGAACCCAGCCCAGGCAACTCAGCAATTTAGCAAGAGCCTGTCTCAAAAAATAAAAAAGACAGGCCAGGGATTTAGCTCAGGGGTTCCACCGCCTGCCTCACAAGTACAAGGTCCTGACTTTGATCGCCAGTATAAAAAAAAAAAAAAAAAAAAAAAAAAAAATCATAAGGAATGAACTAATAACAAAAAGAAATTTGGGAGACTCGCAATTACATGGAAATTAAACAACGGTGTTAAATAACCAAGAGTCAAAGAAGAAATCACAAAGGATATTTGAAAATACTTTGAGATAAATGAAGGTGAATATAGCAGCCATAAATTTGAGCCTATCTCTTAAGTACCTATATGAGAAGAAAGATCTCAAATCAACAATTTAACCTTGGGGCTGGGGATTTAGCTCAACAGTTCGGTGGCCTGCCTTGCAAGTACAAGGACCCAAGTTCAATCCCCGGTACCAAAAAAAAAAAAAAGCAATTTAACCTTAAAACACTGAAGAGTTGGGCATGGTGGTCCACTTCTAAACCCCAGCACTTGTGAGGCCAAGGCAAAAGGATCACTGAGAGTTCAGGGCCAGGATAGGCTACATAGTGAGACCTTGCCTCAAAACAACAACAAAATAAAAAAGATCTCACAGGAAGAGCATGAGTTCATAATTGTCCGGAACTATACTGTAACTCCTTGTCTCAAAAAAAAAAAAAAAAAAAGATTCTGTGTTTCAAAGCACACTATATAGAAAAGATAACCCACTGAATGGAAGGAAAACTTTCCAAATCTTCTATCCAGTATATATAAAGAACTATACAAGGCCAGGGATGTAGCTCAGTGGCACTGCGCAAGGTCCTGAGTTCGATCCCTGGTACCATCAATTTAAAAATGAGCAAAGGACTTCTCTGAAAAGGTATTCATGACCAATAAACACACAGCCATCAGGAAAAATGCAAATAAAAACTACAAGATCCATCTTCACACCTACTAGGATGAGCATAACAAAAAAAATAGAAATTAACAAATGTTGATAAGAATTTAGAGACAATGTAACACCCGTATATTGCTGGTAGTGACGTATAATAGTGCAGCCACTGTGAAAAACAATTTGTCAGTTTCTCGAGGAATTAAACATCAATGGGACATGGTAGTATACATCTGTAATCCCAACTGCCATGAATTCAAGCTTGGGCTATGTAACGAGTTAAGTCCAGCTTAGAATACATAGCAGGACCTTATCTTTAAAAATAATAACAATAAGTTACCATAATGATCCAATTTATCTTTAGGTACATACCCAAGAGAACTGAAGATATGTTTGCACAAAAACATGGGCATGAATGTTCATAGCAGGGTTATACTCAATAGTCAAAAAACTTGGGAAAACCCAAATGCCCATCAACCACGAATACAAATGTAGCATATTCATACATTAGAATATTACCCCGATGTAAAAAGGAATAAAGTACTGATAAATACTATGACCTGGGTGAACTTTGAAAACATCACAATAAGTGAAAGAAGCCAGATTCAAGTGTATTCATATACATTCTATAGGATTCCACTTATACAAAACGTCTAGAGTAGTGATGGAAGGCAGATGAAGAGCCATCGTGGGGAGGTGGGCAGCATGGGTAGTGGCTGCCGCAGGCTATGGGAGTTACTTCTGGGATGATGCAGATGTCCTGGAATACCCTATTGGTAATGGCTGTAAAATGTGAATATGCCAAAACCCACTGAACTGCACACCTTATTTTTATTTATTTATTTATTTTTTTTTTTTGAGACAGGGTCTCACTATGTAGTTGAGACTGACCTGGAACTCACTGTAGCCCAGGCTGGTCTCCAACTGACAGCGATCCTCCTGCCTCAGCCCCCCTAGTGCTAGGATTACAGTCGTGCATCACCACGCCTGGCTGAATTGCACACTTTAAAGTGGTGAATTCTGGGGCTGCGGCAGAGCATGTGCTTAACATGCATGAGGCCCTGCATGTCACCCTCAGCACCAAAATAAATACAGAAATGGTGAATTCTATTGTATGTGACTTATACCTCAATTAAGAAGATGATTTCAGGGCCTGGGGATTTAGCTCAGTGGTTCCACTGCCTGCCTTGCAGGCACAAGGACCAGAGTAGGATCCCTGCTACCAAAAAAAAAAAAAAAAAAAAAGAAGAAGCTGATTTCAAGAAAAAAGTCTTAAGATATACTACATAAAAAGCTGTTACAAAAGTATAAAAAATCAAATGCAAAAATCATATCTGTATGAATTCCATTTATATAATATCCTAGAAAAGTAAAACTATAGTGATAGGAGCAGATCATTATAGCCTGAAGCTGAGAATCACTAGAAAGGGTGTTTCTGTTTGTTTTTTTTTGGGGGGGGGGGGTTTGTTTGCTTTGGGTTTTTAAAGACAGGATCTGATGTGTAGTTCAGGCTGGCCTAGAACTCACAGCGATCCTCCTCCTCAGCCTCCCAAGTGCTGGGATTACAGGCATGCGCCACCACACCCAGCCTTGGAAAGGGGCTTTGAAGAAATTATTCTCACAGAAGTGATGGAATTACCAAAATCTGCCGATTTGTGTCCTTGCCAAATCTGTAAATTTCTTCTGTGTGTGTCACGTTGGTGATGAAACCAGGGCCTTGCACATGAAATCCAAGTGCTTCACCACTGAGCTATATCCCAGTCCTGCTTAATACCCTAATTTTAAAAAATCAATGTCAATTTAGGCAGACAGCTCTAATGATAGCAGCATCTAGCGTCCATGTAGCCTTTGCAGGTTTAAGGCCTGAATATTCAAAATCACCAAAATTTTACTACCTTGCAACTCTGTGAAACAAGTAGAAAAAGTATTATTATCTCAAATTTGCATTTGAGAAGCTAAAGTTCAGAAAAGTTATGCTACTCAACCAGGTTCACATATGAAAACATCCCTGTGAAGCAAGCGTTGTATCTACCTTTTTATATGAGAGAAGTGAAGACTTAATTAACTGTTGAGGGTTAACAGGATTCAAACCTAGGCAGTCTGACTGAAGAGCCCCGATTCTTGTTTTGATTCATTTTTTGGTGCCCCAATGTAGAAGAAAAACAAAGTGACACAAGCCAGGCATTGCACGTCTGAAGCTGAATGGAACTGTCCCGTGGTTACACTCCTGTAGCCTCTGCTTGGAGTCCAGCAGATGTGGCTTTAAGGCCAAAGCCAGGCCCTTCCCAGATGGGAACACATAAAGTCACCCAACTTTACTGCTCGCCTTTCCTATGCCTGTGAAAAGAGGACCACATCCACCTCACACAGCGACTGCAAAACTCCAGTAATGTCACGTCCCTCCAGATGCAGGTATTGTGTCCCCTGGACTTCCGCCACTTCCTCCTCACTGCACGTGTGCTAAGTCATACGGTCACATTTGTCCGAAGCAAGCGTGCACCTCACCCTACAGTTCTGGGGCGTGAGTCTGCAGAAGCAGAAAACTGGAGACACTGCACACTACAGTCACTGCCCTCGGTCACCCCACAACTGACACGAACTGACCATGCAAACAACATGAGGAGGCATGCAAACTGTGCTCTGGGCTGGATCTAAGATCCCCAAAACTCACATGTTCACAAGATGGAGTGTGAGGACTCTCTAACCATGGTAGCCCAGTGAGGTGGTCCTGGGTTCAATCCCTGGTACAGCCAGGTAGGGTGGTGCACACTTGTAACCCCACACTCCTGGAGGCTGAGGCAAGAGAATCACAAATTCAAGCCCAGACTAAGCAACTTAATGATCTAACAAGACCCTGCCTCAAAATGAAAAAGGGCTGGGGATGGAGCTCAGTGAAAAGTACCTGGATTTAACCCCCAGTACCACAGAACAAACAAAAACCAGTTTGATCAATGGCAGTAGGAGTGACTTCAGGAAATAGTATGGCAATAAAATGACAAGGAGTTGACTGAGTATGGGAATAAAATAACAAGACAACACTGATACTATCACAGATACAGTCCAGAAAGAAACGGGTTTGAGCGGACAGAATGATTTTTTTTTTTTTTCAGTACTGGAGATGAAAGCCAGGGCCTCCGTTAGGTAAGTGCTCTATCACTAAGCTACAGCCCTAGCCTTTTTGTTTTATTTTTAAGTCAGAGCTTGAGTTGCTCAGGGTGGTCCAACGAGCAATCTTCCTGCCTACATCTCCCAAGTAGCTGGGGGTCCTCCATGTACCATGTTTTTTTTTGTTGTTATTGTTGTTTGGTTGGATTTTGTTTTTTTTGTACCAGAGATCGAACTTGGGACCTTGCGCTTTTGAGGCAGGTGGCAGCACCACTGAGCTAAATCCCTGGCCCTTGTTTTGGGTTTTTTTGAGATAGGGTCTTGCTTTGTAGTTAGGGCTGGCTCTGAACTCACTATGTAGCCCAGGCTTGCCTGGAACTCTCAGCAATCCTCCTGCCTTAGCCTCCCGAGTGCTGAGATTATAGGCATGCACCACCACACCAGGCCCAGCTTGCTTTTTGTTTTGCAGCACTGGGGAGGAAATCCAAGCCTTGCTCATGCCAGGCAAATGCTATACCACTGAGCTATACCCCAACCCAAGAGGACGGCTTTCGGCTATGCTACTGTATGTTTCCACTAGCCCCCAGCAAACTCTGGAAGGTAAGGACTGGGACCCGGGAGAGGACCATAGCCAAGGATAGACAGTGTAGATAAGGGAAAACATTGACACCACGGGAGGACTATGATATGACTAAGGGAGACATTAAAGAGAGAGAAGGCTGGTGAGAGAGAGAAGGACCCAGTAGGGATAGGCCGAGCTGACAACAGAGATGTCACGGAAGGGGCCAGCTGAAGGAACCTTATGCCACAGGAGATGTTTGGGCAGTATTGATGTTTGAAGTGGGGGTTATTTGGTTGGTTTTTGTTTTGTTTTTTGTTTCCTGAACGGGGATCAAACTCAGGATGTTGCCCTTGCCAGGCATGTGTGGCGCCACTGAGCTACATCCCTAGCCCTGTTTTTTGTTTTGATTTGTTTTCCTTTTTAAAAAGTCAGACCTGAGGGCTAGGGATTTAGCTCCGTGGCACTGCACTTACCTTGCAAGCGTAAAGTCCTGAGTTCAATCCCTGGTACAAAAAAAAAAAAAAAAAAAAAAAAAAAAAAAAAAACAAAAAAAGGTCAGACCTGGGTGCAGTGGTGCACACCCATACTCCCAGCTACTTGGGAGTCTGAGGCTGGGATATCGCAAGTCTGAGCCAAGCCTGGACAATTTAGTGAGAGCTTGTCTCAAAAAGTAAGATAAAAAGGGATGGAGATGTAGTTCGATGATAGAATACTTGCTTAGCACATGCAAGGCCCTGGGTTCAACCCCCAGCACCATGCACACGTGAATTCATGCACACGCATAACTTTATATTTTAGTTCATTTTAAATGTGTTCTAAGCCCTGTTCCAGCACTCATGCTGCTGCCTTCCCAGTGATGCTGACCAGCTGAGTGAGCCAAAGTGAGAACATTCATTTGTGCTCAACATGCCAGACCTTGGAATCCCAAAAAGGTAAGAACTGACTGAAGATTTAGTCTGGGAAGATCCAGACAACAAGGGGCAAAGCCAAATAGGAAACATCAGAAAAACAGTGAGCTTGTGAGATAACGAAAATGAAGTGGAAGGAGAAAACGATTCCCAAGCCCTTTCCACCTCCGTAGTGCAGGAAGCATCCGGTTTTCTTCAGCTAAACGTTAACAGCATCTACTCCACTTGGTCACTGTGAGGGTTCCTGGAGATGAGGCACATAAAGGCACCTGGCACAGAACAGACCTCAGCCATATTACACAAGAACCAGCCAAGCAGACTGAGAAATCGCAGTTCAAAGCCAGGCGAAGTGGCGTACTCCTGGAATCCCAGTACTGGGAGGCTGAGGCAGGAGAACTACCGTGAATTCGAGGTAGGCCTGGGCTACAAGAGTGAGTTCAAGGGCAGTCTAAACCACATAGACCCTGGTCAAAAAAAAAAAAAAAAAAAAAAAAAAAAAAAAAAAAAAAAAAAAAAAAAAAAAAAAAAAAAAAAAAAAAAAAAAATCCCAGGCCAATCTTCTCCAAGCAAATACCAGCCTCAGCCACTAGAGGGAGATCCCGACCAGCTCCTCTACCAGACAGGCTGCCCCGCCTGACCCACCACCTCTCCGGTGCTGGGAAATCCACTCCCACCGGGGAAGCCTGGCTCCAAACTGAACTCCGTGGTGTTTTCTCTGAGTCACTATATTCTCCCGCCGTTGCAAAGTGATCTGGTCAAAGTCCCATAAGGGTTTTTTCACTGCTTTCTAACATCAAACTTATTGCCAGAACCTGATGCCTCCCTCGTTCTGGCCCAGCTCATCCCTCCACCCCCGAGAGTCCCCCATCCTCCAACAGCTCCACGATGGGTCACAGGCCCCCTCTGTGACCCGGATGTGCTGCCCCTGGCCCCTGACCCCCTTCCTCTACCCCAATCTTCGAAGCCTTACTTATTTTTCAGTGGTTCAAGGATGGCTCTTCCATTTTACTCCAGAAAGTGATTTGCTCACCCCTGAGCTCATGCACCATGTGTTTGTCACACTCATCTATCCAGCATCGAATTGACCCATGTGCGTGCATCTTTAATACACTAGAAACACCATTCATTATCCAGGAGGAAGCTTGTTTGGGGCCACACAGCAATACGTGACAGTCACAAAGATGGGATTTGAACTCGGGCAGCCTGGCTCCAGCGAGGTCTTGCTCTTAACCACAACCCATACAGTAATCTTTGACTACCCACAGTGCTATTTATTACTTTTCCAAGTGAATAACTAAAGTCACTGATCTAATTAGTAGCTCTTAAGCCTTCAGTGACTATGGGCTCCTGGGAATCAGCAACTCAGTCTCATTAATCTGAGTTGGAGTACCCGGGCATGAATCTACTTATGAGCAATTTCAGAATCATAATTACTGTTCCATTTTGCCTCGTGATCTGTAATACACACAAGGATCTACTCCCAGCTTCTCTGGAAGAAAAAGCGCCATGAGTACTTACCAGAGCAGAGGGACTGTGTTGTGAAACCTCCTGCCCCATCTTCACCCGGAAGTGAGGGGCTGGGCCGGGTGGTCTCTGAGAGGCCCTTCCTCAGTGTGAATAGTCAGTGATTCTGAGACAGCACAGAATTAGAAATAGCCTCCATCTCTGTCAGAAGACACCATCTTGAGTCTCAGCTCTGTCACTATTACAGGGACCTTCTACCCAAGTTACTTAACCTAACTCTGATTCTCTATCTGCTAAACTTCATTCATTCATTCAAAAAAAATTTTTTTTGAGCTGGGTAGGTATGGTGGTGCACGCCTGTAATCCCAGGGCCCTGGGAGGATGAAGAAAGAAGATCACAAGTTTGAACCCAGCCTGGGAAAATTAGCCACTTAACAAGACCTTGTCTCAAAAAAAATTTTTTTAAAGCATGGGGATGTAGCTTATCGTGAAGGCCCTGGGCTCGGATCTCCAGTACTGAAGCAAATTATTTCCTAAATGCCTGAGTGCCAGGCACTGGGTTTATTGTAATAAAGAAGACAGGGCCCTGCTCATTCAGCCACAAAAATCAGATGAGACCTATATTGTGAGGCTGTCCAAAAATAATGAGTCAAAGGTCAAGATTTTTTTTTTTTTTTTTTTTTGTACCAGGGATCTAATTCAGGAACTTGAGCTTGCGAGGCAGGCGGCGGCACCCGTTACATGTATTTTAATTAGATCCAGTCAGATTTCCTTACAGCTTTCACGCCTTGCCCTGCTTCCCGGGTAAGGCGGGTTCCGTCTGTGCAGTGAGGCCGAGGACCTGCCCCGAGATGAGGGCAGGGGAGGGAGGCTCGGCCGCACACACTCGGCCAGGATCCGGGCCCTCGGGTCCCCCAGCTCGCAACTGTGCGGTGTGAGCTGCCAGCGAGCTCGAGGGCTTGCTCCCTCGTCAGTCAGCGCTGAGGCAGGTCTCCCGGCAGCCGCGGGCGGGCCCAGCGATGGCTTCC
>NW_022900946.1:1351459-1360399 GCF_012274545.1 Fukomys damarensis | reverse complement strand
TGGGAGTGTCGCGGAGGGCGCCGTGGGGTGCTGGGGGAGGGGCTACCACCTCCCTGGGGGGCTGGCGGGCTTTGGACCGGTCCTGACCCTATGGAGGGAGGGGCGTCTGAGTGGACCTCGGGGCGAGGGGCTGTGGGCGTCTCAGGGGTCCTGGAGACGGAATGAAGCTAAGTGTTGGTGTTAGGGGAAGGAAGGGCCTTTTTGGGCGGGTAGGATGCCTTGGATCCCCCAGTGGGGGGCCGTGCCAGCCTGGAAAAGAGGAGTGGAGCACTGGGCGGGGCCCCAGGGAAGGTTGAGGGGCTCTGAGTAGAGCCCTGCCTCTTTGGGGAGGGGTCTGTGAGTTTTCTCCGTCTCCCGGTGTGCTCTGGGCCTTTGTTCCTATAGCAACAGCTCTGCAGCCCAAGGTAGCTCTCCCTGAGACCCACCCTTTTTCTTTTTTCTTTGGTACCGGAATCGAACTGGGTTCTTGCGCTTTTGCAAGGCAGGCAGCGGAACCACTGAGCTAATTCCCCGGGCCCCACCCTTCTTGTCCCTCCTCGCTGTATTGCCTCCCCTCTGTCCTCTACTCTCCTGACCCCTGTACCTTTGTTGGGTTGAGGGACCCGACTTGGGAAACGGAGGAGGGACAGGGCAACTGGAATGAAAAGGGGAGAAGGGAAGTCAGTGAGTGGTCAGTCCCTTCCTCTGCTTGTAAAGTCACTGAAAGGCCGCCTGGCTGGTCTCCAGCTTTCTCTCTGGAGATCCCAGGCCTTCACAGCAGGAAGGAACCAGCATTGTTTATGATTTGGCCAGAGCCCTCTCCTGCTCGCTTTTCTCCTGGACAAGCCCAGGGTGGGGCCACCAGGCCCGGGTTCTCCCTTTATAAAGCCAGCAACGTCTCTCTGGCCCTCTCAGCTCAGCTTATGACCACGTGCGCAAGACTCGAGTGGCCATAAAGAAGATCAGCCCCTTCGAGCATCAGACCTACTGCCAGCGGACACTACGGGAGATCCAGATCTTGCTGCGCTTCCACCATGAGAATGTCATAGGCATCCGAGATATTCTCCGGGCGCCTACCCTGGAAGCCATGAGAGATGTGTATCCTTCACTTTGCCAGCTGGCTGGCCAGGCACAGCCTCAGACATGGACTGGGGAATGTTGACCTTTATGTTTCCATCTTCCCTACTGCCCTCCTAAACAGACCTAGCAAAAGAAACTTTCCAATAGAGGAGAGGCCACGGTGTGTGAGAGGACAGGGAGGCCTCAGATGTATCCCGGCTCTTTGGAGCCAGGCAGGGTGGTCTTGGACAAGTCCTCCACTCTGTGCCCTCGTGGAGAGGGGCGGAGTGAGGCGGGACAAGATGGTCTCTATGGGAATCTTTGTCCTCTGACATCTGCAGTTCTGCGACACTGTCAATTCTGCCCACAGTCAATTCTTGCTTAACAAACTACTGACCCTTTCCTCGCTGGGTCCCCAGACTAGAAAGAAGGCAGGAAGGAAGAAAACTGTCTTTTCTCGTAGGCCTACTGCGTGTCGGGCACTGTGCATGCCAAGTGCTTTGATGGTTCTCACGCTACCTTTGGCACAAACCATAGAAAGTCTCAGATCAAGCGTCTCCATGGCTGCCTCCTCCCCTCCCCCAGGTGGGACTTGTCCTTTCTCTGAGCTTCCTGCTTAGAGCCCCACCCTCATCACCTGTGGGCTCACACCTTGCCCAGGGAGGGCAGCCCAGCCTTTGTTACCTTTCCTGATACTTCTGCCTGGTTTGTTTTCTGCTTCCTACCTACGTATAACACCCACCACCTCTTCATTACTCACCCCTGCCAGTCCCAGCCCTCCACCCAGAAATGAGGATTTATTCTGTGGCATCTTCAGTCCCTACCACAGACTGAGGACACAAAATCACACATTCACCTCAGCCTGCTGTGTTACCTTAAGCAAGGCACTGCATCTGGGCCTCCCCATCTATAGAGAGCAAGATTTATCCAGACGTTCTCTGTAAAACACAGTCCTGACTTATTCTTCCAGAGACGAGCCACATGACATTTATTTAGGTTTAACCTTCGTCTTATCTTCAAGTATAAAAAGGACATTTACTCCTGTACCTTCTGGTGTGTGGCCAGGCACTCATCTTTGAGTAGGAGCATGCTGTTGGTAGTATCGCCTCACTTTTCTGGCACACATCGTTCCCATAAGGCAGGCATTTATTTTTAAGCAAACATTTATTGCATGCCAGATGGTATTCATGCATTATCTCTCTTAACCCCCTCAACAGCCAGGTGGCTCAGGGCTTTGTATTAGCAATAGAAGTTCGTGTTTGCTGAGCACTTACAACATGCCAAGCACTGGGCTGAGTGCTCTGTGTGGCTCATCTCATCTGATCCTCACAGCCACCCTCTAAAGAACAGTTACTTCCCCTGCTTGCCAGATGAGTAAACTGAGGCACAAACAGGTTATGATCATAAAGCCAGTGAGTAGTAGAGTGGAAACTTTGGACACCAGCTGGTTAACTTCAAAGCTGCTGCTCAACGCTGAAGTTCTCTTGCTTCCTGAAGTTTATTAGTATCCTTATATCCCTAGTAGGGCAATTGAGGCCTCAGACTAGAAGTGCCTTACTCAGGGTCACCAGCTGAGGTGCAACAGAGGCGCTAAGCTGTGCCCATCTCACAAGTCCAAAGGGCATCCTGGTCTGGAGGGCATGTGCATCCTGGTCGCCAGAGTCTCCTTTCCTTAACCAGGTGCCTCCTGGTGCCCCCCAACCCAGGGGGGCGTCTCTGGAGGCCTCCTCAGCTACATTGTACAGGACCTAATGGAGACAGACCTGTACAAGCTGCTTAAAAGCCAGCAGCTGAGCAACGACCACATCTGTTACTTCCTCTACCAGATCCTGCGGGGCCTCAAGTATATCCACTCAGCCAATGTGCTCCACCGGGATCTAAAGCCCTCCAACCTGCTCATCAACACCACCTGCGACCTTAAGGTCAGAAGGTTGGGTGGCTGCCCTCCTCTCCTGGGCCTAGGGCTGACCAGTAGAGTCTTGGGCACAGCGGCCAGGGAAACAGCCTAGCAACAGTGCAACAGTGGGACCACTGGGGCTGTGGCAGGCTTAGCAGCCTGGCTTCCACTCCAGATCTGTGATTTCGGCTTGGCCCGGATTGCTGATCCTGAGCATGACCACACTGGCTTTCTGACCGAATATGTGGCCACACGCTGGTACCGGGCTCCAGAGATCATGCTTAACTCCAAGGTAAGAGAACTTGCCACCCTCAGGAGGTGGAACCCTGTGCCCAGGTGTTGACCTTTGACACAGGATATCTGCCTTCCAGTCCTGGGACTCTGAAAGGAAGCAGAGCATTGGTTCTTCCAGACTTCTGTGCTCTGTGTTTTGCCTGGCATTGAGTCAGGCTGCTGAGACCAGCCCAAAAGCCCACATCTCCCATCTTTCCCAGGGCTACACCAAGTCCATCGACATCTGGTCTGTGGGGTGCATTTTGGCTGAGATGCTCTCCAACCGGCCCATCTTCCCAGGCAAACACTACCTAGACCAGCTCAACCACATTCTGGGTGAGGAGGCCTGGCTGTCCGAACGGAAGGGGATTAGTTTATGGATGGTGAGATTCCTCTAGGGTCAAGTTAAGGGTGCCACCACATGTGGAACCCCTGCAGTACTCCACATTATTTCAGGGAGGTGTGTGTCTCAGTTTGATAGGTGGGAAAGCAAGGCTAAGTCCCAGACCAAACGAAGTGCTAGAGCCAGGATTTGAACCTAGGGCTATCTGAGTTCTGGCCTGTCATCTTCACTGTACTCTTTGTCTGGGAGGTAAGGGTAGAGTCGGGGCAGTGGCTGGGCTGGCTCTGTTTTTCTTAGTATATGTGCTGCCGAAGCGAGTGCTGGCTCTGTTTTTCTTGACTCTTCCCGTGTTCTGTTCTCTGGCCAACGTGATTTCTCACTAAGACATTCATCTAACCCACAGGTATCCTGGGCTCCCCGTCCCAAGAGGACCTGAATTGTATCATTAACACAAAGGCCCGAAACTACCTACAGTCCCTGCCCTCTAAGACCAAGGTGGCCTGGGCCAAGCTTTTTCCCAAATCAGATTCCAAAGGTGAGAGAGATTTGGGGCGGGGGTGGCTACAACCTGGGTGTGTGCACAGGCTGCATGGTGCCCCACTACCTTAGTCGGCAGGCCCTGGGCACGGGACAGACTGATGCTGCTGGAGCTCCCACCTTCACTCTGACCCTGCTTCCTACCTTTCCTTAGCTCTTGACCTCCTGGACCGGATGTTGACCTTCAACCCCAATAAACGGATCACAGTGGAGGAGGCGCTGGCCCACCCCTACCTGGAGCAGTACTATGACCCCACAGATGAGGTGGGCCAGCCACCAGCAGCAGGGAAGGTGGGGGAATGGGCACCCCCAGCACCTAGCCAGGCCTTACTGTCTTTGCCACCCCAGCCAGTGGCTGAGGAGCCCTTCACTTTCGACATGGAGCTGGATGATTTGCCCAAGGAGCGGCTGAAGGAGCTCATCTTCCAAGAGACAGCCCGCTTTCAGGCAGGGGCATCAGACCTCCCCTAACCAGGACGTGCATCCCTGCCTTCTGGGGCCTGGTGAGTAGCCCTGGCAGCACAGTGTCCAGCACACCTCAGCACAGTCACAGGTTTGCCTCACACCTGTGACCCATGTGTGGTGGCAGCAGACTCATGGCCCTGCCCTGTCCTCCAGCCCCTTACCTCTTACTTGTCAGCACCTTGCACCCTCCCACCCAGCAGCCCTTCAGACCCAAGGTCACTGGGGGCCTCTTCTCGCTGTGA
This sequence comes from Fukomys damarensis, assembly GCF_012274545.1. Taxonomy (NCBI): domain Eukaryota; kingdom Metazoa; phylum Chordata; class Mammalia; order Rodentia; family Bathyergidae; genus Fukomys; species Fukomys damarensis. The sequence goes on along the minus strand of NW_022900946.1, from coordinate 1,355,604 downwards.
GGAGCAGAGCCAGGCTTTGGTACCCAGTGTGGGCAGAGCCAGATGAGGCTGTTATTGTTTGGGAAGGAGCCCTGCAGCACCCACTCACCGAGGTGCCAGGCTTCGACATGCTGCCCAGGTCAGCCATTTACATACCTGAACTCCTGGGGCTGCCCCAGCCACGCTGCAGTCTTTCCTCCCTCCCACCTCTTCCTGTCTTTGGCCAGCTGTGATCTGACACAATGAGGGCAGACATACGTGGGCACAGGATCCAAGCTCTGCCACTCAGGCTTCATGATGCTGTGCAGGACCCTCACTTCCATTCTGTAGCGAGGGCAGGCACTGGTGGCATCCTAGGTAGTGTTGCAGGAGGGTCCTGTGTACAGACCAGGATGGCCCTTGCAGTGGTCCTGTCAGCCCCTTTGCAGACAAGGAAACAGGGTGAACTGAGCACACTGTGGCGCTCCTCTTGGGGCATTAACATCCTTCCTGCCTGCTTCTTCCTTAGGCCTGGCTCCTGCCTACCCTCCCCTGCTGGACTGTTAGGAAGTGGATGCTGTGTGCAGCCCCAGCCGAGGCTTCTCCCACTTTGCTGGGGACTCCTGCGTTGGGCAGGCCAAGGCTCCCTCTCACCCCACCTGGCCCTGGAGCCTGAGGAGCTCAGGTGGCCCAGAGCAAATCTCTGCTGCTCTGCCTTCATCTCCCCCAGCTGGCCCATCTCTGGTAGGCTAGACCTTTCTGGAATGGAAAGGCTCTGGCTGCCGCAGGACCTACCCCAGCGACTCAGAGTCTGAGTAGGGACTCTGGCAAGCTCTGCCCCACTCCTCCCATTGAAACCCCACCCCAAACCCCACCCCGTTTTCCTTGAAGAACATTCCTAAGTCTCAAGGGCTAGTATTCCTGAGGAGCCTGTCCTGGCCTAACCCGCCCCCCAGCTGCCACATTTAATGCCCTCCATGCTTCTGTGGAGTGGGGGCCCAAGGAGAGCGCAGTGCCCTTGCTCACTTCCCGTGCCTGTATCTAATATATAAATATAGAGACATGTATACGGATGGTCTGGCTGTGTGTGTGTGTGCGCACGCGCGATGCCGACCCTACAGTGCTACTTGAGGCCTGACCTCTGTAGCCAGCTGCTCCCAGTGGTGGCCTCACGTGGTCCGGTGACCTTTTGCTCTAGCTGGGCAGGGCTGAGGATGGGGTTAGGCCCTCCAGCTCCTGGGAGGACTGGGGTCAGTTTCCCCTCAGGCACTGTGCCCTCCTCCTCTATTCTTGTTTGGCTGTGTGGGGTGATTCAGGGGTGACTCAACAACCAGGTGCATATGCCCAGATTCCTTGGAAATAGCATGAGGTGGTATGCTGTATACCCTGGCCATGACACCCATGGGAAGGTGAAAAACCTAGCGGGGAGGGCATTTCTTCTCCCAACCGTGTGGCCACTGGGCGCTGGGTCTCTGAAAGGCGGAGGAATAGGGGTCAGAGCTGCCTGCTTTGATTCCTGCCTCTGCCCCAGCCAAGCCCGCAGCCTGGCTTCAGGCCAGCAGCACAGCAGCAGGCTCAGTAAGTCCCAGGGGCGTGGCACGGTGGGTGGTGGGGCCAGCCTACACCAGCCGGGCCGGGCTGGCAGCAGCAAGACGCGCAGTCCATGGACAGGAACAGACGTCGGACGCTGCACTGACAGCACAGGAGTCCAGATAGGGAGTGCGGCCATGAGTCCCCTGCTCTTCTATGCCCTGCCTGCCCTGGGCAGCTACATCGTGCTCTCCATCTTCTTCCTGCGCCGGCCTCGCCTGCTACATGCACCCTGTACTCCAGCTTTCTGTCCCCGCCTGGTGGCTCACCGGGGAGGTAAGCTGGGCAGGAAGGGGAGGAAGGGACAGGGTGGCAGCTGTTTGGGGTGAAGGGAGGCCATAGTGGGCAGCACTGAGGAGGGTAGGGCCCCAGGCAGAATGCTAGATGCAAGGCAATGGCCGAGTAGAGGAGAGCTGGGTAGGCAGGGCGGGAGTTGGAAAGAGAGGCTGGCTGGATCTGGGTTACTGGAAGGGAGGGTGGGGGATGAGGGGACTGCCCACTGCCCTGCACAGGGTCTGGAGAGCGGCTGGAGAACACCATGGAGGCCGTAGAGAAGTGAGTGTGCCTGCCCTGCCACAATGCTATGTAAGGTTGTGCCAGTCATGCACTGCAGACACCCAGGATGACATTCTCTTCCCAATCTGGGTGGGTGTCTGGATGCCCTGCACACCCCACCATGACTGTCCCGTGGTCCCCCACACCCACCTCATCTGTCCATCCCTGTCCCCAGCCCCTCTGACCTTTGTTCTCATAGCTCCGTGGCTCAGGGAGCTCAGCTCCTGGAACTCGACTGCCAGCTGACCCGGGATGGTGTGGTGGTAGTGTCACATGACAAGAACCTGTCCCGCCAGTCAGGCCTGAATAGGGACGTGGGCAGCCTGGACTTTGAGGTGGGCCTTGCCTGTGTGTCCCCTGCCCAGAGCGGCCATACCTCCCTGAGTGCCTGCTGCTGACATGCTCCACTTCACTCCCAGGAGCTGCCCTTGTACAAGGAGGAGCTGGAGGTTTACTTCTCACCAGGTGAGAGGCACTGTGAGCCTGCACTACACCGGGCTCCCCTGAGGCTCCCACCCCACCCACCCTCTGACTCCCACCTCCTGCCGCACTGCTCCCAGGCCACTTTGCCCATGGGTCAGACCGGCACATGCTGAGGCTGGAGGACCTGTTCCAGAGGTTCCCACAATTGCCCATGACCGTGGAGGTCAAGGCAGACAACGAGGAGCTCATTCACAAGGTGATGGGTGCTGCAGGTGGGGTGGGCTTGGCCAGGCAGCCCGGAGAGCTGGCTCCTAGCCTTGCCTTTCACTTTTTAGATCGCAGGCCTGGCAAGGCGCTTTGACCGCAGTAAGATCACCATCTGGGCCTCAGAGAAGAGCTCAGTCATGAAGAAATGCAGGGCTGCCGTGAGTCTCTCTCCCTCCAGGCCTGGTGCCTTCCTTCTAGGCACTGTAGCCCAGCCTCACCCAAGGCTCCAGGGCCAGGGGTTGGAGCACAGTGGCAAGGTGCTGGTGACAAGGTGTGACTGTGGCCTGTCCTCACCATCCGGCATGTTCTCTGCAGCCACTGCCTCCTCCCCTACAGCAGGATCTCCTTTCTCACTTCTCCCCTCACCTCCCCAGAACCCAGAGATGCCACTGTCCTTCACGATATGCCGGTCAGTCTGGATGGTGCTGCTCTTTTACCTGGGACTGCTGCCCTTCGTCTGCATCCCTGAGAAGTTTTTCTTGTGCTTCCTGCCTACCATCATCAACAGGTACCGGTGGCGCCAGATCTCATAGAAACAGCCCACAAGAGCCACACTGCTCAGGGTCCACTGTGCAGGGGGACAGCTCTGGGACACTGCAGAGAGAGCGAGCTACAGGGTCCTCTGAAGACAGTGTTTCTACCCAGCATTCACGAACCCTAATGGAGCTATAACTCCCTGAAATAATAATTATTGGGCTGGGGATTTAGCTCAGTGGTGCTGCCGGTTGCCTTGCAAGCACAAGGTCCCAAGTTTGATCTCTGATACAAAAAAGAAAAATTATTGAACTATGTAGCCCAGGCTGGCCTCAAACTCTTGCCTCAGCCTTCTGGGTGCTGGGAGTATAGGCGTGCACCACCGTGCCCAGGTAAACCCTGAAATTATGTGCAAGTATGCACTGATGTGCAGTTTCAGGAGAAAGGGCATTCATTCATCCACATTCTCTGGGGGAGATACTGCTGGAAGCCTTCTCTGGTCCAGCTGCAGTTACACTAGTAAATATCAGCCCATGGGCAGGTCAAGCCCTCCACAAGAGTAGTCTAGCTTGGTTGGTACAGCTGGCTCCCTGACCTTCCAAAGGAAAAGCTAGCTTCCTTAGACTGGATGCAAGGAGAAACAGTGACATAGTCAGAGGTCCCGATCTGGATGCTTCCCTGGCCCTCAGCCCGTGGTCCTGGCTGCTATTGCTGTCTGACAACCTCTCGGGTAGGCCCCAGTACTTCTGCTCCTTTCTGTTGTCCCCAAGGCAGTGGTGCTAACCCTGTGGCGTGCCCACCATAGATAGCGGGCTGTTTGTTACCATTAGAAGCTCTAGGGCCAATCCCTGTACCAAAAAAAAAAAAAAAAAAAAAAA
>NW_022900946.1:1347358-1351332 GCF_012274545.1 Fukomys damarensis | reverse complement strand
AAAAAAAAAAAAAAAAAAAAAAAGCTCTTGGGCCAGGGATGTAGCTCAGTGGCACTGTGCCTGCCTGGCAAATGCAGGGTCCTGAGTTCAATCCCCAGTACTGCAAAAATAAAAGAATGAATAAAATCTCTAAAAAGGGCTGGGGATGTAACTCAGCGGCACTGCACTTGCCTTACCAAGCGCAAAGTCCTAAGTTTGCTCCCCAGTACAAAACAGAAAGGAAGGAAGAAAATCACTATAAAACGTTTGCCAGCATTATCCCAAGGGAAGAGCCCAGCTAGCCTGCACTCCTGGCTACACAGCTTTGTGTATGTGCCTTCCCTCAGTACCGGGTTCTCAGACCCAGAGCTCTCTACCACTGACTTACACCTCAGCCTTTTGTATCTGTTTTTATTTTGAGACAGGGTCTCGCTAAGTTGCCCAGGTGAGATCCAAACTTGAAATCCTGCCTCATGTGTATATGTGACTTGTTTTATTTTTTTCTTGGTACCGGAGATCAAACTTGGACCTTTGTGCTTGCGAGGCAGGCAGCAGAACCAGCGAGCCAAATCCCTGGCCCTATATGTGACATTTTATATAGGATTTACAAAGTATTTTCACATCTTTTGGAGTGTTTGCCCTTAGAGCCAGGGATTTGGCTCAGTGGTTCCCCTGCCTGCCTCACAAGTGCAAGGACCCAAGTTTGATCCCTGATACCAAAAAAAAAAAAAAAAAAAAAAAAAAAAAAACAAACAAACACACATTGGAGTGTTTGTCCTTTAAATTTCAGTGTCCCCAGGAGGTATAAGAATCCTGACCCCCATGATATCCATGGAGAATCAGAGGCAGAGAGAGGTTCTGTCATTTGTCCAAGGTCACACAGCTGAAGTACAGAGCCCAGGTTTGTCCTAGGTCTCACTCCAAAGCCTGCCAAGGCACACTGTGAGGTGCCACTGTAGTCCCCCCTGGGGCGGGGTGATTAGACAGAACCAAACAATACATTAAGTGCTGTCTGGGCTCAAGAGGATGGCCAGGAATTAGGCAGGGCCCAGGGCAAGTCCCCTTGGCTCCTTCAGACTCAGCCCACCCTCACCATGGATTCCAAGGTGTCCGGGTAGGTTGAGTTACTCCCTTAGTCAGCGGCCACTCCCACACTACCCCGCCTTCTCCCCACAGGACCTACTTCCCATTTTCCTGCTCAGGACTGAACCGGCTGGCAGCCGCGGTTACGAAATGGTGAGGTGGGCAAGAGGGCTGGTGGGGTCCACACAGGGATCTGCTGCCGCCGTTCTTCCTCATTCTTATTGTCACCTCCTCCTCCCCTGCATCCAGGGCCATCATGAGGAAAAGTCTGATCCAACACTTGGAGGGGCGAGGGGTGCAGGTGAGGAGCTGACTGCGACTCTGGCCAGAAGGAAGTGTCTGGTGTGGCCTGGCCACAGGGCTGAAACTCTGCTGCAGGCTTGCGGTTCCTAAGCAGGTCACGTCACCTTCTGAGCCTGTTTCTTCACCTGTGAATGGGAAGACTGGTTCGCATAGCTGCTCTGGATATGTAGCTGGTACTCAGTAAGGGCTTGGTAAATGTGGAGCCCACTGGCCTGGCCCCAGGGCGACCCCAGGCTCTGTGACCCACCCTTCTGTCCTGCACTGGCTGTGACCAGGTCATTTAATTAGCAAATGTACAGGAAGTTCAAGCAGTATGATGTCCTGGCCACCAAGGGCAGAGGAAGGAAATGAAGCAGGCCATGGCTCGCTCATGGGGCTGTGGGGTCTGCGCAAAGTGAGATGGGAGCAGGAGGGGTTCTGCTGGTGAGAGGCACTGGCAGGGTTTCCAAGCCAAGGCAAGCAGCCCACTGACCTCAGAAGAGAATGTGGACTTCAGCCCATGGCGGAGGGAAGCCTTCTGGGTCTGGAGCAGGAGAGCCAATCCCAGCAGAGTCAGTGTGGGAGCTGGGTGTCATTAGGTGGCAAGTGGGGATGGGAGAGGAAAAACCAGGACTTGGCCACTGACCAGATGTGGGTGAGGGAGGCATTGGGATGACAGCTCTCTGAGCACCCGTTGGATCTTCAGAACTGTGAGGTTGGGCCATCACCCTCAGTGGCCAAACTGCAAACTAGAGAGGTACAGGGATTTGCCTAGAATAAACAATCATCTCCACCTGCCTGCCTTCATACCTGTGGGGAGGAAGGCAGGGAAGGCCCAGAGCAGCAGGGACTGGGCAGTCTGGGAAGCAGGGGTGCTGGGAAACGGTCAAACTTCCACTGTAGGGAGGAAAAATCAAAGCATTACTTTCCCTGGCATTTACACTCCCACCAACTTCCGGCTACCAATGTGAAGTCACTGAATGCAGAACTGGAAAGAGGTATGGTAGCACATCAATATGCAGTATTCCCACCTAACAGACAGCAGACACAACCTGAAGAATGTAGGAAATAGTACAAGGTCACAAAATAATCAGGAACTGAGTTTTGAGTATTTTCCTTTTTAATAATTTTGGGGGGGGCCGGGCGTAGTAGTGCATGCCTGTAATCTCAGCACTCGGGAGGCTGAGGCAGGAGGATTGCTGTGAGCTCAAGACCATCCTGGGCTACCTAGTGAGTTCCAGGTCAGTCTCAACTATGTAGTGAGACCCTGTCTCAACCCCCACACCAAATGTATCAGTATGGGGGAGGGTTGAGCCAGGGACTTTACACTGAGCCCCTACCCCTTTTTTTTTTATTTTGAAACAAGGTCTTAGTAAATTGCCTAAGCTGAGCGGCAGCTTGTGATCCTCTTGCCTCAGCCTCCCTGAGTGCTTGAAGTATAGGCGTAGGCCACCACGCCCAGCTCAGTTTAATTTATAGTGGCTGTGAAATAACCAGTTTGCAAGATTCCTGAAAAGTTAATAATAGGTTCCAGCATATTGCTGCTGGGAGGTCTGCACAGAGGAGGAAGCGAGACTGCCCAGCTTCTGGGTGTGAGGGGAAGTTTCAAATAAAGTGATTTGGAAACTAACAAGCTCTTTTCTCCCTGGTCAGGTGATATTTTGGTGCCTTAATGAAGAGTCAGATTTTGAAGTGGCCTTCAGCCTGGGGGCCACTGGTGTCATGACTGATTACCCCACAGCCCTGAGGAAGTACCTGGATACCCACAGACTAGCGAGCCAGACCTCCTATGTCTGACACCTCCTCTGTTTTCCTTCCTGAAGAATAAATTGTCTTTTCTGCCACAGAGTTGTGTTGGAGTGTGGGATCTAGGGTGAATCTGGAGGGCTAAGATGGCAACTTGGGCAGATGAGGCCAGCCTGGGGTCAGCCCAGCCAGCCTGGGCCCACCTGTTCCACCACATTCCGGGCCCAGAGTCACACCCTGTGCCAGCTTGGCCTCTGGTCCTCAGGAATGTCCTTTGCAGAGCCAACCCAGGTGTCCTGGGCCCCAGCCTCAGCCGCAAATGCTTGCTCCATCCTCAGAGGCCATGAGGGAAGAAACGACTTTTCCAAGCCCTATCGGGCTGCGGAGGGGGCGATTTCACAGCGTCTGCGCCCCTGCCTCGACCGCTCTCCACCGAGGTCTCCAGCCCCCCCCCAACCTTCCTTAGGGCCCTCCTGTGGCACAGGTATTTACTGAGTGCCTGCTCTAGGCCATGCCAGGTGCTGGGACCGCGGTAGTAAACCAGAAAAGACGAAGTGCGGCGGTCCCCGGGTTGAAACACGTTTTCAGCCCAGCCCAAACCCGCTCTGGAGGTAGCGCTCATTGGAACCTGGCTTCCCGAGGTGTGGTTCACAGCAGCCGGCAGGCACCTCTACCTCCTGCCGAGGGGTGAACTAACTGTTCCCGGTGCGCGGCGTAGGGCCGAAAAGGGAATCCCAACTCCCAGCAAGCATGGGGAGGACCGGAGAAACGGCCTGGAGGGGCTGCTGCAGGGACTGAGCGCGGGCGAACACCAAGCGCAGCGCTTCCGAGGGCGTGCATCCAGACACCTCCACCGCCGACCGGTCGGTCCCGGCCCTCAAGCG
>NW_022900946.1:1336644-1346969 GCF_012274545.1 Fukomys damarensis | reverse complement strand
TCCGCCCCCACCCCGCGCCCCAGGTGAGCCCCGCGGTCTCGGGTAAGGCTCCGCGGTGCAGGTAAGATCCCCTCGGCGGAGAGGAGGCCTCCGCGCCCCAGGTAGGAGCACCTCCCCTCCCAGGCGCCCCTCCGCCTTCACAGCGAGGCCTCGTGCCTCCTCCAGGCAAGGGACCCTCTCCCCAGGCGAACGCCTGCCTCGAAATAGCCTCACTCGGTCCAGAGGAGGCCCTAAGCCCGCACGCTCCCCTCAACAGGTCACTGACAGCCCACCCACAGTAAAGCCCCTTCCTCCATCTCCAGATGCCAGGTCAGCAGGGGTGAGGCCCGTGGCAGGTGGGTGACTCACCTGGAGCTCTCTTAGCCTCAGTTTCCCTGCTGATGCAACCTGGCACCTCATCACTGAGCCAGAACTGAGACTGGTCCCCAGTGAGCCTGCTGGCTCCGGGGGAAAGGAGAGAGCAGCCAAGTGTGACAGAGCGTCCTCGTGGAGCTGGGCGTGCCTGCATGTGTGGCCCGGGTCCTGACAGCCCACCATTCCCTCCCTGGCAGGCGCTGGGCTCCCTCTGCTCCCCGTGGGCCGCTCCCCGCGTGGGGCCACTGCCCCTGGCCCCCGCCATGGTGCGGATTTCCAAGCCCAAGACGTTTCAGGCCTACTTGGATGATTGTCACCGAAGGTACAGCTGTGCCCACTGCCGAGCTCACCTGGCCAACCACGACGACCTCATCTCCAAGGTAACCAGGACCCAGCCAAGGCTGGAGTGGGAGGCCAGAGGATGTCTCAAAGCTCCACACCAGTACTCTGACCGCCCCACCCTCTCCACCCCTGCCTTTCAGTCTTTCCAGGGCAGTCAGGGCCGTGCCTATCTCTTCAACTCTGTGTGAGTATTTGGCCTCCCTCCTTTCTTTCCTGGCTCCCTGTTGTGATCTGGAATCACACTGAGACTCCCAGAGTCCCCTGGCTCAGGCTGGAAGCCGTGTTCACCCCTCTCTTGGATGCTAAAGATAGACACAAGCTTGAGGGGGGTCTGTGATGGCAGGACCCGCCCTGGGACTGCCCTATGTCCCTGCAGGGTGAACGTGGGCTGTGGGCCAGCTGAGGAGCGAGTGCTGCTGACCGGCCTTCATGCTGTCGCTGACATCCACTGCGAGAATTGCAAGACCACTTTGGGCTGGAAATATGTGAGTCAGCCCTCCCTGTCCCCCATCTCACCTTTGACCTTACTTCACATTGGTCTCCCAGTGACCTTGCAGACTGCAAAGACTGAGCACAGACAGGTTGCACTGTCTTCACCCCAACCATGATCTCTTCTCTCAAATCCCACAGATTTTTCGCTTAACCATCCCATCCCTCAAAGGAGCTAACATCCCTATCTTAGAGATGAAGATACATGCAGAGTCACCATTTAGTGATACTCACATGCCGTACAGTTACGCACTTGGCATATACTCTTATTCAATCCTTACAGCAGTCCTATATGTAGACTCTGTTACATCTGTTTTACAGAAGAAAACAGAGATGTTAGGCAACTTGCCCAAGATCACTCAACTGGTAACAGAATAAGGATCAGAATCTTAATTGGCTGGTTTGTTTTTTACTTCAGCCATTGGCCAACAGCTTGTCATTCAGAGGATCAGAGAAGTTCCCCAAGACTCCACAGCAACATGGGACTGGGGTTCCATGGGCCTCCTCTCCTATTTCTCTTTTTGCTACTGCTGCTGTCCAGGATGTGATTTTGTTACCCTGAGTCACAGGTCTTTATCTGACATTGAAGGATAAAGCCACCAGCTGGCTCCCGAGACTGTTGCAGGGATCAATTTAGATGTTCTTGGGACTCTGCAAGGGACAGGAGTGCTGTCATTGCTTGGAGTGCCTCCCTTCTTGAGGTGGATGCCAGAGGCAGACAGACGTCCCCAACCTGAGTTCACCTCTGGGCCTGCCACAGATCCGCTATGTGTCTGGATAGGTGGTATGGCTTCTCTGAACCACTGTGAAATAAAGGGTGGCCTCATGAGGTTAAAAACCCAAGTGCTGGGCCAGGGATGGAGCTCAGTGACACCTCGCCTGCCTCACAAATGCAAGGTCCTGAGTTGGATCCCTGGTATAAGAACAAAAACAAAAAAGAGAGAGAAATAAAAACCCAAGTGCCTGCAAAGCTAAGCAGATATTGTGGATTTGTAGAAGTGGGATTTATAGATTAGGGAGTGGGGAGACCAGGCCAAGGCAAACAGGAGTGAGCCTCCATGCCCATAATATAGTATTTTACATGTTTTTATTTTTGTTTTGTGGTTCTGGGCCTGAACCCAGGGCCTCGTGTGCACCAGGCAAGTACTCTGCTGATGAGCAACATCCCCGGTCCCTAAGGTTATTTTTATTAAACTCTCTACTGTCTAGACAAAACCACGTGGAGGCTAAAATGGCCCTCAGGCCACCGATGTGTAATACCTGGACTGAAATCTTTTAGGCATTTTCATATCCTCTCTGTTGGAGCTGTCATTAATGTTTAAAAGCATGAGTGAGCTGGACATGGTGGTGCACACCTGTGTTCTCAGCACTCGGGAGGCTGAGGCAGGAGGATCACCACAAGCTCAAGGCCAGCCTGGGCTACAAAGTGAGACCCTGTCTCATTAAAACAAAACAGAAATAACAACAAAGGCGATGCACAGTTCTTTCCACTCCCGGTTAGTGAGAAACACAGCTCTGTGTCTGTGGGCAGATAGTTTGGATTCTCTGGACTTGTTTCTTCATATGTAAAATGAGGCCAGTCATATTCTCTGCCCAAGCCTTAGGCCTTTGAGGAAAAGCTCTTACCCAGCGATGACAGACCCTCCCCTCCTTTCAGGAGCAGGCTTTTGAGAGCAGCCAGAAGTACAAAGAGGGGAAGTACATCATTGAACTCAACCACATGATTAAAGACAACGGCTGGGACTGACTCCTGCGCCTGACGCATGTGGCTCTGGCCTGGCCTGGCCACAAGGGTGCGCCACCGGGTTCCCTCTGCCGAAGGGAGCTCTGAACCCCTCAGGGCCCCCTGCAGAAGAAGGATCCGGCACCTGTACATATATTTTATTGCATGCACTGTGACCTTGGGGGGAGATCAGAAGGACGACGACACCCCCCGCACCTCCCTGTGATCTGGCTGGCTTGGATCTCGTTTTTAACCCTCTCCTGCCCCGCCTGCCCTAAAGATATGGTCTGTGTGCTGCTTTCTCGGTCCCAGTACACCGTCTGCCCTGTGAACTCTACTCCCGCCGGACCCCTCTTACCCCTCGCGCGTCTGTTCCCCTTGTTCTGTAGCGTTTGTACATAATAAAACAATGGAGTGCAGACAGTCCCGGGCTCACGTGCAATCCGGGAAAGGGAACTCCAATCCAGACTCCTTCCCCTATATATAGACTGTTCTGTTCTGAGCGTCAGCGGGGCAGGGTAGGCACTGCCATCCAGGTCTCTACCGCCTGTGGAGGTCCTGGAGCCCACCCTGGCCCCTAGGCTTTGACCTCAGCTGATCTGCCTCTTCCTGGCTTTAGTACTTGGCCGCCGCCTAGGGGCAGCTCTGGAGAAAGGCCTCCGGATTTGAGGATTCGCCGACTACAACTCCCAGCGGCTCTCGCGCGGTTTGTTGGTCTCCCTTAGCGCCTCGGCGCGAGGCGTGCGGGGAAATGTAGTTCCGAGAATTCCCAGCGCCGGCCTTGGGAGGAGGACGCTGCGGGAGACGTAAACGACAATTGTGTTGGGCAAGCCCCGCAACTTTTGAGGCTTGGTAGAGGATGCAGGGTTTTTTCAGAATGGCAACCAAGGAGGACGCCAAGATTCTCTGCAGCGGACTCCTCGAGGTCCCCAGTGTCCAAAGTAACAAGCTCGGGCCGCGTTCTTCCAACCCTGCACTTCCCTTCAGTTATGAGTCTTTCCTCCGAGACCAGTTCTCCAAGAGAAGACTTGCCAGAAAGTCTGGAACGCTAGGGTCGACCCCAGGACCCCTAAACTCGGTCCCAGGCCCAGGACCCCGGCCCCGCCCCCTTTAGTTTATCCCTAGCCGGGGCTCCCCCCGTGGGAACGGGGACCAGCTGGCCGGAAGCGCCAAACTGCGTCTCTGTCCGAGCCCTGGGGATCAATCAGGCCGAGGAGTTAATTATGTAATGAGGGGGCAGGGGGTCGGGGCTAATGAAGTCGCGCAAAGAGGAGGGGGGAGGGTACTCAGGTATCCGGCCCCCTCTTGGATCCCTTCTAGGCCCCAGGGGTCTTCAGTCCACCTCCAGGGCCCCAAAGAGGGGAGGGGCTGTGATCCCGGGTCTGCAAGGGGCTGAGCTGTGAGCTATAAAGGGGCATCTCTCAGCACTCGGGGACTCCAGGCAGCGCGACCTGAGAGGCCAGCGAGACTACAGCATGTACCATCCTCGAGAGCTGTACCCCTCCCTGGGGGCCGGCTACCGTCTGGGTCCCCCCCAGGCTGGGGCTGACTCCAGCTTCCCTTCTGCCCTGGCAGAGGGCTACCGCTATCCTGGTGAGCTGTGGGACCTGCTCCAGGCCAGAGGGTGCTGGGAGCGACCCTGGGCTGCCCCCTCATTTTTCCCTCATCTGCAGATCTAGAACCCCCCAAACTGGATTGCTACCTCTCTGGGATTGAAGCTGCACCACGCACGTTGGCTGCACCCCCACCTCTGCCCCTTCTAACCCCCACCCTGGGCACAGAGCCAGCCTTGCCAGCCACAGAGGCCCTTCATTCACTCCCTGGGGTCAGCCTGGGCCTGGAGAACCAAGAGCTATGGAAGGAGTTCAGTGCTGTGGGGACGGAGATGATCATCACCAAAGCTGGCAGGTGAGGGCTGGCCGGGTCAGTCTGTGCCACAGTCTCAGGAAAGGCACAGTTCCTGGGATGGGGACAGGTTCGGGGCTTCTCTGGGACTAGAGGTCTGCCAGAGTTTGGACGCTATTGCCTAGGAAACCACTGACTCTGAGGATGGAAGAAGGAGTCGTTCTGTAACCAGGGTCAAGGGTCAGTCTGTGGAGTTTGTAACTGGCTTTAGGAGCCATAGGTGAATATACACCAGGGTCAGGAGGTCTGACGAGGTTATAGATTAGTGGATGCCCAGATCAGGGTCAGTCTGTAACTAGAATCTGGGTTCAGACTGGTGGGCAGTGACCAGCAGCAAGGAAATCTGGCCAGGACCAGAGGCTAGTGTGTGACTTGGATAGGAATCAGTGACATGACTGGGTTCACCCTAGTGGCAAGGCAGTGATCAGTGTGTGACCTGTACAAGGGCTTTATTTAGGGTAAATCATCTGCCCCACTGAAGGCAGGGCCTGGAGTGGGGGTAGTACTGTGGCCTGAAGCCACACTGCCCTACCACTGAACTACATTCCCAGCTGTATACATCATCATCATCATCATCATCATCATCATCATCATCATCATCATCACAGGGTCTTGCTAGATTGCCCAGATGAGACTTGAACTTGTGATCCTCCTGCTTCAGCCTCTCCATCCTGGGATTACAGGCATACCAGCTCAGGGCCTATTTTTTTCTAAAACCAGTTTGTTTAGCAGCTGTAGAGATTGAATGAGGGGGTCAGAATAGGGCACAAGAAGTTCCTACAGATTTCAGGGAGGAAAGTTAAATCACCACAGGGGCCGGGGATTTAGCTCTGCCTGCCACCCACCTCGCAAACCTGAGTTCAATCCCGGGTACCAAAAAAAAAAGTCACCACTACTTTCCCGCATAGTTTGAGGAGGCTGCACTCTGCTCCTAGCCTGCTGTGTGACCCCAGTCAGGGCCCCTAACTAGCCTGTTCTGTCTCTCCATCTGAAGCCATCCAGCTCTAAGCTTCTGCTATGGGTTTTAATTTCACCTTCCTGATGTTTCTCTGGCAGAACTGTTGCCAGCCTCCTTGCTGGTACAGCGCCTACCTCTGGCCCCTCCCTTCCTCTCGCCCATGCAGACGCATGTTCCCTGCTTGCCGGGTGTCAGTTACTGGCCTGGAGCCCGAAGCCCGCTACCTGTTTCTTCTGGATGTGGTGCCGGTGGACGGGGCTCGCTATCGCTGGCAGGGCAGGCGCTGGGAGCCCAGTGGCAAGGCAGAGCCCCGCCTGCCGGACAGAGTCTACATTCACCCAGATTCTCCAGCCACTGGCGCCCACTGGATGCGGCAGCCTGTGTCCTTCCATCGTGTCAAGCTCACCAACAGCACGCTGGACCCCCATGGCCATGTGAGGCCCAGGCGGGCAGCCCAGAAGAGCTTGGGGTGGGGCTGGGTGGAGGCGAAGGCAGGGCCTAGGGCCGGGCCGGGAATCACCCCCACTTCTTTCCTCCCAGCTGATCTTGCACTCCATGCACAAGTACCAACCCCGCATACACCTGGTGCGGGCAGCCCAGCTCTGCAGCCAGCACTGGGGGGGCGTGGCCTCCTTCCGCTTCCCGGAGACTATGTTTATCTCTGTGACAGCCTACCAGAACCCGCGGGTGAGTGAGGTGCTGGAGGGGTGCAGGGCCCTGCCCAGGCCACCACCGCTTTGACCTGGTTGTGTGCCCCCAGATCACACAACTGAAGATCGCAGCCAATCCCTTTGCTAAAGGCTTCCGGGAGAATGGCAGGAACTGTAAGAGGTGGGCATCTTTATTCACGCACTTGTTCACTTGACAATATTTACTAACTGGTCCCCGTGTGCAGCCACTGTGCTGGGTACCAGGAACACAGCAGCCTAAGGGTATTCATTTATTGCTTACTGGTTCTGCGGATGATTACTTACTTCTCACTGCCTGCTGCCTGCCAGGCATCACTCTAGGCACTGAAGATATGATGGTAAACAAAGCAAACCAAAGGTCCTCACGTCCTCATAGGACTGGGCAGTGGGCAAATAAACAAGAAATAATATATTTAGGGACAGTTCCAAAGTCAGGAGAAATAAAGAGGGAAGGATAGGAAGGATTGGGGTGCAATGTTAGATAATGACTGAGAAAGGTCTCCTGCAGGGGGCATTTGAGAAGGGAGGGAGCCATGTGGATAGCAGGGGGAAATCACAGGAGGGAGTGGAACTGCACACACAAGGGCCCTGAAGCATGACCATGTGGGGGTGCAGCTGGAGTGAGGCAAGTCAGGGAGGTGACCAGAAGCCAAAGGATGCTGGGCAGTGAAAGCCTAGCAAGGACTCGGGCCCCTCCGAACGACCTCTGCCTTTGGTCAGGAGACAGACGCGCCCCACAGGGTCGGTATAAAAGTGGGACTGTGATATGCCGTGAGGCAGCTGTAGGGCACTGCTGGGAGGTCAGGTCTTTCTTGAGGATGAGACAAAAAGGGTGTCTTAAGCAGGTGTAGAGAAGGAAGCTTCCAGAGAGGCTAAAAGGCATCTAATGGGCCTGGGAAGGGTACCAAACGCAGTAGGAAAGCAGCAGAGAAGCACGAATAGGGAGTAAGTTGCAGACCTGCTGCTAACTGCTGAGTGCTCTAGTCTTCAGTGCCTTTGTCTGTAAAGTGGGTATAACAATGACACCTTCCTGATAGGGCCCCTGGGAGGGTGCAGTGCCTGGCACCTGGAGAGTGCTGTTAGTACCATCGTCATCGTGCTCACTGCTGTTCCCCAGGGAGCGAGATGCCCGTGTGAGGAGGAAACTCCGGAGCTCAGAGCCAGTCACCACAGAGGCCTACGGGAGTGGAGGTGAGTGCTCCCCATGGGACGGGCCGGGCCGAGACCGACCCCCCTCACCAACCTGTCCATGTCTCCCCAGACACACCAGGAGGTCCCTGCGACTCCACCCTGGGAGGGGACATTCGTGAGCCAGATCCAGAGCAGGCCCCGGCCCCCCGGGAAGCTGCCCTTGCCCCGGCTCCCCCTTGCAGTGGCCCCAGTGCCGAGGCCTACCTTCTGCACCCTGCCGCCTTCCACGGGGCCTCAGGCCACCTACCAAGCAGGTGAGTGGGCCAAGGGCACAGGCTGAGGTGTTTCAAGGGCGTGGGGTTCTATCTTGAGACATGTCTCTACTTCAGGAACCCCAGTTTTCCAGAGGCTCCAGACTCTGGGCGCCCAGCCCCCTGTGCAGCTGCATTCTTGGAACTACAGCCTGGACCAGGGAGCTCAGGCTACCCAGCAGCTCCACCTGCTGCATCCTTTACCCCACACTTCCTGCAGGGGGGCCCCTTCCCCTTGCCATATCCAGGGCCTGGGGGTTACCTGGATGTGGGCTCCAAGCCCATGTACTGAGCTGTCACAGGGCCCCTGTGCCATCTTCCATCGCAAGCCTCTTGTTCCTTTGCCCCAGCCCTGTAGCCCCCTCACTCCACGGCCCCATCCCCCACACCAAATGGCTGCCTGAGCCCTGCCCCCCCACTTCACACCCTGATTTCACTCCCACCCTCCTCTGGCTTCAAAGCTCAGGCAGGGCTGCTGGGAGTCCAGCTGGGGCCAGCTTCCCCTTCCCGGCTCTCACCTCGGTGTGAATGGAGGCGGGCTATGCCTGGCCAAATGGGGCCACAGCCCAGCAGCACCTCCTGGGCCCCCCACACCAGTCTGTCTTCAGGACCACAGCAATTTTGTTAATAAAACTCAAAAGACACCAGTGCTTGGGAGATGCTGGGCCCATGGTGTTGACCTGGGGCGGGGGCAGGGTGAGCACAGCCTCAGTGGGACACCTGGGCAGGATCAGAACTACCAGGTTTCAGCCGCCTGAGCTTGTGCAGGCCCATCCACCTTCCACCTGCTCCTGGCTGGCTTCCTCTTCGGGAAAATGGGATCTGAAAACACTGGGTGTTTGGAGGACTCAGGCTGCCTCTGAGAAGCCACCTTTTACCCAGTCCTGAGGTAGCCTGCAGGGAGCAGGCCAGACCCAGGACTCACCTTCCTCGCAGGGCTGGGCTGAGGCTGCCAAGGTTCTGGTTTCCCACCTCGGCCCAGGTCAGTATCTGCCCATCCCCAACCAAGTCTGACATGAGCGCGAAGACCATTTTTCTTCTTTTATTAGAATTTTTTTCTTTTTTTCTCAAAACTTTTTATCTAAAAACCAAAAAAAAAAAGAAAAAAAAACTTTGCCACAAATTTCATGGTTCAACTGGGGAGAAAGGAGAGGAGGAGCATGGTACAAAGGCTCCACAATCTCCAGAGAAGTCCTCGCCCTGGAAATGCCCCCACGGGGAGAGCCAAGCTGAAGACAGAGTCACAGTGGTCCAAGGGCCAGAGAGCTCAGGAGGGGTGGGGCCAAGGGGTCACAGGAAATAGTCGGCTACAGGCTTCTTAGAGGGGATGCCCCGAGTCTCCTGGGGGGCGGCCTCGAAAATGATGAAGTCTTTCTGGAGATGCTCATCCAGCTCCAAGATGGCTGCAACGTTCCCACAGCTGGCAGAGGGCAGCAGTCAGGACAGGCCAGCCTGGGTCCCCACCCCACCTCCTGGCCCCACCGCTCTCACCGGTAGCAGTAGTTGGGTGCTGACCACACAGTGAGCACGGTCTCGTTGAAGTGCCACTTATAGCCTTCCATCACTAGCTGGTGGGCACGGCAGATCATGTCGATGTCATTGGCGGCATTGAACTGGGCCACCACATCACTGCCAAACAGGTAGCCAGCGCCACGGGGGCTCACGCCCCAGCCTGTCGTGTCTGTGGCAGATAAGGCAGAGATAAGGAGAGCAGGGTGTGCAGGCTTTTCTGGTTGCCCACCACCCCTCGAAGAGGACTATTCTGCCCACTACCCCATCAACCAGAAGCTGGAATAAGTCCAGGAGGTTGCGGGTACAGGAGGGGCCCACCACACACCAGCAGGGTCAGGTGTGAGAGGGCCATCCGGGACAAAGTGGGGTGTCAGGTCACCCTATGCCAGTGATGGTGAACCTTTCAGAGACGAGAGCCCAAACTGCAACCCAAAACCCACTTATTTATCACTAAGTGCCAACAGGAATTAAACCTGAACAAGGAGGTTTTCATTTAGAAGAAACAACTCATACATTAACATCTGTCTCAAAATAAAAACAACACACATGCTGTAGGTTCGTAACCACTGCCGTGTGGCATAGCAGAGATGGAGGGAGGCTGTGCCCTGCTCTGGCACTCAGGAGGCCTGACCATAAATCCCAGCTCTGGTTCCACTCAGGAGGGGCTCCCCCAGAAGAACCCTGGGGGCTGTCATTCTGGACACCTGACTTCTGAAAGTACTACTGGGTCCTGAGGCTCGGAGCCCATATTTCTGTCCCAAGTAGCCGGTGGGCCATGACAAGCATGCCCCCACCTCTGGCTGAGCTGCCTGCGCTCTTGTGTGGACCAGTGCTGCCCGGCCCCCGGAGCTCCCCCCAGGCACTTGCTTTTATGGTCCTGAGCCATGCTGTGGTCCAGCTGGGCCCTGCCC
>NW_022900946.1:1331094-1336529 GCF_012274545.1 Fukomys damarensis | reverse complement strand
GTCAGACCAGAGAAGGTCACACATGGGCCCGTCATGAGGCACCTCCTGCTTTCGGTCAATCGTCCGGATCTGGTCCAGGGTCTGGATGGAGGGGGAGAGGCCCCCGTGTACACAGAAGATCTAGGAGAGCAAGGCCAGACTAAGGGAGGCAGAGGCCCAGAGCCTTCACATTGCTCCACCCTGGAAGTCCCATGGCCACCCTACCTTGCCGTCAATGATGGCCGAGAGGCTGAGGTAGTCAAAGATCTCAGTGCAGTAGCGCCACACAGTCACCGAGCCGTATTTGCGCAGGCATTCGTCATAGAACCCATAGACTTGGGTAATCTGGCGGCTTTCGTGGTTGCCCCGGATCAGGGTGATACGGTCGGGATAGCGAACCTGGGGGTCACCGAGCCAGCGCTGGGGGCTGAGCTGTCTCATCTGTTCCCCTCCCAAACCCCTACACATCTACTGGCCTCCCTGTCCCTGTAACTGCTGCCCCAGCCCAGACTCACTACCTGCTGCTCGAATCCAGCTGTGCCCAGTGCCTCCAGAGGAAGCATACCTTGCCCCCAACCCTTAACTACAAAACCAGCAGCCCCTTTCACCTGTCAGACACAAAGTCCTCAGACATTCAGGGCCCTCTCCAACCCTTTCCACCCCTGCACACTGTATCCAGTAGTCCCCACAGCTGCCCTTCCTGAATACAGCAAGTCTCTCTGTACCCTCTGGCAGGACCCGCCCCATTGACCTCTATTCCCATCTCTAGGCCCAGGCACTGATCTCTGTAGCACAGCTCCAAGGCAAATGTCAGAGGCGGGTGGTGAGGATGACGGCAGGCCTCAGTGGCCCAGGGCCAGGCTCCAGAGGCCAGTTGTTCCCACCTTCAATGCCAGCAGCAGGAGGAAGGTTTCAACACTGTAGAAACCACGGTCTACAAAGTCCCCCATGAAGAGGTAGTTGGTCTCAGGGACATCGCCACCCACCTGTGGGAGGGAGAAGGTTCTGCTTGGTCTTGAACAGCCCTCTTCCCGCAGCAGCTGCTCATGTTCTCATTGAGCAGAGACCTTTCTTTCACAAAGCCCCACCCAACCAGAGGCCTCTTGCCCGCTCCGCACCCACTGAGTGGGTCTCCCAGTCACCCTGGGTCATGTCTACCTCCAGTGCTTCCCACACTCACTCTGAACAACTCCTTGAGGTCATAGAACTGTCCATGGATGTCACCACACACCTGGGAAACCGAAAGGTGGGTTGGCATTTCACAGCAAAGGGATACTCGCTTTACCTCACCAGTGGCTTTCAGAGCCTCATGGTCCACTCCGCTGCTGTGTCTTTGGTGCAAATCTACCCACAACTCAAGGTAGTCTGCTCTGGCACCACCCACCATCCACACTGACAGCTAAAGCGAAACCCTTCCAGAGACTGACAGCTCTTGGGGGACCCAGCCCCTCTCTCCCTGCTGCCCTCAGGGTACCCAGAATAGTTACCGCAGATGGGGGAAAGAGAAGTGGACATGTGGGTACTGAGGGGAAATGCCCACGGCTGAGAGGCCATGCCAGGCTCTGTGGGCGGACGGTACTCACTGTGACTGGCGAGTCAACCCTCTGCACGTTACTCTCTTCTACCAAGATCTCTCTGGAGACAGAAGAGCAGGGTCACTACAGCCAGCCCAGCCCAGCCCAGTTTCTGACTTTTTTTGAGGGTGAGGGGAGGACATGAGGTGCTTGAACCTTCAGGGGCAGAAGGGAGGGTGTAATCTCCCTAGGATTGGCTGACCATGGCCCTCCACCACTCATACCCTAACATAGCTTCCTACTGCTCACAGGACAACTCCCAGCCCTTCTCAGCGGCTGTGACTCTTTCAGCCTTAACTCTCCTTGCTGTCCCCTCTGCCTCTGGCACTCTTCACTCCACAACACAGCCCAGGCCCCTACTGTCCCTTGGCTGAGCTCTGACACCACTCTACAGCCACAGGGTCCTTCTGTTCAGCCGCAACTTCTGAACAGCCGCAACTGTTCAAAGGCAGGGGTGAAGGGCCTGGGCAGACCAACCCCAGAGAGCACCTTCAAAGGAATGAAGCACTTTCAACATTAACATGTTGCCGCTGGCTTGAACCACTGGTGGTACCAAGGAATTGAATCAATCTTTATTTATTTGTTTTTGTACCGGGGATAGAACTTGGGACCTTGTGCTTGCAAAGCAGGAGGGAGCACCACTGAGCTAAACCCCCAGACCCGGGTTTTGTGTTTTTTTTTTTTTTTTTTTTTTTTTTTTTTTTTGAGACAGGGTTCTCACTATGTAGTTCAGGCTAGCTTCAAACTCACAGCAATCCTCCTGCCTCAGCTTCCTGAGTGCTGGGTTTACAGGTGTGCACCACCATGCCTGGTTTCTAATCACTTTTACTGGTCTTTTTACTCATAAAATTAGTACAGCTTGCGCGAAGGGACAGTCAAGCATATACCTATGGTTCAAGCTGGTGGGAATATAACATGTTCAAATCAGAGCAGTGAGACACACGGAGTACATCCTGTGGTGAACATATTACAGACAGCAAGGGGCTGGGGATGTGGCTCAAGAGATAGCGAGGACTACTTTTTTTTCTGTGAGGTAGCCTCACATGTGTGAGTGAGCATGAGATGAATCAGTGGGCCAGTGATAGGCACCCGATTTAAGCAGGACTGCATGTCCACATCTGCCCAATGGTTAGTGCAGCAGTCAACACTGGTGGTCAGCCCATGTGTCACAACTGTGAGGAGCTTGGCACGGACAGTTGCAGCTGAACAGCCACCCTCAACAGCAGCAATTTCAAAGTCCCCTGAAGGCAGATGCAGAGGAGGTTATTTATTGGTTTGGCCACTGTCATAAAAGTTGCTTTGAACCAGGGTAGCCTGGCTCCAGGGTCTGACGCTTTCTTTTGACTCTTTATCAAGCTACTCAAGATGGAAGAGCAACCCAGGCCCCTCCTCACCCTTCCTTCTTTCTGCCTATCTCCTCCCTGTAGACTAAGTTCCATGAACTCAAGAGGTAAGGGGCTTCATTTACGTCTCTCAAGGTATTTTCTATGACAAAGGAACACAGGGGAGGTGTGTCTTAGCTTCCTGGAACAGGAAGAGGCACCAGTGGTGATCCAGGATGTCAGAACAGCAACTAGGCTCTGCCACCTGTACTACTTTTCTTGGGGTGACATCCTTCCACCTCAACTACTTATCATGATCTTCACAACAGACATGGGAGAGTCTGTTCACTCTTACCTAACACATAAAGAAATTGAGGCTTAGGGGAAAGTGGCAGATAGCTGGAAAGTGGCCGAACTAGAACTTGGGAGTCTAAAAAAAAAAGAACCTCAGAGCAGGGATGTAGCTCACAGCAGACAAAGGGATACTCGCTTTACCTCACCAGCAGCTTTCAGAGCCTCATGGTCAGCTCCGCTGTACCATGCCTGCCTGACAAGTACAAGTTCCCAAGTTCCATCCCCAGTACCCGCCCCCCACAAAGAACTTGAAACTTCAGGTTCCTGAGTTGATTCCAGTCCTTTTCACAGGCCCTGAGGCAAAACCTAAAACTCAGTAAGGCCAGACAGGGCCCTCCCTCTTTCCAAAACCCCACTTCAATGCCAGCATGGCCACATGTGGTCTGCTCCCACTGGTCTCAGGGCCTCCACGCCTCTTCCCACCCTGCTTGCAATGCCCTTCCTCACTGGTCCTGGCCCCCGTAGCTAACCAAATTATCTTCATCCTTCACTCTCTCAGCAGCCTTTCTTGATGGCTTTAGCCCACATTATCATCACCCTTCCTAAAAAGTAACAACATCACCATCACCAGCTAATGACTGTCAAACATACTTCGCCAATGCACTAAGCTAATAAGTTCACCTCAGGCACCAATTCACTGAATGAATTTTCACAATCACCTAAATACAATTACCTTCACTCTACAAAAACAGAAATGTGAGTACCGCGCACCGACACAGCAGAGTTCAGATTCAAACCCAGTCAACACATTCCAAAACCTGGACTCTTAACCATGACATCATCCTACTTTCTACAGCACTCTGAGTTGGGTCTCCCTCTACATTGTGCTTAATTCCACTCTGGCTCATTTACTATGATTTCTTAGGTTCTCTCACCCACACAGATCATGAGTGATCCAACACCACGTTCTTGTGTTATGGCCTGGAAAAGGTCAGTACATGAAGAAATGGCTTCAGACTTGCTGGTAACTGACCATATAAAACGGCTACAAACCATCTCCCTTTAAGAGTTGTTGGGAGTTAAGACAATTTTCAGAAGCACTAAATCTGCTTTCCTCCTCAGACTTTTGTTCTTGCAGACATTCCTTTTACCACCTCCTTGTTCTTCACCTCCTATCCAAGAAGCCTTCCCGTCATCCCTCTCCCTACAGATGGGCTTATTTCCCTGAGTTCCCTAAGTACTTTCTGTAACACTCTTGCTCCACTGGAAACACAGCTAAGATTCTTAAAGCGTCTCTACCTACGTACGTCTTTCCCAACAGAAGTGTTTCCGGAGGGCAGCGGCCCGATTCTGCTCCTCCCCGGGAACGCTTCCAAGATGGAGCAAGCCCAAATTCTCAGCTGGATTTGCCCCAGGCCAGAACCCCTGGGCGGCGGCCTGGCCTCCCTCCCCGGGGCCCCCGGGCTCACCTGGCCTTAGCACACAGGGCCTTGACTTCGCTCTCTTTGATGAGCTCGCAGCGCCGCAGCTGCTCTATTTGCCGGTCCAGGTCGCTGATCTCCGCCATGGCCCAGCCCCCCCCGCGCGGGTCAGAGTTGGGGCCCCCGCCCCCTCCTCACCGCACAGGGGTCTCCTGGGAAAGATGAAGATGAGCCCTTGGTTCAGCGTCGGCGCGGGGCGCAGAGGGGAAACAAGATTCTGGGGCTGGCCTCCCCACTCCCTCCACACAGACCTCGAGACCCCAGCGTCCCACCGCCCTGGCCGAACCACTCGCTAACTCCCGTTGGACCCTGAGGCCCCGCGCTAAGGACAGTGGCCAAGAAGGGTTTCAGGCTATTACCGCCGCAGCGACTCTGGCTTAAGCTCTCGGACTCTCTTCCTCCCTCCTTCACTCCGCTTTGGGCCGCCGCCACCGCCGCTTCTACTTCCGGCGCCGCCGAGGAAGCCGAGGAGGCCAGTTCCGCCGCGCGCAGGATATGACGTCACAAACGTCCCTGCCCCTCCCTAGACTCCGCCTCCACAGGCTGCGGAGGCGCGCCGGGAAGGAGAGGTGTCAACGACTTACCCGAAGGAGTTAGGCTGCGGCGACCCCGTGGGTTCCCTGAGGGCTGCTGGAGACCCGGAATAGGCCGTTTCAGTCTGGGAAACAAACTGACGCTGAGCTCCGGCGAGGCTTTCACTTCGTGTTAGTTCTTTTTCGTGTGTACCGATTTTAGTGTTTCTCCCTCGCTACAATTGTTTTTTTTTTTTTTTTTTTTTTTTTTTT
>NW_022900946.1:1324573-1330928 GCF_012274545.1 Fukomys damarensis | reverse complement strand
TTTTTTTTTTTTTTTTTTTGGTACCGGGGATTGAACTCGGGTCCTTGCTCTTGCAAGGCAGGCCACCGAACCGCTGAGCTAAATCCCCGGCCCCATCTCGCTACAATCTTGACGGGTGCAACTTTGTCTTGTTCAGTGTTGCAGTGGCAGTCCTGAGGCCTGGCACCGTAGACATTCGTACATATTTGCTCAGTGGATAGAAAACACCCAGCCCAAATCTCTTCCCACTGCCGCTGTGAAATCTTTGCGAGGGAGGCGCTCGGAAGCTCTGCTGGAAAGGAGCCCGCCTGTCTCACACGATCCCCCGACCGGAATGGTCCCCTACAGCCTTTTTAGCTCTACTGTCTGAAAGTTTTATTCCTTTTTAAGAAACTGGCGCAGGGGTTTAAAAGTTACTTTTTCGTGGTTGCATAGCTAAAAATTTGGGAGTTTGAACTTGTGTGTGTAGTGCTTTTTTATAACATGTTTGCAGTACGTAAGATTCACTATGGGGAGTTGGTACAATGCACATGGTAAATTCTTCCATCTTCCTTTCTCCTCCATCTCTTGATCCCGGGGAGTTGAACCGGGAAAGGTGTGTCCTTGTTAGTTTCTGGAATTCAGTGTCATAAAATTAAGACCAACACTTCCTAAACTGGCATTATGAAGTCCCCTGCCTCCCTAGTCCTTGCTGCAGGAGGATGAGCTATTATCTTTTTTAATGTTTTTTCGGGGATCTAACTTGGTGGCAGGAGCCGGAAACCACTGAGCTAAATCCCTGGCCCTACGAGCTATTATCTTTTAATACTTTTTGGCTCTGCCTTGACTCATCAGGGTCCCTTTTGAAATGTCCTTTCTACCATCTTCTACTAATCCTCAATTTTATTAGCTTTCAGATTTTTGTTCCCAGTTGAGAGGCTAGGCAGATAAAGCCAGAAATTGGAGGGGTACTAGATTTTTTTCCCAGTTGTGGGGATTGAACCCAGGTTTTTGCTAATGCTAGGCAAAAAGCTCTATCATGGTTTACACCCCCACACCAGATTTGGTTCTGGCTATAGGCAGCAGACAAATGTGCAGAGGGAGAGGTGTTTCAAAACTATTGTGTGAATCACTGGGGATTCTATCCTGCAGGTTCAAAGGATCAGAAGTCAAGATTTTTTTGCTGAGAGCTCAGAATGGAAAGGGCCCATACCAGGAAAGCATGGAGAGGAGGTTGCAGGCCACTTGGGAAATGAGATTAACCAGTTACATAGTTCTGGCTAGAATCTGCAAGAGCTATTACTGTAGAGTTGATGCTACACCTGACTGGATGATTTGAAAAGGTTCAAGGCACAACTCATGCAGTGTGAGCCTTTCATTCTGATTTCCTGAAATGCAGCAGCTACAGACCGATATTTCCTTTCAGTGCTGGTGATTGAACACAGGACCTCATGCAGGATGGGCAAGTGTACTCCACAAAGCCAGGAACCCAGCTCAGAAGCTCAGTTCTTAACCTGGACCCTGAGCTTGTCAAGCTTCTGTGTCTATACTCAAGGAGGTAAAGGAAACAATTCCAAGTTCTTAAAGGTTTCCAACCCATAGGACTAACATTTTTTTTTTTTTGGTAATGGGCATCAAACTTGTGACCTTGTGCTTGCAAGGCAGGCACAGCACTGAGATACATCCCCCAGCCCTCTTAAGTCCCATCTTGTGTTGTAGTGGGATAACAAAACAATAGCTCAATAGCATAGATTAAGGAGCTATAGATTAAACATCCTATTTCCACCAAGAAGGAATGTAGTGTTGAGTAAAATAACCACAAGCATAAACCAGGAGCAACATCACCTACTCATATAGAACACCATTATGTTGCCGGGCCGAGGAAAAGTCAATTTGTTTTTGTCATGAGGGCCTTCTGCATACCTGGGTTTGGGGTCTAAAAATGAGGCCATGAGTTGAGCGTGGTTCCACACACCTGTAATCCCAGTTGCTTGTGAAACTGACACAGGAGGATTTCAAGTTTGAGGTTAACCACTACATGGCAAGATCAAGGCCAGTACAAACTACACAGTGAGAATGTGACTCAAGAAAGAGCGCCACGCCACGGCTGTAGTCTTCTACTTGTGCACTCATACTGCATTCTCCCATGACTTGAGAATTTTGCCAGGTGTGGTCATGCACACCACCTAACACTTGGGAGGCTGAGGCAGGATCTCCTCTGATATCTGAGGCCAGCCCAAACTAGAGTGAACCTATCTTAAAAAAAAAATAAATTATATATATATATATATATATGGATTTAGCTCTAACATATGTATATGTATGGGATTTAGCTCCATGGCAGTGCACCTACTTAGTGCAAAGTCCTGAGTTCAATTCCCGGTACCCCAAAGAAAGAGACACACACACATTTATAAAATCACAAACTTCTTCAAAGCCCTGGGGAATTAAGAAACAGAACAGGGAAGTCCTACCTAACCCCTTTATCTACTTCCTGTCAGGAAAGATGAACACAAAACAAGAGCTCTTTCCTCTTCTGGGCTCAGCTACTCCTCAGGCCCACCCCTGACCTGGATGCCACAAGACACACACACATCAGACCCCCTTAAATAATTGTTTATTGGCAGTGGGCTGGAAGGAGTGCTGAAGTTAGCGTACACAGACAACACCACACACCAGAGTCACAAGGGAGGCAAGAGTGATGGGAAAGCTTGGAGCCCCGAAGAGGCCCCCTCTTGAGTGTCAGCGGTGCAGGGGCCTGGAGTGTTGGGGGGCAGCTTCAGAACCTTAGCTTAGTAGGCATGGTTAGAGACGAAGAGGGACTCACTGGCTGCAGCGCCGGCCTGGCCACTTGGAGTGTACTTTCCTTGACAGGCAAGGCTATTGGCCTAAGAGGGAGAGGAGCCAGAGTGAGGTCTCTTCTCAGAGCCCCTGCCCACTCCCCCATCCCCACCCACACTGCGCCTGGCCTTACCAAGGCTCGCTTGATATATTCCTCCTGGGCAGCCTTCAGGTTCTCCTTCTTCCCTCCCCAGGCCTTTAGTGCAGAAGCCTGCAGGGCCCGACCATAGGAGAAGGTCAGAGCCCACGGCTTCAGGAGGGGACACTTGTTGATGGCATTGAGGTTGATGGATGCCTCTTCTTCGCTCTGTCCTCCAGACAGGAAGGTGATCCCTGCAAACAGAGGCGCAATAAGGAGGGCTGTTAGTCAGAGACCCAGGTGTGTGGGTTTAGTTCATCTACTTCCCTGAGGCCAAGGAGAGGGGGTGGGCTCACCAGTGACAGCGGGGGGCACTGTGCGGCGCAACGCAGTGACAGTTGCCATGGCAATCTCCTCATGGGAATACTTCTGGGTGCAGGCATGGCCTGGGGTGACCATGTTGGGCTTCAGCAAAGTGCCTTCCAGGTAGATATGGTGGTCACTCAGAGCCTTGTAGACAGCAGCCAGCACCTAGAGTGGGACAGGGCCAAAGTGGGGTGGGTACTGGATGACAAGGACAGGGCCAAGGCTCAGATGTCCACCCTACCACACCACCCAGGGAGAGACACCCTACCTTCTCAGTGACATACTGACAGCGCTTCAAGTCATGGTCCCCATCAGGGAGAATCTCAGGCTCCACGATGGGCACGATGCCATTCTGTGGGGAGGGACAGGGTAGTCAGGAGCTCTCCTAATCTGGAATGCCACAGCCATTAGCCAAGATCTAACCTTAGCGGTGAGATGGGCCCTGTGCTTCAAAGCTCTCAGCGCCATTACTGGAGGCGGGCTCTGCACAGACCCACCCACACAATTCCCACTGGGCTGCTCTGCCTTGCACTGTTCCTCGGATAAGCCTGGCGCTGGGTGGGTGTGGGGACCACAGGTATCTGGGCAGTCGAAGGCCCCATGAGTCCACACTGGAAGCAACCCAGGTGGCAAGTGGCCTAAGGGGGAATCTGCAGCCCCACCTGCTGGCAGATGCTGGCATAACGGGCCAGAACGTTGGCATTTTCCATGATAGCAAGGGCTGAGGGAGTGTGTTCTCCAATCTTCAGTACACAGCGCCACTTGGCAAAGTCAGCTCCATCCTTCTTGTACTGGGCACAGCGCTCAGACAACCCATCCAGTCCTAAAGAGAAGGTGTGGGAGAGGGGCATGGGGCTCTAGTCTTTTAGTCTTTCTCGCACCCAAGCAGGAACCACCTTTGGCAGGATGGGCTCGCAGGGGAAGGAGCCACAGAACTCACCTTGGGTAGTGGTCTCGCCATTCGTTCCTGCCAGGGGTACCACACCCTTGTCTACCTGTTGAGGTGGATGAAGGCCATGATCTCTGGCACCTTGTCCTTCCCTGAAGCTCCCCACTTCCCTCAGTCTCATGTGACTTTGCATGGTTTGCACTTTTCTTTTGAGACAGGATCTCACTACATAGCTCAGGCTGACCTTGAACTCATAGGAAGGATCCACCTGCCTCAGCCTCTGAAGTTACGTGATTAGTGTCCTACCAAGCCTAGGTGCAAATCCCGAGCTTTTCCTTCTTTTAACATTTTTAAACTTTTGTGGGGCTAGAACTGGGGATTGAATCCAGGGTCTCTTTTTTTTTTTGAAGCAGACTTGCTAAACCACTAAGTTGCTTTGGCTGGACTCAACACTCAATTCTTGGGCCAAGGTTTTTAGCTCAGTGGTGCTGCCACCTGCCTCACAAGAGCAAAGAAACTGATTCTTTTGCCTCAGCCTCTCGCTGCCTGATACGTACACCACCCTGGCTTTAATCTCAGCATCACAAGAAGTGCCAGCTAGATGCCCTGAGTCTGGGGCTGACTCCACCCAAGTCTCTAGACCTCCAACACAAGGTTCATGTTAATCTGCACCTCTTGTCCCCAGATGCATCTCCAGCCCTATCCTCTCACCTTGATGCCAACGACCCCACCCTTGGATTTGATAACTTGGGGGAAAGGGCGCCCATCGTCCGCCTTCTGGTAGAGCGTCTCATGGAAGAGGATGACGCCCCCAATGCAAGGGTTCACGCGGTCATCAGCAGTCAGCAGCAGCTGGCGGTAGAAGCGCCGGTTCTCCTCTGTGTTCTCAGTGCCAATAGACTGCAGTCGCTTGGCAATGCTCCCTGGAGGGTCATAATGGCAGAATAAGGGGACCAGCCTGTCACTCCCTCCCCCTCCCCCCACCACTCCTACTTGTTCCGCACCAGTGGACTCATCTGCAGCCAGGATGCCTTTGCCCGGGGCCACAATACGGTGAGCGATGTCAGACAGCTCCTTCTTCTGTTCCGGAGTCAGTGCTGGGTATGGGTAAGGCATGGTGCCGGCAGTTGCAAGTTCCTGGGTGGAGGAAGTGGAAGAGGGAGGAGTGGTTAGCTGGACTTCACCGTGTGCTCCCAGGGAGCAGAGCCCCTTGCGTGGAGGTCAGGGTAAATGTTCCCTACTTCCCCTGCCCAGGCAGGTCCCCAGATCTCCCTGCGCCAAACTTCCCTGTACTAGGCCTGCCTCCGCCTGTACCTTTCCTAACTCTGTCTGCTGCTGGGTGTTGCCCAGCTGAGAGTGGGGTTGCCCACTGGCAACTGTGGGAAAGGAAAAAGCCAAAGCCACGGACAGGCAGGTCATGTCGAAGCTGAACCCTTCTGACCTGCGCGTTGCCATTGGGTCACTCTGCCTAGAAACAAAAACGAACCAGAATGTTTTAGAATTTAAAGGTCACAAACAGAAAACTCAACAGCCTCATGTGAAAAGGCCCAGAGAGAAAACGTCTGTGTTTTGTACCAAACAGTAATCCAGTGACCAGATCTGTGCCTAGAACACACTTACTGGGGGTGCCCTTCCAATTTACCCGGGATCCCACGGCTGGCTCAGGCTCCCTCCAAGGACACCCCAAGGTCACGCTTCTCCCATCTCGGCGAGGAAAGGCGTTAGGGCAAGGGCATTGTGGAAAGGTAGGAGGGCAACCAAGCGCCGGTAAGGGGCAGGGGAACAAGCCTAGCCCAGGTGCAGGAAAGGGTGAGGTTCGCGTTTCCACCGTTCACATCCAGAAAAGGGATTTGAAGGAGAGGCAAACATCCCACTCCTTCCCAGAAAAATGCCTGTCCGCGCGGCTGCAGCTGCTGCAGACTCAGAACCAAGGTCACAAAATACGGAAAGACAGGGAAAGGTTAACTGGTCCTCAACGCTGCTCAGGGCTTTCCCCTCCTCTCCAGTCTCCCAGGACAGGAGCCACCCCCTCGGGGGGACCCGGGGCAGTATTCGAACTGGCCTCCTCACTCCTCCTGGGATCCCCGCAGAGGCAAGAAGCCCCCTAATACTTTGCACCCGGGGCTGGATGCCAAACCGGGGTGGGGGCAGTCCTCCATCTCGCCCTGCTTCCTCCCCCGCCATGACTCAGCGCGGAGCGGCCGCGTTGCGCAGCAGATCCG
>NW_022900946.1:1315648-1323834 GCF_012274545.1 Fukomys damarensis | reverse complement strand
TCGCCGTGGGCCGGGAGTGGAGCCGACACCTCCGGTCCTAGCCGGGAGCAAGGGCAGCCAGCAGGGCCTCGCAGGCCACGCGCCTTTCTCTCGGGCCGCCGCAGGCGGAAACCACACTGCGGAAACTGGCGGGCCGGGAATCGTGGGGCCACAGTTTCTGCCAAACGTCTTCCCTCGATCCGACTTCTCCAGAATAACCTCGGCCCCCGAGCAGATCCTCCCCCGGGTCCTTTCCGGCCCTCCCGCTCCCGCTCCCGCTGGCCAGCTCCTCCCCGTACCCGGAGCCCTTCTGCTCACCCGCCCCGCGCGGCGAGCGGCGCACCTGCGGCGAGGCTGGAGCGCAGAGCGCGGTCCGCAGCGAGTGCGCCCGGCCCGGCGCGCCCGGACGGGGTTATAAGGCGGCTCCTGCCCGCCCCCGCTCCGTGTCCCCGACCTTCTCCGTAACCCCTGCCCTTTCCCCGCCACGGATCCCCCAGCAGAGTCCTATATTTAGGGAAACCTGAAGCCTCTGACATTCATGCCAGCAGGGCCTTCGTCGGGGGAGGAGGAGGCCGTGCCTACTCACCCGCGCTTCGGAGGAAGCTGCTTCCTTGGGAATCCAGACCGAGGCTCTCGGTTGTCAAGGGAAATAAATCTTTTAAGCAGGAACCTGTGGGGAGTTGCAAGTTGCAGGGCGTGGCCGTCCCTGCCTCTTTCCCTCCTCCCGACTGGGATTTTTTTTGGGGGGATACCGAGGACTGAACTCAGGACCTTGAGTTTGTGAGGTAGGCAGGCACCACTGAGCTAAATCCCCGGCTGGGGCTGGGAGTTGTAGAGGGAGAACAGATGCAGGCACTCACCTGTTAAAATAACCAAGAGTCCATGACAGGGTGCAGCTGGGCACCCCTAAAAACTGATGTTCACAGCTGGCTGAGTTCCATGACACAGTCTGTGGTGAGCAGCAGTGCCCCCCGCCCCCTGTGTAACAGTCTGCTTGAGGAAGGGAAGCTGGGCAGCGGCCCTCTGGAGCACTAGCCCCTATCCCGCCCAGCCTCCCCAGTCAGCCGCAGTCCAGCTGGCCAGGGGGTCCCAGTCCTGCCTCTAGGGAGCCAGCACGCGACTGCTGCGCAGCCAGGCCTGCCATTTGTGGTTCGGGTGGGCTGTAGTGAGGTGTCCTGAGAGCCCCCAGGCAGGGGGTGTGTGGGCCCAGGGGGGTGGCCGCTCCCCAGAGGGCAGGCCCCCAGGTCCTCATCGGAGCTTGATCTCAAAAGCAGAGACAGTTGAGGCTCTGGCAGTCGGGAAGTTGGCACGCACAAGCACAGTCACAGAATGGGCAGCAGCGAGGACAGCGGGGGGCCCAATCCTGAGGGAGAAGAGAGAGGGCGAGGTGGGAACTTCAGTGCTTCCCTCCAGGGGAAGCAGGGACAGGGGCTCAGGAGTCCCAGCTGCCCGTTGGAGCAGAGGGTACCTTCCACACTGCAGGGACTAGGCAGTCCCCGTGTTGAGCAATGCCCAGTGGGCAGTGCCCCGGGCAGTTGAGTCCAGGAGCAGGAAAGCCACAAGATCCAAGGTTCTCTTCTCCCTAGCATAGGGACCAGCTGGTCCCTGCAGGGATGTGGGCAGCCCAGGGTTCAGCTCAAGGAAGGGTCTACACCCTCATGGCCTATGTGACTAGGAGGAGTGGTCATAGAGGACACATTTTTCTGTCTGTCGTGCAAGTTATCCGTGGGTTTTATGGACTTTTTGGCATGAGACCACACTGCAGGGTGTTTTTTTTTGTTTTTTGTTTTGGTTTTTTGAGGCAGGGTCTCACTATGTAGTTGAGTCTGACCTGGAACTCACTATGTAGCCCAGGCTGGTCTCGAACTCCCAGCGATCCTCCTGCCTCAGCCTCCCAAGTGCTGGGATTACAGGCGTGCGCCACCACACCCAGCTCCGTGTCTTTCATTTTGGAGAACCAGCTCTGGACAAAGCACGTCACATTCATGAATGATTAAAGAACTTTCTTATTTTCTTTGAAATGGCAGTTCCCACATTCAAAAGTTTAATGTTTTTAAAAGAGCTAAATCTCTTCATTAGCAGAACCCTGAGAGTGAGCGTCTTTAAAAGGAAAAAAGAAAGAAAAAAGAAACAGAGGTTTAGAGGATGGAGTGACTTGTCCAAAAGAATAGAGAGAGCAAGGAGTAGAAGAGTGACCAAGGCTCGCTTCCCCAGGCCTGTGATCCCCACTTCTCTCAGGCCAGAGGCATCAGCTCCACTCTGGGGCAGCAAGAATAGAGACCACTGATCTGGAGTTCTCCACCCAGCTGATGGGGGACTCATGTCAGCAGGTGTCCGGGGTACAGATCCTTGCGGAATGAATGCATGAATCTGAACATCTCATTTTCCAGGCTTTGGGCCTCTTGGCTCTGAAGACACAGAAAGCCTGTCCCTTTGGGAAAGGGAACACTGTGTCCTTAGAGCGGGAAGGAAGATCCGGGCCCTCCATTCCACTGCTCTCTGCCCTGGGACAGGGTTGATCTGTGGCTGCCCCAGGCGTGAACTGGAGGCTGGCCAGGTGCTGGAGGAGACTCCTGTGTGACAGACTGGCTCTTTGCGGCCAGAAGCAGAGCTAGTGACAGTCACAGTGGCACAGCTCAGAAACTCGGCCAAGCAAGGAATAGGGGAGTGACCTTTACAACAGCTGAGGTTTCGGGGTGCAGTGTCAGATGACCTGTAAGATCGGCTGTCACTAGGGGCTCCAGCAAGGGGAGGGGATGAATCTGGCTGTGCTACTTCAGGGAAGGGGAGGTGGGCACTGGAGGTGTGATGGGGGAGACAGAGACAGAGGGGAGCAGGATTTTCATGTGTGTGAGGAGGTTGTGGTCCGGGGCTGAAGTGGGATCTGTGGGATTTGGAGGCTCTGAGACCCTTACCTCAGAAAGGCATTAAAACATCTGACTGTCCATGGCAGGCCCAGATCTGGTCCCTAATAACAGCCTATAGGCTTGACTCACAAACAGCCATGTGGTTTCTGGAAGGGTCTGCTGTTCCAGTGTATTAAACAACAGTTCAGGACCATTAGCCCCTGTGTTCATGAGCTCTTGGGTGCAGTTTTTCCTTTGAAAGTTCTGTCTGCCCTTGGGAGAGCCCCGAAGGTTCTCAAGTCAATAAGGCCTGCGTTGGAGCCTAAACTTGGATATTTATGTTCTGAGCCTCAGTTTCCCCGTCTCTGGAACAAATACAACAACCTCCAGAGTCACAGTCACTGTGGGAGTTGGGGAAGAACACAGCACAATGCTAGTGCCCAAGGAGCACATGGCAAAGTTGCCACAGTTCAGAATCCCCTGAACAATAATTCCCCACCCTGATGTTCACCAATTACGTGGAAAGTTGACTGTGGTCCCATACCAGACCTGGCGTGAGGGACCTACGGGCCTGGCTTTCCTTCTAAACCTATCTGCTTCTGATCCTGCACAGGCTGTGAATCAACTAACCACGTCACATCTTTCTCACAGGTTACTACAGTCACCTGTTTGTTCTGTCCTCAGTCCGTCACCAGAATGTGAGCCCGGGGTGGGGGCTGCAACTTTGTCTATCTTGGTTCTGCTGAGCCCCCAGGGTCCAGCACAGAGCCTTGAGAGTGACTCAGCTAGTACAGGACATGGCCAAATATTTAAATGAGTGAAAGGATTAGATCTTTACAGTGTGCCCGTGAGCAGCAGAGCAGGAAGATACTTTCCCGGAAAGGAAGGGAACTCTGGGTCTGTGGGCTGTCCAGCTGGCACAGCTGTGTGACCTCAGGCAAGGCACTCAAGTCTGTGAGCCTCAGTGTCCCCAAACGTAAAACAGGCAGGAGCTTTGTAACCTTCATGCCTGTTACTGTTACTATAAGGAAACTGGAGAACAGAATCACTTCAGAGTATTCTGAGAAAAGACAGCTCAAGGACAGGATGACTCTGCCCTACCCTTGGCCACTATGCAGCCCTTCCTGATCCCAGCTGAAGCCAGAGAGGCTCAGCTTGGAAGGCATGGGAAGTTCCTACAGCCCCGGACTGGCAGATGGGGAAACCAGACCTTCCTTACAGTGTTCCTCACCCTGTCCTCGAGAAGGAGCTGGATCCCTGTCTGTTCACTTCATGTGGACAAACAGGAAAGGGGTGCTTTATCCAAGATAAGGAGCCAGAAATTTTCTTAATTGATCATCTTGTATGAGACAGGAGTTGAGGGGTGTTTTCTTTGTTAATTTTACTTATGTTTGTTTGGTACCAGGGACCAAACTCACAACCCTGCACTTACGAGGCAGGTGTGGTGTTACTGAGCTAAATCCCTGGCCCTCTTTTTTGGATTTTTGAGGCAGGGTCTCCCTTTGGAGTTCAAGCTGGTATGGAACTCGTAGCAATCCTCCTGCCTCAGCCTCCTGAGTGCTGGGATTACAAGCATGCCTGGCTCAAGACAGGAGTTTTTAAAACCTAAGGTCTCCTTTTTTGCCTTTGTTTTCTCCAGCCCAACCCTGGGGCCTCTTCTAGCTACCCTCGGGGAACCAGAAGCTGATTATTTGAAAGAGGACTCCTTGCCCTACACTTTATTTTGAAACTCAAAGCATTTGCCAGGCCTTTGTACTAAGCACAGTTAGTCCAAGGAATGAAATTTCTTGGGCTTGGGCTCTGACCCCCACCCACTTCCTCCTAGGGAAGTCTCTACTCCAAGGGCAGGAGCTTTGCTGTCTAAATCTCTGAGCCCAAAATAACCACTGTCCGGGAAGGTGGTCGATCACACTGAACAACTCTAAACCCACAAATGCCCAAGTGGCCTCCTCCTGTATTCCTGGCTTCTCCCTTGAGGGCTCTGCTGCAGCTGATACTATGGAGCAATCTGCTGTGAGGCTGTGCTGGGTCACACTGGAGCTGCCACCAAACTCCCCTTAGCTAGTTATTCCTGCAGAAGGGACACAGTACTGTTTGTCTGTATGTATTATCAGGCATGGACCGGTGGTCATGGTGTGAGGTCAAGTTTAAAGAACAAATAGCAGTTGTGATGATACCACGGTGTGTGGTATGGCTCCATGTTTGCTGAACAATAGGAATGCACAGCTGCTGATAGCACTGTGTGTTAGTGTGTGAGGGATATATACTAATGCATGAGGAACAACTTGGGTTAGAGTTGGTTTAAACTGGGTGGGGTGTGGTGGTGCACATCCCAGCACTCAGGAGGCTGAGGTAGAGGATTGCCACAAGTTCAAGGCCAGCTTGGGCTACATAGTGAGTTCAGGGCTGCGCTGAACTATAAAGTGAGACTGTCTCAAAAAACCAAAAAAAAGGGCTGGGGATTTAGCTCAGTGGTGCCTCACAAGCGCAAGGTCCTGAGTTTGATCTGTGGTACCTGAAAGGGGTCTCGAGCCCCCTTTGGGTGCCCCTTGCCCAATTATGTCACTCACCCACCGAGAGGTCTGGCAGGAGATCTTTATTGTAGGGAGGCGAGCGGGAGGCAGGAAGGCAGAGAGTGAGAGAGCGAGAAGAGGAAGTACTGGGATACTTATAGGATGGGTAACGGAAGATCCTTCCTTGGGAGGAGCAGTCTTTGTTATCCTATCACAAGCCAGGTTGTCTTTTGAATTTCGCGCCTTGGAGAGGCTCTAGTTTCACGCTTTACAATTTAGGCGGGAGAAAGGACTCAGAGTAGGGAAAGAACCCGAAAGTAAGATATAAAATGGCTGGGGGGGGTTATATTTTAACATGTGAGATCTCCTAACAGTACCAAAAAAAAAAAAAGAACTGCCTTTGGTCAGGCTTTGTGGAGAGTTGGTTTATAAAGTAATTTGTACTTTCTTTGTCTTTCTGTATGTATACATTCTACACAATACTTAGTATAATCATAAAAAAAATTTTTTTCAAATACCCAGCTTGCCTAATTAGTATGTAGCAATTCAAAATTAACATTAAAAAAATACCCAGTTCTTAGATCTTTTTAGGAAAATAATAGTGCCAATAAAGCAGCACTGTTCTCTAGAACATATTTCCTCAGTGAGCAGAAGGTACTCTGTCAAGTTTTTTCTTTTAACTACCACTTTAAAAATTCTAATAATGCTGGGCGTGGTAGTGCATGCCTGTGATTGATCCCAGCACTCAGGAGGCTAAGGCAGGAGGATCGCTGTGAGTTTGAGACCAGCCTGGACTACACAGTAAGTTCCAAATTAGTCTCAACTACATAGTGAGACCCTGTCTCAAACCACCCCCAAAAAGTTCTAATTATGTGCCATGCACATCACATGAGTCACCTTTCTTCAGCTGCTGCCTTCTTTTCTTCAAGTAACTTCGTGAGCAGAAGTGACCTGATAGGTTCTTTGTGTTGTGTTTGGCGTCCTCCACATGACACCTGACCTGGAGCTGGTGCTCAGTAATGAATGCAAATGAGCAAAGAAAGCGAAGGCACAGATGAACCGGACCAGGGCTCAGGGGAGCGGGTAAGAAAGGAACTCACAAAAAACAAGAACCAAGACATGTCATGTGAAAGTGCAAGAGCCCAACGATAAATGTAACTGTATCATTTGCTTTAAATGTACCAAGAAATTTAATGGTGGGGGGAGAAAAAGAATGGAACTCACAGCTTCGCTGGGCTGGGGGCAGCAGGCATCCAGGTAGCTGGTGGGGCTTGGCACAGGGAAGTCACAGGCCTCAGCGCAGGTCCAGCAGCAGTCCTGGGGCTCTGAGGCACCTTGCTTCCTGCAGGGGCAGCTGAAGTCTGTGCAGCAGCCCTGGGCCTAAGAAAAGGCAGGGCTCAGGGTCTGGGCCAGGCAGCTGAGACTCACTCTCAGTAGGGGCAGGAGAAGGGTTGACTAGGGACAGGGAGGAGGGACTCACTCGTCCCACAAAAAGGGTAGATGCGAGGAATCAGTGGCAAGAGCACCTCAGGGTAAGAGCCTGCCGGTGAGAGGGCAATTCTGGGCTCCTTTTCCCCAGGGCCACCCCCCAGAGGCCCCTCACCAGCAGGCAGCGCCTAGTCAGCAGTACTAGGCTCAGCAGCAGCAAATAGATGCTCACAGTGATGAAGACAATGGCGGGGATGGGGAGCAGCAGGGAAGGGCTGCTGACAGGAGCCGGGGTTGGGTTCCACGGGCTAGTGGAGGCCTGGGTAAGCACAGGAGAAAGGGCGACAGGGGTGCGGGGCTGCAGAAACACAGGAATACCAGGAAGGACACGGGGCACCACCAGATGGTGGCAGTCGCTGGCTCATCACAGTGCCCCCCAAACCTGGCTTTCCTGTCAACCCCATTTCACGCCATAAGTACTTTTTGGTCATTTAGGATCTTCTGAGAGTCACTGCTCTTCTCAGAATGCGCAGGTGGTGGCACCACTAAGCTAAATCCCTGGCCCTCCAAATAGATTTGTCTCGAACTCCACTACCACGATTTTACCAATGCTCTGCCCACATCACTAGCCGGTCTTCCAACTGGCAACTTTGCCTCTTTCCACAACAGCTGTCCAGTAACCCTCCCTTCTTTACAGCCCACCAGCGACTCCCAAAGACCGGAGGAAAACTTCCTTCAGGGACAAAACCCGCCCAGCCCCGCCTACCGCGCCCGCTCTCCTCTGTCCTCCAGCCACACTAAGTCCCGCAGTCCGCAGATGCTCTGCCCTCATCCCCAGACCGGGGTCTTTGCCTTCTGCTCTGCCTGGTTCCCGGTCTCCCAGACCACTTGGTAAATTCCCTATCATGCAGGGAAACTGAAAATGCCCCCTATCCATCTCTGGCACTGTTTCTTTTCTTTTCTTTTGAGACAGGGTCTCACTATGTAGTTGAAACTGCCCTGGAACTCACTATGTAGCCCAGGCTGGTCTCGAACTCACAGCGATCCTCCTGCCTCAGCCTCTCAAGTGCTGGGATTACTGGCGTGCGCCACCACGCCCGGCAAGGCACTGTGTTTCTCACAGTGCTTGAAGGCCGGTAGGATGTGAAGAGCCCTCCCCTGACCGGGCTCGAGGCAGGCAAACTCGGGGTGAGCACAGGACGCGGAGGGGCTGCGGGGGGGACTCACGTCCATAGGGCAGGGCGGGCCTGGCCAGTCCAGGAGCTGCAGGGAGAGAGGGCCCTGGGCTCAGAGGCTGTGAAGGGCCGCGGGGCTGGGGTGCCCACGGTCCTCCCGCCTTTCGTACAGGGAAACTAAGGCCCAGGAAGGGGGCAGGGAGATTCCGGCGGCGCCTTCCTCACAGCCCCCGCCGGGCCTGGCC
>NW_022900946.1:1314296-1315556 GCF_012274545.1 Fukomys damarensis | reverse complement strand
CCGCTCCGGGTCCAAACGGTCCAAACAGCCTCGGCGCTAGCACCGCCCAGAATACTGGAGCGGCTTCTGGTTTGTTGCCATGGGGACCGGAGCGCTGCGTCTACGGCGGCCGCCGAGACCCAAACTCCCTCTTCCCGCCTCTTTTCTTCCCGCGGGATCTTCTTTGACCCGGAGTTCTTAATCACCTTCTGCCGGGAAAGGATAGGAATAGCGAATCTCCGCCGCCACCCTCCTCCCAGATCGGCTCTTCTCCAGATGTTGGATGTTGGGGAGTCACCCCCGGTGCTGGGGCGCTACAAAGGGAGGAATGGAGAGAGTGCCAACTTGAAACCTCGCCGGGCCCCTGAGCCTCGCTGGGTCCGTTTCCTCATGGGAGCCTCACCCTGACAGTGCCAGAACGAAGGCCGCTTGTTCACTGTGTACAATCATCACTGTTTTCTTTCTTTCTTTCTTTCTTTCTTTCTTTCTTTCTTTCTTTCTTCTTGTTTTGTTTTTTTGAGGCAGGGTCTCACTATGTAGTCGAGACTGACCTGGAACTCACTATGTAGCCCAGGCTAGTCTGGAACTCACAGCGATCCTCCTGCCTCAGCCTCCAAAGTGCTGGGACTACAGGCATGCGCCCTCACGCCCGGCTAGAATCATCACTATTTTCCAACCTGACCTCACTTCATTTTCGCTCCTTTTTCCAGCTTTCTCATCACTGTCAGGGTGACTTCCTACCGCCCCCATCGGATCTTGTTCCTTTTCCACTTTAAACTCTCCACCGGCTTCCCGCTGACTCCTGGCTGGAGCGATGCTTTAGCAGACTGTCAACACTGTCTGCCCCTGCCCCATCCACCTCCCACGTTTTCAGTCACAACTCTCAGGCAGGTGCCAGCACTTATGTGGGCTCCAGCGCTCAGCAAGAGGCGCCCTCCCTGCCCTTGCTCCTCCTCCTGCAGGAGGAACCAGGTGACACACACACAGACAACGGTCTGTGTGCAACAGTTCCAGGCTCCTTCGCCAGGGCACAGGGTCCGCAGCTCTGCAGCTCTGCGCGTGCTGTTCCCTCTTCTTGCCAACCCTGCTTCATCCCCGAAGCCTGAGCACAGACATGCTTCAGTGGGCTCTCACCGCCGACCTCATTGAGGTGGCTACACGTTCCCACAACCCCAGATGAGCCCCGTGCCCTAGGGCTCAACATAAGGTATCTGCCTTCGACCCGCTGCTGCTGCAGAGTTCTTGCGTCCCAGTTAGACTGCAAGTGCTGGGGGGGGGGGC
>NW_022900946.1:1304742-1314095 GCF_012274545.1 Fukomys damarensis | reverse complement strand
GGTCTCTCTGTAGCCCAAGCTCTAGTGCTTGACCTAGCCTTGGGGACCCAGGTGAGCGATACTCACTGATTCTGAGACTCGCATCTGGCTGTCTTTGTAAATGAAGTGTTAGTGCTGTCATGTCCAGCTGCCGTGTTCCCCACACCTCACTCCCTCAGTGAATTGAATCCAGGGCCTCAAGCATGCAAGACAGTTGCTCTGCCGCTGAGCCACATTCCCAGCCCTTTTTCATTTTGTTTTTGTTTTTTGAGATAGGGTCTTGCTACATAGGTCAGGCTGGCCTTGAACTCATTACGTAGCCCAGGCTATTCTCGAACATGTGGCTATCCCCCTGCCTCAGCCTCCTGAATCCTGGGATCACAGGTATGTACCATCATATCTGCCTTCCCAGCTCTGTTTGTTTTTTGGTACAGGGGATTGAACTCAGGACCTTTTGCTTCCCAGGCAGGGCTGTACCACTGAGCTAAATTCTTGGCCCTTCCCAGTCCTTTTTATCTTTTATTTTGAGATAGAGAGTCTCAAACTTTCCATCCTCCTGCCTCAGCCTCTCAAGTAGCTGGCAGTTTTAATTACAGGTGTGTGCCACCATGCCCTGCATTCTTTAGCTTTTGAGGCACTCAGCCTTCCTCTTTCACTCCTAATTCTTTTGGTTCTGTATACAGTGGACCTGCACACACATATACGCACATGCATGCACTCTCACCTCTCACACAAGTGCAATTCCCACAGAAGCCTCAGATTCCCTCTGCCACTGTTGCATCTGGCATTTCCCCATGCATGCAGTGCCACTGTCTACCTACTTCTATCCCTACCTGGTGCACCTCACCACAGCTGCTGTCTCTGGGTCTTCCTGCGGCCATGAGGCTGCCATAGAAATTGCTAGGACCCTGGATCATCAATGACCCTTCCCACTTCCGTCACT
This sequence comes from Fukomys damarensis, assembly GCF_012274545.1. Taxonomy (NCBI): domain Eukaryota; kingdom Metazoa; phylum Chordata; class Mammalia; order Rodentia; family Bathyergidae; genus Fukomys; species Fukomys damarensis. Next base: position 1,313,173 of record NW_022900946.1, on the reverse strand, counting down.
TGGAGAGAGGCCCAGTCCCTCCCTTTGCCTCCTCCAGCCCTCTCAGAGGGGACTGTGAGCCCCCAAAACAGAAGTCTAGTTGTACCCAGTTGATTTCAAGTTAGGATCAGATTACCTTCAGGGCCCATCTTCTTGTCTAATAGAGTCCCAAGGACCAGGATGAGGACAGTAGCCACCACAGCCCAGGAAATGCCTCTGGCGACTCAAGTTCCCATCTTCTCTTCAGCCGCTGCCAACAGCTGCCAACAGAGACATCAGCCTTGGTGAGGGCTCTGGAAACGTCCAGGACCTACAGTGGTCAGATTCACTGCTGATGGTGTTTGGTTCCTACCATTGGCTCCTACATTATGCAGGAGAGCGGACAGCACACCGCACCAGCCTGCAGCCAGGCAAACCAATAGGGTGTGATGTCCGTGCCCTAGGGCTAAGGCCTTACTTCTAGCCAATTGAACATGTGCTGACTGCATTGACAAGTGCCTGAAACTGACTATCATAGCCACATAACCAGTCGGTCTCCTCCCCAAGTTTAGAGCTGGAGATGTCAGGTGCTATCACAGGGCAGTTTGCACTGCCCCCCGCCCCCACGAAGGGAGAAAAGGATTCCATGGTCCTGAGCATTATGGGGTGAGTGAGAGATGGGAGACAAAGAGAAGCCCCAAAGATGAAAGAAATCTAACTTGGCAGGCTTGGTGTGGGAGTGGCTCCCAGTGGTTCTGATTTGATCTAACACTTCCAGCCCTCTCTTCTGGCCACCAGACAATTCTGCCTCCTAGAGATTAAGAAGAAGCTCACCAGACTCCTCATTATGAAACTGGAAGGCCTGTATTTTAGGAATTACCCTGAGAGGATAAAGAAGCTGTACTGAACTGAGCTAGCATCAATAAAGGCCCCTTCACTGACTTCATCTTATTTCATCTCACAGGAGCTGATAGGAGAAATGTCTTTCCATTTTATAGGTGGGAAAGCATTAGATGCAGTTTTAAATAAACACTGTAGAACTGGGCAAGATCTGTCTGGACCTCTAGTTCTGCGACTGTGTGCTGCTGTGACCTGGGGAAGCAGGATGACCAAACTGAGCCTGAGTGTTTCTCATCCTTGGAACTGCGGTCATTGTGATGGTTACAGAGTGGGCTGGTAAAGCACCTGGTATAGAACAAGAGCTCCTTTCAAAATAGAACAGGCTGGGCCGGGGATTTAGCTCAGCGGTTTGGTGGCCTGCCTTGCAAGCGCAAGGACCCGAGTTCAACCCCTGGTACCAAAAACAAAGCAAAACAAACAAAATAGAACAGGCTGGGGGTGCAGCTCAGTGGTAGAGAGCTCGCCTAGCATACACAAGGCCCTGGGTTCCTTTCCTAGTAAAAAAATAAGTAAATAAAATAAGTAGATGAAACAATGAATGACAAAATGAATGCTTGTAAAGGAGCTGATTTACATGTCACATTTAATTTAATTGTCCCACAGCCCTTTCTAGGGGTTCTTCTTCTTCTTCTTCTTCTTCTTTTTTTTTTTTTTGTACTGGGGATTGAACGCAGAACCTTGCAAGGCAGATGTGGTGCCACTGAGCTAAATCCCCGGCTGGAGAGGTTCTGTTATTGTCCTCATTTATAGATGAGAAACCAAAGAACCAGAGGAGTTCAATCCCTTTCGCAAGGGTTCCTGACTTGCAAAAGACAGAACCAGGATTCCAGCTCAGGAGATGCATATATTTATGACAGAGAGGTTCTGAAATTGGCCCTGATTACACAGCCAGGCTATGGGAGGAGAAGGGGACTGGACGTTTTGTTGCCTGTCCCCACCTCATCTGACGGACCCCTTAGCTGCTCCTGGTGTTACAGATACAAGGTGGGAATGAAATTGCTTGGAAAGTACCTAACCTGGGACAAGTACAACAAAGCTGTTAAATAATAAACGCGCTGGTACCCTGGCAGAGTCCCCGGAGCACAAGCAGGGGCAATCGAACCTTTCTCTGGGTATCATATGGGGAACGGGCCACTTGTGGCTGCTTATTGTTTACTTATTTACAGCCTGTGATGATATCACTGCGAGCCTGCAGGGCTGAGAACCCGTGCTCCGGTACAGGGGATGAGTGCGGAGGCATTCAGCGCAGGGACCTGAAGCGTCAGGAAGCAGTAAACTAGGCGCCCAGCAAAGCAGCAGGCCCGTGGGGACAGGGAGGAGGCTGCGGAGAGGGCACATGCAGCTCCACAGCTCCACAGCTCCACACACCGCCCCTCTTCTGCGCTTCCACAACTTTCCAGCCGCACTCCCAGGCCGGGCCAGGCTGGTGCGGCTCCCTTTCCACGCAAGCGTGGCTGGACTCTTCTGGAACAGTTAGGCCAGGGGTCTTTAGATTGCTCGCTAGCACGGTACGGCGGGTGGGGAGGAGCAAGGGCACATGTGCACGACACCCGTCATTCTCTTTCCAGTTCTTTCGACACTTCCACGGCTCCAGGAGAGTCTCCTTCTTCGGCCAGGGCCCCTTTAACACCTATCTGTGCTTATTTTATCTTGTTCTTTCTATTAACCAAGAGGAGCAGACTTTCAGTTCAAAATAGCAGGGGATACTATCTAGCAAGAATGTTTTCAACATAGCTGTCCATTTTGCATCGATATTTTATTACTTGTCTGTTTTGAAGTGATACTGCACTTCTATTTTTCTATATAGTTACAAAGTTTCTTTTAGAATACGAAGTTAAAAACATCCATTCTGAGCTGGGTCTCCTGTTGCCAGCCTGTAATCCCAGCACTGAGGAGGCTGAGGCGTGCGTTCGAGTCGAGGCCAGCCTGGGCCACCTAGCAGGACCGTGTACCAAAATACAAAACAAAACAAGCACTTTGAAGTTCAGGCTTCTGGGTTCGAAGCCCAGCTGTGCCACTTCACTACTCCTTCTGTGACCTTGGGAAAGTCAGCCAAGCTCTCTGTGCCTGGATTCCCTCTCCTGTAAGGGACAATAACAGTGCACAGTAGGACTTGGGTTGGTGCCCGCAGCTAATAAATGTCATACAAATATTTGCTGTTGTTAGGTCAAGTAGGGCAAAAACCAAACCCAAACCACTAACTGCAGTTTGGGGCACACTGCTTTGGGTCAGTTTCATCATTTTTCACAAGGAAACAAAGGTTTGGAGAAGAGGCCAAGCTGGAATCTTGGTAAGTTTCTAGGTGCCTAGTCTGATTATCAGCCATTTCAATAATTAATACAGCCCCTCAGCCTGGACTTACTCATCTGAAAAATGCAACTAAGGTGATCTCAATGTTTGTCATGTCAGTGTGTGTAAGGGTGGTTTAGAACATCAGTGTGGTGCGGTCTCTTGTGTTCTTAATGGGGGTAATATTGCTCCCAAAGTGGAAAGGATTGGTTCTTGGGCCAGGTGTGGTGGAGTACTCCTGTGATTTTATCATTTGGGAAGCTGAGGCAGGAGGACTGCAGACCATGTCTCTCTCTCTCTCTCTCTCTCTCTCTCTCTCTCTCTCTCTCTCTCACACACACACACACACACACACACACACACACACACACACACACATTCTTGGATGACAAAACAAATCTTTCTCTTTTTTATATATGAAGCACAGATATACATTAAGAGATACACAGTATACTTGTTATTAAAATTATTATTGTTTGAGACAGGGTCTCACTATGTGTTTCAGGCTGGCCTTTAACTCACTATGTAGCTCAGGCTGGCCTCAAACTCATAGTAATCATCCTACCTCAGCCTCCCAAGTGCTGGGATTGCAGGCGTGCGCCACCATGCACAGCTGAAATTATTAAAATTAAAGTTATTAAACTGGGCATGGTGGTGCACGCCTGTAATCCCAGCACTTGGGAGGCTGAGTCAGGAGGATCGCTGTGAGTTCGAGACCAGCCTGGGCTTCATAGTGAGTTCTAGATCAACCTCAACTACATAGTGAGACCCTGTCTCACAAAACCAAAAAAAAAAAAAAAAAAAATTCCTGATGGTAAGCGATTAGGAAAAAATTCTAAAGACTTCCTTAGAGGAGCAGTCGTGAATAATGAAGCTGAGAAACACTGCTGTACATGAAGGTTTTCCTACCTGGGACATCACCCACTGGTGCACTGTGAAATGATGACCAGCACTGGCTGGGGGCATGACACATGAAATGCCGCCTAGGGACACATCGGCATTGTGGTAGCATCACTGGGCTGGGGTGCAGCACATGCTTAGTGTGCTCAAGGCCTTGGGTTCAACCCCTAGCACCAAAAATAATAGTTTGCTTCCAGTTCAGAGTGTGTATGTGTGTGTGCGCATGTGCTGACTGCTGAAATGAGAGGTGTCTGTGGGTCTCTGGGGACAGTGGGAAGCCATTGCCTAAGCGCTGCTTTCCCCTCTCACCCTTTATTTCTCAGACAGGCTTGTGCATCATTGGGCTTTTGCCTTGAAATAAGGAGAATTGATGATGAAAGAAAGGAATGTAGGTGAGAGTTCAGAATCCAAGGGAAGTTAGGCCAGACCTTCCCCAGCACGCGGCCCAGAGCCTGGGCCCGGCCCTTCGTCCAGGTAAGTCGCAGCTCCTCCTTCCTCTCTGCCTCTCTTCTCCTCCCTGCTGAGGCCCAGGGCTGACTCTGAGGTTGATGCCTGACCTGGGGCAAATTATTTTTCCTGGAGTCTCAGATTTTTCAGCAGTAAAGTGGGGGAATTGTTTACAGGTTGAGAGGACCAACCAGTGACCGAGAGTCTGTGCTTTGTGTGCTGTGGGTGCCAGTGTGACACCAGCTGCTGAGTGCCATGGGAAGTGGTTTATGTGCATTCTCCGTACTGCAGCTTCACGGTGAACCATGCAGAGCAGGGCACTCCACTCCCCAGGGTACCTGGGTTCAAATCCCGGGTCAGGATCGAGTCATAGCCCCTACCCCTTTATGACAAGGTCACCAAGTTCCCCAGCCTGCCCAGGCTGGCTTCAAACTCAGAATCCTCCTGTCTCGGCCATCTCAGTAGCTGGGATTAGTACTACAGGTCTTTCCACCTTACCTGGCTTAACTTGGTGGCTTTTAACTGATTAATTTTTTTTTTTTTTTTTTTAAACCGGGTCTCACTAAGTTGCTCATTTGCCCAGGCTGGGCTCAAACTTGCAATCCTGCTGCCTCCCAGAGTCCTGGGATTACATGTGTGCACCACTGTGCCAGCCTGGTTTTTATTTTTATTTCATTTGTTGTTGTTTGCTTTGTTTTGGTACTGGGGATTGAACCTTGGGCCTCACGAAGGCTAGGCAAATGCTCTACCACTAAGCTACATCCTCAGCCCTGACCTACATACCTTCCTCTCTTCTTTCCTTCCTTTTTTTGGAGCGGGGGAAGACTACAGGTGTGGGGCACCAGGCCCATCTGTATGTATTTTTGTTCATATGTGGATTTTGGAATTTGAAATCCATAGGCTCCCACCCTAGAAATTGGCATCTTCAATTATTATCCTATAGTACTTTTTTTTTTCAAAGTTAAACTTTACAGTACTTTTTATATATATACAAAGAATTACAGTACATGTTTATGGGGACTCCTAGCACAGGGTTCCCCTCTTTTTCACTAGGAGTGTCACTTCCAGCTGGCAGTCTGTGGGGACAGGGGGACAACAGTGTTGGGCCTTGGCTGGAAACCCTGCCCCTCCCCTTTAAAAATATAAAAACAGATCTCTTCTGTCAGCTGCTTCTTTGCCAGGACTTAGAAAGCTGCTCTTCTATGAGGTCCTGTGGGCACTCACCACCCTCCACAGTCACCTAACACACACACAGGCTGCACCACCTCAAGCTGTGAGACTGCCTGCCCCACCCACCCAGGAAGCCTCATGTACCTGGACTGTTAAGTTTCTTCTCCTGTCCAGAGCTGTGCTGAACTCCCAGATGGTATCCCAGGGCCCCCATAGCCTGATATTCTTAGGGTCATGAGAAGGCAACTCTAGGGAAAGGACCACAGAAGAATTAAATATGTGCAGTTCTGCTTATGCTGGCAATAAACACATTTCCTCTGAGTCTATAGATTTCTAACTAAAATAAACTTTCCATTTCCTTAAAACAAATATTACCCTTAATCTTTAGAAGCAGTAGAGAGATGCTTCCATGAGAGAAGAGGCAGAGGGGCAGAGGGTAATGGAGGAGACCCAGAGCTCTTTACCAACCTGTTCCTGGTGGTGTGGCCAGAGGCTATGGACAAAGTGACCCCAGCCCTAAGAAACTCAGTGACTATAGTACTTTTTTTTTTTTTTTTTGAGACAGGTTCTCGCTATATAGCCCAGGCCATCCTCGAATTCCGCAAACTCAAAACTCGTGGCAATCCTACCTCCGCCTCCCAAATGCTGGGATCACGGGCCTGCCACCGCGTCCAACTTTATATTGCCTTTTATTTATTTTGGGTACTGGGGATGGAACTCGGGTCCTTGGGCTTGAAAGGCAGGTGGCGGAACCACTGAGCTACATCCCTGGCCCTTATATTGCCTTTTAAAGCAATAACTACTTAGGCCGTTCATATTTTCCCTACTCACCTTCTTTTACCTTCTTTCAGCTCCGCCCTTGAAATCAAGTCATCAAATTCTAATTGGTCAGTTCTCCGATAGTTGGTAAAACGCCCCACCCCTTCCCCAGCGGAAGCAAATGATAGGACATTTGTGTCAAGAAGTTGGCCAAAGAGAGGATGGCACAGTCAGTTACTGGTCCACCAATAGCGGGGTGACATTGCTTCCTCTCCAATGGCCTCAGCGCAGGAGCAGCCTCATACCCTTGCAGTTTGACACCTTCCCTGTATTCCTGGAGATCCCTTCCAAAGCCACTGGAGGGGTACAGGATGGCAGGCCCCAACTCCCTCCGTCCTGCCTGGGCCTTTCCCATCCCTGTCCTCCTTGGAGTGGCTGGGAGATTTTCCAGGCAAAGAATATATATATAAAAAATGTGGTTTCAAGCGTTCTCTTCTACTTTTTTTTTCCATTTTATGAGATAATAATTTTGGCTTTCTTTTTGAAAAAAAATTTTTTTAAAGTTTTGAGTATTTCCAACAGTTTGAACACCTCCTCCTTTCATTTCTGGAGTTCTGGGCACTGACCTCCCATCCTGTCCCTGAGAGGTGAGTCCGAGGAAAGTCTGCACATGGAGGAGCGATGCATGTCAGAGGAAGGGTGCACAGCCGGTGAGGGGGAACAGGAAAGGGTTTTCAAGTGGCAGGGGGATGGGTTGGTCCAGGCCAGCTTCAGGAACGACAGGGAAAATGAGTGGAGTCACAAGTTGGTTTAAACAGAACAAAATAAAACACAAAATGTCCAATTGCCCTAGATGGAGGATATTAAAAGTCCAGTAAGGGAGCCAGGTGTGGCGGCGCGTGCCTGTAATTCCAAAACTCAGGAGGCTGAGGCAGGAGGATCAACTGCGAGTTTGAGGTCAGCCTGGGCTACATAGTGAGACCTTGTCTCAAAATAAATAAAAATAAAAGTGCAAAAAGGATTCAAAGGAGATTAGAGAAGAGGAACAACTGGTAGCTTACAACGGGTACAGACAAGTGGACCTCCTAAGGCCTTGGGCCTTTGGGGTAAAGGGGTCTGAGGTCCTGAAACATGGTGAGTTGAAGTGCTTTCATGACTCTTTTTTTACCCTCTCTACTTCAGGCAGTCATGGCCCTGCTTTTTGTACTGGGCTGCGTCTTCTTCCCAGTGTGCTTCACTGTCTCCCAGTGGGGCCTGCAGCACCACACCAGCCTGCAGATGGAGAGGCGGGAGGCAGTCTTGGTGGCATCCAGGTAAGAAGACAAAGGTGATGCCGATGGAGCTGAAGCTGTTATCTTCAACTATTGATTCTGGTTCCAGGAAGAGCTAGCGATGGAAGCCAGTGGAAGTGTGGGGTGGATGGGGCTGGAGTCCAGAGTCCAGAGACCGAGCAGGGCACAGCAGTGCAGGCCTGTAATCACAGCTACTCATGAGGTTGAGGCAGGAGGGTTGCAAGTTTGAGGCCAGCCTGGGCAACTTAAGACCTTGTCTCCAAATAAAAAATGAAAGGATAGGAGATGTAGCTCAGCTGTAGAGCACCCAGGTTTTATCACCCATATTGGAGAAGAAGAGCCATGGAATCTGGAATCAGTCTCTGAGCTTCAGACCCAGCATTTGGAAGTGGACTTAATGGCAGCACTTGCTTCATTCTCCATGGAGCTGTGAGGAGGGCGGTGGGGATCAATGGCTCTGAAGAAAGGACTTCAAGTCCTGCAGCAGCAAGGGGTGCAGGCTGTGGGCGTGTCACAAGCGGGGGTCACAGCCACTCAGGGCAGCAGCTGCTCAGCTCCAATGAGACAGAGTCAGAATGTGAGCCCTGTGCTGTCTTCCCATTTGTCCTTCTTTTCACTGCTTTGTTTTGCATCAAACCTAGAGCAAGGCAGGTGGTCTACCACTGCCCTAACCCCAGCTCTACTTCTTTTTTTTTTTTTTTTTTTTTTTTTTTTTT
>NW_022900946.1:1304058-1304695 GCF_012274545.1 Fukomys damarensis | reverse complement strand
GTCTGCTCTCACACACAGTGATCCTCCTGCCTCAGCCTCACAAGTGCTGGGATTAGAGGCGTGCACCACCATGCCCAGCTGCTCTACTTTTGATTCTTTTAAAAAAGAAGTTGAACTTTTATGTGAAACCTACCAATTTTTGAAGATAAAACAATAACTCAGAATTTACTACAATACTATGCTAGCCAGGTGTGGTGGCCCACAGCTGTAATCCTTGTATTTGGAAGGTTGAGGCAGAGGGATCTTGAGTTCAAGGCTAGCCTGGGCTACATAATTCAAGGGCAGCCTGGATTATATAGAGAGAACTAGTCTCAAAAAGCCAAAAACAGTGCCTGTTTCAGCAGCAAGTATACTAAAGTTGGAACAATACAGAGAGGGTTTGCACGGCCCCCGAGGAGGGGGTGACACAGGAATTTGTGAGGCGTTCCATATTTGAAAAACAAAACGAACAAGCTAGGCATGTAGTTCAGGGGCAGGGCATTGGCCTAACATGTGCAAGGCCTTGGGTTCAATCCCAGTTCCATTAAAAAAGAAAGAGGAGGGGCCAGGGATTTAGCCCAGTGGTTCCAGCACCTGCCTTGCAAGCATGAGGTCCTGAGTTCGATCACCAGTACCAAAAAAAAAAAAAAAAAAAAAA
>NW_022900946.1:1302454-1303812 GCF_012274545.1 Fukomys damarensis | reverse complement strand
CAAAAAAAAAAAAAAAAGAGAGAGAGAGAGAAAAGGTAAATGCTGCGCTCTGCTGGCAGCTCCACACGGGCTGAGGGACCCTATCTGTGAGCTGGCCAGGGTTCAGACTGCGGGTTTCCAACCTGTTTGACGAAGCTGAATATAAACAGCAGCTCCGTGAAGCCGCAGGCAGACAGGGCACACAGAAGGCAGAACTAGGGTGTCTGAGTGAATCCCCCTCACAAAGCCCAGTCTTTGTGCACTCACCTTTGTCATCTGAGGCAAAACCACGGTGCCTGGGCCAGGTCCGTCCCATCCCCTCTCCTCCTCCCAGCTCAGTTGCTTTTGCTCATCATTGGCTTTGAAGTTAAGCAAACATTGGTTTGAAATCGAGCCTAACCAATTTTCATAGTTGTGTTATCTCGGCAAGTTATCTGTCCCCACAAAAGTACAGTTCCCTAGGAATTGAACCCAGGGCCTTTGCAATAAGCTACATTCCCAGCCCTTTTAAAATTATTTCTTTGAATTTTATTTTGAGACACAGACTCACGAAGTTGCCCAGGCTTGCCTCAAACTTGGGATCCTCCTGCCTCAGCCTCTGAAGTAGCCAAGGTTACAGGTGTGTGTGCCACCGTGTCTGGCTCAGTTTTTTAAAGTTTTTGTTTTAGACTTCTGAACCCCAAGCTTTTTCTTCAGTAGAGCAAGGATACTATCACTCAGGAAGACTAAGTAAGAATCAACAAGGGGTAGGGGTGTAGCTCAGTGGTAGATTGCTGGTTTAGCATGTGTGAGGTCCTGGGTTCAATCATCAGCATCACACACACACGGTGGGGAGGAGCACAGCAACGTAAGTCACATCTCACTGTGCCCATAAATACGTAAAACTCAGACAGCTGATTCCCTATTCCTTAAGTGAATCCCGAGGTCTGGAAACCCCGCGACAGTGGTCTCTGAACTCCTGCCTAACGTGATTTCTTTGGGCCTTTCCCTCAACCTGCCACCAGGGGGCAGCACAAAATCGCTAGTCTCAGCCCCTTGCCCGGGAGGAGAGGGAGTGGGCTTGGACTCAGAGGCCAGCTCAGTTGGCGTTCAAGGTGTATCTCAGGGCAAACCCGACGATACAGTGCAGAATGGCCGCCCCCCGTCACGAAGAAGCCCGCAGGACAGGGTCCAGGACCTGAGGCGGTGTGAGGGAGGGCCGGGCTGGGCACGGTGACCCAGGCCTGTGATGGCAGGAGGCTGAGGCAGGCAACTTACTGAGGTCCTGCGAAGGAGAGGAAGGGAGCAAGAGCAAAGGAAGGGAGGAAGCACGGAAGGGAGCAGGCCGCCCCGCTCGGCGGAGGGCTGGCCCGGAGCGTGACCCCACGCGGGCCTGGGAG
>NW_022900946.1:1292457-1301695 GCF_012274545.1 Fukomys damarensis | reverse complement strand
CCAAGAACACGCTGCAGCGGCTGCCCCAGCTGCGCTGGGAGGAGGCCGACGCGGTCATTGTCTCAGCCAGGTACGGCAGCCCTTCCCTGAGCTCAGCCCGTCCCCCCGCCCGCTGCGTGGGGAAGGAGGGGACCCCAGGACCTCCCAGGCCCCCAGGACCGGTCCGCTGCCGCGGTCGTAGCTTCGCCTCCTGACCTCACTCACCTTCCGCAAGACCGCAGCCAACCCGGCCATCTGGTCTACTAGTGTTCAGCCTGCTTTTCCTCCTTCCTCCCCTCCAGAGCAGGCCAGCATGTGACTAAAGCATCCCTGTGAGAAACACACCAGGGCGCAGGGCTAGGGACCGGGACAGGGGCCGTGGTCACGCAGGGCAGTGGCTGGGGGACAAGGCGTGGAGCAGGGGAGGCCAGACTCTGCTCCATCCTGGAGTAAGGGCCAGCACTGGGCAGGAACTTGGCGTCCGACTGGGAGAGTGGCCAGGGGAGCTGAGGTGGCTTTGGGACCCGGGGCCACAGTGAGGGGCAGGCAGTGCAGTGGCCAGGCGGCCTGTGGTACGGGGCAACCGTGGCCTCCTGCATCCCCCAGCGGAGGCCACTCTCAGCCACACATTCCCAGCAGTCTCTCAGGGTGGCCCCCCTTGGAGTCCTGAGAGAGGACTCAGTGTCCACAAATGGGGGAAGGACGAAAGCCCCAGGGAATGGGGTGGCCTGAGGCACAGCATCCAGGAAAGTACAGGACGTGGAGGTGGGGCCGTGGGGGACCCCCGGCAAGCCTGGCCTGGGGGAAGGTGGGTTCTGGTGCCCTGAGGAGCAAGTGAGCCCATGGCACGGTGGCCAGGCCAAGAGGGGGAAAGCAGCTGCAAAGCCCTCCCACTGTCCCTCTGTCTCCCCAGGCTGGTGTCCTCTGTCCAGGCCATCATGGCCTCCACCGCGGGCTACATCGTCTCCTCCTCTTGCAAGCACATCATTGATGACCAGTAAGTGCCATGCAGCCTGCACGACCCTGGGCCTCCTGGTCTTTGGGGAGCTCAGTGGGCCCCGGACCCTGACCTGGGCCTGGGCGAGTTCACTGAAATCACTGCAACTCAACACCCCAGAATAAATTTATCCTGTCCCGTCTGTCCTTAAAGGTCAGAATCAGGGGAGCAGGAACGAGGATCAAAGAGAATCCGCCAGGGGGTTTGTGGTCGGCTTCTGGCCCCTTGCAGTGTGCCTGCCTGTGTCACTTCCTCCCGACCGCCGCCCTCTCAGCCCTCCTCGGTCCTCAGAGCCCGGTGTGGTGTCCGCCAGCTCCGAGCCCAGGGAGAGTAAAGAGCGACAGCGGGTCGCCGAGGGGAGGCCGAGGGGGGCAGGGAGAAAGACGAGGCCGGGGTTTGGCGCGGGCAGGTGCCGCAGAGCCTGGCGCGAGCCCAGCTGGGCTAGGCGGTGGGGCCCTGTCCATGGTGCTGACTGCTCCTGGCCCGAGCGCTCAGCTCTGGCTCGGCTCCCCTGCTCCGATTGGGGTCCCTTGGCCCAGGGGACTTGTCTCGGCGGGGCCAAGAGCAGAGCCAGAGTATCCCTCAGCTTGTTCTGGGAAGAGCGAACTGGATCACCTCCCGCCTGCTGGGTCCAGCTAAGCTGCTCACTTCCCACCCAGGGGTCACCTTGTGTCTCTCATTTCCTCCCCTCCAAGCCTGCTCTTGTCCCTCTTTCCCCTCCCTTTAATCCTCAGGTAGGTGGAGAGGGTCAGGGTTAATCCAAGGGCACCAGCTGTTCCCAGTTCTGAGCACCTGACTGCCCAGTGCCCGGGGCTGGGGCTCACCGTGCAGGGCAGCCTGCCCGAGTCCCAGGCCCAGGTCTGCCTGTCAGTTCTTGGCTCCTTGCCCTCAGGGAAGGCTCGTGGGGTCGGTCCCCTCCCTGTGTTCCTGCCGTTTGTTGGGGGCAGCTGCCCCATCACATTCCCCAAAACCACTGCCCTTGGCTCAGGTTCTCCTTCCCAGCCTGCCCTCACCTGCCCTCTGCTGACCGCGTGCCCACCCTGTCCTGGGGCTCCTCACAGTTGGCCTCAGTTCTCTGCAGAGAGCCTCCAGCTGCCTGCCTGCCTGCCTCGCCTTTCCGCCCTCCACCCCTCCTCAGACCTGTCTCGGGATACACTATTCAGAGGAAGCGCCCTGTGCTGACTCAAGGAGAAAAATGCAAGGGTGCATATTCACGCAATTCTCATTTTTGTTTACTCCCAAAGTGCAGAGAACTTTCTCTGTGCTTGGCACCTTTTACTCAGCACTTTCTCCTTAATGCTCAGCTAGATGTGAAAAAGCTTGGGCCACCACAGGCAGGGAGAGCAGCACAGCAGCACCAGAAGGGCCCAGATGCATCTAGAGTGAGCTGGGGACTGCGGGGCCCAGACCAAGGGCTGTGGCTGTTGCCTTGGCCAGGTCACCTAGCCCCTCCCCCCATGACTGTTTCCTCATCATTATAATGGAGACGGAGGTAACCTCACCTCCTCTTCTAGGGTTTGTGTGACAGTAAATAGGTTTGTGCTGTGTGAAGATTTAGGTATTGGAACGGTGCCTGTACAGTACGTGAACAGTTAGTTGGTGTGCTGCCGCGTGACCTCTTCCTGTTATGCCCAGACCTGCACTGGCGATCCGCACCCTGCATGGGCTCCTGTCCTCCCTCCATGGCTGCCCTTTGGTCTGGCAGCATCCTTGCTTGCTTCTCCCACTCTGCTGTGGGGCGGGGTGGGCTCCGAAGTAAGCCTGCTTTGGAGCCCAGCCCACCACTGCCTGAAAGTGTGGCTGTGTGACCTTGACCGGGTTCTCACGTGGCACCCCAGTTCCATCGTCTGCAGCCCGAGGCTCCCTTCGTTCTCAGGGCTGCTGTGAGGACCCTGGAGGTCTGATTCACCTCCCACAGAGCTGCTCATGCACCGGCCTTCCTGTCTTCCTGACCCTTTTCTCTGCCCGACAGACACTGGCTGTCCTCTGCCTACACGCAGTTTGCAGTGCCCTACTTCATCTACGACATCTATGCCATGTTCCTCTGCCATTGGCACAAGCATCAGGTCAAAGGGCACGGAGGGGACGACGGGGGCCCCCAGGCACTGGGCAGCACCTGGGCCGTGGTGCGCGGCTACCTGTACAAGGAGTTCCTCATGGTGCTCCACCACGCCGTCATGGTGCTGGTGTGCTTCCCGCTGTCCGTGGTGAGCTGGGACTTCCCTGGGGTGCAGGGGCTGCGGCTGCCCCTGCTCCACAAGGGACCCGTGGGGATGCCTTCACCTTCTCCCCTTGCAGGTGTGGCGACAGGGCAAGGGGGATTTCTTCCTCGGCTGCATGTTGATGGCAGAGGTCAGCACCCCCTTTGTCTGCCTTGGCAAGATCCTCATCCAGGTGAGAGGGCATGGTGGGGCGGCCACTGTCCAGGGTCCTGGGGCCTTTGGCCTACGGAGAGGTGGCAGAGGACCCCGCCACCTGCGCTGTCCCCACCCTGCCACCTGCTCTGTCTGCAGTACAAGCAGCAGCACACCCTGCTGCACAAGGTGAACGGGGCCCTGATGCTGCTCAGCTTCCTGTGCTGCCGGGTGCTGCTCTTCCCCTACCTGTATTGGGCCTATGGGCGCCACGCCGGCCTGCCGCTGCTCGCAGTGCCCCTGGCCATCCCGGCCCATGTCAACCTGGGCGCCGCACTGCTCCTCGCCCCCCAGCTCTACTGGTTCTTCCTCATCTGCCGCGGGGCTTGCCGCCTCTTCTGGCCCAGAGGCTCCCGGCCGCCCTCTCCCTGTCAGGCCCAGGACTGAGGTGGGGCAGGGGCCGTCCCCATCTGTACCCCCTGGGTGGGGCTTTGGGGCTGAGGGCAGGGGCTGGAGCCAGGGGTCCTTGGCTTAACAGCCCCAAGACTGACAGATGGACTCAGAAGGACAGGGGACAGCCACCCTCAGGGCTAAGGACGTGATCAGGTGACCAAGTGGAAGATGGGGGAGGGGTCTCTTCTCCTGACAGAGACAAGAGCCCAGGGCAGGGCCAGTGACCCTTCCCTAGCAGCTCATGTCGTGCTAGGGAAGAGGAAGGGAGTGTCCTTTCCACTGCGAGGCGGGAGGCCTGTGAGGAGAGCGAAAACTCAAGGGGTCCAGGAGTCAAAGGATGTGGGGGGCCCTGCTGCTAAGGACACCCTAGCCCCTCTGCTGCAAGCCCTCTCTGCTCCCTGCCATCTGGGAGGGGAAGACACCCTCACTCTCCCTGTGGGCCTCACAGGCCCGGCTGCTCCCACGGCTCTTCTGTGGGGAATCTTATTTATTTTATTTTATTTATTCACCAAATTCAACGTAATTTGTTGGGGTGGGGGAGGGAGATGGCTGCTCCCCCTTCCCGCCTCCCCAGTGCTGAGCATCCCGGGCAAGTGAGGCCACCCACCTCGCCCTCGGGCCCTGGCATGTCCCTGGTGCTACAGACCGCTCAAGGCTTCCTCCACTCTGGGGTCAGGACCCTGGGAGGTGCTTCACAGACTGCTAATAAAGACAACCTGCGTGAACGCCACCAAGGCCAGCTCCGTCCAGTTCTTTGAGGCTACAAAGGGGAGAGGTGGGGGCCTGGTGTGAGGGGAGCAACAGGACCCCTCCTGCTGGTCAGTGAGCAGTCAGGAAAGACAGAGTCGAAGTCGAGAACCTTTATTTATCAGTGGGCAAAAAGGGCATCCTGGGCCCCTGGCTGCGTCCATGATCCTTGTCGGCTCTCTAGGCTCCTTGCTGGCAGCTCCTGAGGGGTATGGAGACCAGACAGCAAGTCACGTACCACTTCCCGAGGGGCAGGGCCCTCTGGACTCCCTGGAGAGGTAGAGGGGTGGGCTGGGGCACGGGGCAGGCCTCACATGTGGATGAAGAACTGGAAGAGGAGGTAGAAGAAGGCCAGCACCAGGATGCCCACCAGGATGCGATGGAAGAGCCCAGGGCCAGAGCCTGCCAGACAGGAAGGGTCAAGGCCACTCTTTGGCCCCGGCTGGGAGGAAGGAGGCTTTTCCACATCTGGCTCCTACCTGAGTGGACAAACTGCACAGGTCTCTCTCCAATAAACTGGGCCACGGCCAGGAGGCTGGTTTGGTCTGAGTCTGGGTAATCAAAGAAGTTGGGTCTGTCTATGAAGCGTGGAGATACTGCTGCTGGGGACAAAGCCTTGGTGTGCGCTGGCCTGGGCACTAGGACACAGGGTGAAGTGTGACAACAACCAAGCTGACTCCCCCAGCCCCACCATGACAGGGGTGGAGGCCCTGTTG
The DNA here is from genome assembly GCF_012274545.1 of Fukomys damarensis. Classification (NCBI taxonomy): domain Eukaryota; kingdom Metazoa; phylum Chordata; class Mammalia; order Rodentia; family Bathyergidae; genus Fukomys; species Fukomys damarensis. The sequence goes on along the minus strand of NW_022900946.1, from coordinate 1,296,449 downwards.
GTTTTGTTCCCAGGGTGAGCCAAGCACCCAAGGGAGGCTCATTTTGGCTGGGAGGGGAGGAGTGGGAGGAGGTGGAGGGAAAACAAGGCCCAGGGCTGGACTCCTGGGACAGGGCAGTGTCCTGACCCCTGGCCTCCCTCCTTCCCCCTGTCCCTGAGTCTGCTTCCCACCGGCTCCTCGGGCCTGCAGCCCAGCCAGCCACACCCACGCGGGCAGCCACTGCCCCAGCCTCATGAGTCTCCGTCCCTCGATGGGGTGCTGCGCTCTCTGTGACGTCACAGCCCAGAGCCATTCTAATGGAGTAGCTAGGGTGGAAGGAGGAAGTGCTGGCAGCTGGGCTTCCATCCACCTGTCCATCCCCTACGGGGCGGGGGGCGGCCCGCGGTGCCTTTGTCCTTCCTAAAGCTGAGGTGGTGGTGGGGGCTGGGAGGGGCAGCTCAGGGGTCCAGCGGGTGCCTCACCTGGTCAGGGTCTGAGGTTAACCCCCCAGCACCATAAATGAATAAATAAAAATGGTGGCTCAAGAATTTATACATAGAAGGATGGACGGGGCGCTCTTGCTGAACGAAAGCTGATCTGTGACAGGTGCGTTTGCCTGGGAGGCACATTTTGGGTTAGGAGTGTGGAGCAGGGTTAGGTTGTTCTATTTGTCCCTGGGATGAACCTCAGGTAGCATTAACGAGCGCTTCTTCATATGGTAAATGACCACCGCGGCGGCCTCACGTGGTCGATTCTCCAGCCCCTTCCTACAGAAGGCAGAACCAAGGCTCAGAGGGGAGGGGTGCGGCTCCACTGGGCTCCCCTCGCCTCACGCCCCCAGATCCTGCCGCACAGGGTCTCCGGGTCCACCGCAGCCCGTCCTGGGTCCCGCGGACAGGGACGGGGACAGCGAGGGGCGGGCTTCCCTCGCTAGGGGGCGGTAGCGCGCAGGCCTTGCGCCCGGCTCCCGCCACTCCGCGCAGGTGGCGTCTGTGCGGCAGCAGAGCGGGCTCCAGGGCCCGGCGGTGTGCGGGGGCCGTAGTTAGGGGATCCCTGGCCCGGCCCCAGGGAAGTCCCTGGCCCTCCGGGGAGCCTCGCAGGCTGAGCTCGTCGCATCGATACGCCCCTCGCTCGTCCTTTCCCGCAGCGCTGCGCTCCAGGGCCCCTGCGGTTGGGAAACCAGCTCCTCTCCAATTGGCAGGGAGGCCTGTCCGTCACAGGCGCGTTCCCGCCCACCCGGCCAAGGACACTCAGGGTCTCCCCATCTTCCCGCCGCCTCGGGGTCCTCCCGCTCCCGGGGCCCCTCTCTGTCAGTCCACGCTTCCTCTGCCTCGCAACCCCAAGAGGTCGTTGCTGTGATCAGCTTTAATTTCCTAACTAGAAAAAAGCCCAAGACGGAAAGATGAGGGAAAGGACATGCACTGGAGGTGGGGTGGGGGTTGTTCCCAGCCTGGCTGACCTTTAAAGTTTTCTTTGGCTTCTTTCGGTGCAGTTTTGTCCCCGTCACTCCACTGACACTACTTTGGTCAAGTCTAGCTATGACCTCTTTTATTTGCCAAATTGAATGAGACTTCTTTTTTCACTCTGTCTCTCAGTGGGGTGCCTGTCCCTGGTGTGAACCCAGGAGCCAAACTTGCCAGTTCTCTGGGTCCTCCTCTTGCCAGCTCAGCCTTGGGTCCTCTCTTTTCTATGTATATCCACTCCCCTAGGTGATCTCATCGAATCCCATGGCTTTAAATACCAGCCATATACTGGTGACTCACAAATGTATATTTCCAGCCGAGACCTCTCTCTGGAGCTCCAGGCTCTGATATCCAGCTTCCTGCTTGATGTCTCTGTGTCCAAAAACATCTTGTGTGCATCAGATCATAGATGAGGCTCGTGATTCCATGCCAAGCCTCTCCCTGCTGGGCATTTCATCTCCATGGTGCTCCCCCAATCCTCTACATGTTCTGACAACAGAGTGCGGGTGGCCTCAGACCCCTGCCCTGCTCTCTCTCACCTGACCAGCAGCAGTGGAACCCTGCAGTTCGATTCTCAGCCTGTCTGCCTCCTGCCCTGGGCTTCCCTCCTCTGCCAAGTCACAGCCAAGTTTCGCCTCGCTAACTGCGACAGCCTTTGGATGTTTATTTTTGCTGGCCAAGACCTGCCCTCTGTCTGCCAGCAGAGCCAGCTGAAACAGATGGAGCCACTACTGAAGCCCCTGGCTTCCTTCAGTCCCACGCAGTTCTGAACTTCACCTTCGCCTACAAGCCCCTGCCCGCCTGTCCACTGAGGCCGCTCTCACCATCCCCTCCCTGGCCTTCTCCAGCCAAAGAGCTCTGGCCTGCTCTGCAAGCGCCCGCGGTTCTTGAGCGCCTCCCAGCCTGTGCAGACCTCAATTCCAACCCTGCACAGGTGAGTGGCACCCACTCTTCCCTGGCCTCACCTTGGTCGGTTGGGTTGGAATCGCTGGATTGGAATCGCCCGAGTTAATGTCCATGTCTCCTGCGAGGTGACAGAGCAGGAGATCACTGGGCTCTGCTCTGGCGCAGTGTGGGCGCAGTGTGCACCGTGGTGTGAGGTGCTAAGAAGTCTGGCGTGGGAGGAGAAACAGTGGAGCCCAGTGGCCCAGTGGCTCCACCTGCCTGGCCAGTCCTCCACAGCCTCTCCTTGCTCTGGACTCTTTTCTTATCCCCATCTTGAAAATGTGTGGTCCCACATACATAGAGGTTTTCCTCACCAGTAGAGCGTGTGCCTAGCATGGGTGTGGTCCTGGGCTTGGCCCTGGCACACACAGATGCACATACACGTGGATATGGACATGCATGTAACAAGTGCATGCATTCATACATGTTTTAATGTGTTATTTGAAACAGGCAACATAGGTCCACAGTATAGAAGTGAAAAGGCTCAGGAGGGTGTATATCTCAGAACTCTCTCCTATGCCTTCCTTTCCTGCCCTACAGCAACCTCTTTAGAGGCATCACAGGTACCATTTATTCTCTTATGTGGTCTTCTGGAAATAATTTATGCACAAATAAATACGTAAAAGCTCTTTCCCTCCTGGCTCAAATCGCAGCATTCCACACATCCTGCTCTGCACCTTCTTTAAGTTAAACAGATTGTGAAGTTCATCATGGTCCTTTTCTTTTTTGTGGCTGTATACTATTCCAGAGTAGGGAGTCATGTCATGACTGACTTAAGCAACACTTTACACTTGGATGTTTCCCATCTTTCCGTGCATGCTGCAATGAAGAACTTTGAATTAAGCCGGACATGGTGGTGCTTGCCTGTAACTCCAGCATTTAAGAGGGAGACTGAGGCAGGAGGACAGAGAACTCAAGGCTGGCCTGAGCTATGAAGTGAGATCCTGTCTCAAAAAATATGATTAAATACAAACAAAATTTACGTGATTTTTTGTGTATGTGTAGAGGTGTGGGTGCTGAGCCCCCGCTCTACTACTGGGGCGCACACCCAGCCTCTCCCATTGCGAAAGGCGGTGCAGAGCCCACCTCGCGGTGACAGCCCCGGCTAAGCACCAGTGTAGGTGAGGACAGCTAGAGGCGGCCCAGTTTGGGGCCCTCGGGACTCAGAAATGAATCACCCCTCTGGCTGCCGCAGCCCCTGGGCTACAGACGCAGAAACGGGGAGGCAGCGCACGCAGAGTGGCAGAGGTGAGTCCGACGCTCCAGGAAGACGCAAGAGCAGCGCGACCGGGTGCCCAGGGCAGGAGGGCGTCTCCGGGTGCTCATCTGTGACCTGCGTCGGACAGGTGGAGGCCGCGCTGCTCTGCGGGGCGTGACGGCCCGAGAAGTCTTGGCCTCTCCGCAGGCTCAGTTCGGGGACCAGGAGGAGGGGATCAAAGGCTGGGGCAGGGCTGGGAGAGGCTCGGCTCGGCTGCCCGGGCCCCACTGAGGCTCCCTCCGACGCTGCCCTAGGACGCAGAGTTGGCTGTGGGAGGGTGGATCCCCGAGGAGAAGCTGCCCCGAGGAGGACACTGGGGCCCGGGGCGGCTGGGGCTTGGGGGCCCG
>NW_022900946.1:1256415-1291408 GCF_012274545.1 Fukomys damarensis | reverse complement strand
GCGGCGAGACAGGGACCCAGGCGCGCGCCGCCCGCTTGTACACACAGGCCCGTGGGCCGCAGGGGTGTGGGCAGGTGGCGCACACCTGTGCCCTCCCCTCACAGCGGCCCTGGGGATGCTGGAGTTCGACCTTCTCTACGACCCGGCCTCCTGCACGCTGCACTGCAGCATCCTCAGGGCCAAGGTGGGCGCCGTCTCCCCGTTGCCTCCAAGGGGCACCGCACGACCGGGACCCAGATTTTCCGGGGAGGCCGAGCCCACCACCCTCTTCCCGTCCCCCAGGGCCTCAAGCCTATGGACTTCAATGGCCTCGCCGACCCCTACGTCAAGCTGCATCTGCTGCCCGGTGCCTGCAAGGTGCTGGTCTCCCTCTGCGGCCTTGCCGGGTTCTCCACACTTCCCTCAGCAGCCCCTCCAGGATGTCTGGGGGACACACATCACAGCCCTCTGTCCACACCCAGGCCAACAAGCTAAAAACGAAGACTCAGAGGAACACGCTGAATCCGGTGTGGAACGAGGACCTGACCTACAGTGGCATCACGGAGGAAGACATCTCCCACAAGGTGCTCAGGTGAGCGCGCCCCCTGCCGCCCAGCCTCTCCAGGACAGTAGTCCTGTCGCCTGGGGTTCCCTGACCTCCCTCCGCCCCAGGAAGCCCCTACCTCGCTGCTGCTGCTCAGGTACGTTTAGTGGCTCTCAAGCCCAGACCCTCCCTGCACGGCTGCTGTTCGCTCTTTCCCACCTTTGCCTGTGTCTCTTCCACCTGGAGAGCTGTCAGCTTCCTCCCAGACCCCACTCAAACTGCGCAGGTGCAGGACAAGTTCACCTCCTCCAGGAAGCCTGCTGTCCAGCAGGGCCCTTCCCAGACCTGACTACATACAGCCTGGTGTATGCAAGGGCCATCTCTCCTGTCCTCGGGTCCCCTAAACCTAGGGGGAAGTTTTCAGGGCCAGGGAACTTGATGTCATCCCAGGAGGTGGAGGGGGGGGCCCAGAACCCCTCAGGGCATCAGGGCCCACAACCTGGCTCAACAGACCTGTTTTGAGCAGTAGGGAGCCCCCAAAGGGCTGCCCCTCAAAGGTGCAAGGTTAGGGCTGTTGTGCCTCAGTCTCCTGGTGTGGGGGGAAGGACAGAGGTAGAAAACAGAAAGTCTGCCCTGTGTTCAGAGGTAAGAGTGTGAGGCCTGGGGCATAACCGAGCTTTCCTAGTGACTATCTTCCCACGTCTTCACCTTGCTTGCCCCGATGCATGATGCCTTGGGAGGTGAGCACTGCAGATGATGACTGAGGAGGCCGAGTGGCTTGCCAGGGTCACACAGTGGCTATAGTATAAGTGGCAGGGCTGGGATTTCCACCCCACATGCTATGGCTGCTCAAGTCACTGGCGGGGGCAGCAGTGGCACAGGGCTACAGGAGCAGGTGGAAGAAAGGCGGCCCTTTAACTGCTGGATGGTGCCCAGCGGGCCCACCCTGGTGAAACCCTCCTGCTCACACGGCCTGCACACAGGACTCAGGCGGGCTCTCCAGGACTCTTGAGGGCTTCCTGCAGCAGCTGGGCAGGACACAGGCCCAAGATGAGGCAGAGAGCAAGGGCAAGTGGGGACTGGCCTGGGGACCTTCCTCCCACCTGGGGGGCTGAGTTGCTCGGGACGCTGACATGCAGCCCCCCCAGGATCTCCGTCTGTGACGAGGACAAGCTGAGTCACAATGAGTTCATCGGGGAGATCCGAGTACCCCTGCGCCGCCTCAAGCCTTCGCAGAAGAAGCACTTTAACATCTGCCTTGAGCGCCAGGTCCCGGTCCGTGGGAGCTGTGGGGATGCCTGTGGGGAGGCTGGGGGCCAGGTTGCCAGGACATCTTCTCTGTCCCCTCAGCTGGCGTCACCCTCCTCCATGTCTGCAGCACTGAGGGGAATCTCCTGCTACCTGAAGGAGGTGAGGCACCTCAGAGAGACAGTAGCCACTCGGAGGTAGGGGTGGACCAAGGCTGACTGGGGTCTTCCCTGCAGCTGGAGCAGGCTGAGCAGGGACCTGGGCTCCTGGAAGAGCGTGGGCGCATCCTGCTGAGCCTCAGCTACAGCTCTCAGCGCAGAGGGCTGCTGGTGGGCATTGTCCGCTGTGCCCACCTGGCTGCGATGGACGTCAATGGCTACTCTGACCCTTATGTGAAGACGTAAGCTCTCACTGCAAGGCCCTCCCTAGGGAGCGTGGCCCATCTGGCTGGCCCTCACTGCACGGCTCCCCCTGCCCAGGTACCTGAGGCCAGATGTGGACAAGAAATCCAAGCACAAGACGTGCGTGAAGAAGAAGACGCTAAACCCAGAATTTAATGAGGTGATTAGGAAAGGGACCAGAAATTGAGGCAAACTGGGAGAGGACAGGCTGGAGAGGCCTGACGGTGGGGTTGGCCCCTCTTGTTCTCAGGAGTTCTTCTATGAGATAGAGCTCTCCACTCTGGCCACCAAGACTCTAGAGGTCACCGTCTGGGACTATGACATTGGAAAATCCAACGACTTCATAGGTGAGCAGGGGGGAGACGGGGCGCGGGCCGGGGCTGGTGGGTGTGCTCACTCTTCCGCCTGTCCAGGGGGCGTGTCGCTGGGCCCGGCGGCACGTGGGGAGGCCCAGAGACACTGGAGCGACTGTCTGCAGCAGCCCGGTGTAGCCCTGGAGCGCTGGCACACCCTGACGAGTGAGCTGCCCCCTGCTGCTGGGACACTGCCCTTGGCCTGACTGGCGCAGGTGCCCGCACAGGCTCCCGTGCCCGGCTCCGCACGAATGTCTTGCACGTTTACACAGGGTGGACCTCCGCCCCATCCTGCCCCTCGACCGTGGGTCCGTCTGCTGTGAGGGCCTGGAGGTCACACTCACACACGCAACTCCCCCGACACTCTCGCTCGCCCGCGCCAGTACACACTGCCTGCTGACACCCTGGGAGCGCAGCCCTGCTCTGGCCCTGGCCGCAGGAGGACGTTGGATCAGGGGGTCAGGGAAGGTTTGGAGGAGGCTGTTTCCCAGACAGACAAGAAAAAGAACGGCTCCTTCAACGCAACCTTCATTAAATCTCCCACCCTGACAGCTGCCATGACGGGGCTGGCCTGCGCCACAGGTGGTCTGCGTCCAAGGGCAGCAGGTGCTCCTGGGCCACTCATTCAAACAGCTGTTCCCGGGGCCTGCCACCTTCCCAGGGACACATGTGCATGTTTACGCCTTTTCCGATCATGTCAGTGGCCAAAGCATGGCAACCGGGCGCCAATAAACGTAAGGACACCAGGCCGTGTGCGGTCACTCAGGGATGTCGATCACCAGGTCATCGTCCCCATCCAGGGCATCGTCCCCACTGCCTGCGTCGCTGAACATCTGCCGAGGGACGGTGCTCAGGATCGTGTGTGGGGGCATCTTGGGAGGGGGTAGCGGGGGCAGGGCCCCGACCCCAGCCCCAGGGCCCCGAGCAGCAAAGGTCAGCGGCCCACCCACGGAGCAGTCGGGGGGTCCCACCGCCATCTACAGCAGGGAAGAAACAGGGACTGGTCAGTGGCATGGACCTCCAGGTGGGTGCGGCAGTCAGCCCTGCAGTTTCTGGCACCCACGGTGGGTGAGGGGGGTGCGTGGAATGGAATCAGGCAGAAGGCTGTGCCTGCCCATCCTGGAGCCTGCATGGAGCCTCTCCACTGGCTGGAGAAGCATCACAGGCCGCCTAAGCTGTGAGCCTGGTCCCTCCTTTGTCCCCAGAAGCTTCATTTCCTCCTGGACAGGCCCCTCCTGGGGTCCCACGGCACCAGCCTGCCCAGGGCCAGCTCCTCCTGAAGCCAAGGGTTGCTCTACAGCAGAACTGAGGGCTGGGCAGGGGGCAGGTGCCCGATGACAGCCCAGCCCCTCCACCCCCAGCCTCCCTGCCAGGCCCCCGCAGTCCTCACTGCACATTGCTCTGGCTGTCAGCAGCAGCCTTCATACCCTGAGGGCACAAACCTGGTGGTGCTCAGACTGCAGGGACGGCTGTGGGAGGCCACAGGCCTGAGTCTGGCAGCTCTAAGGCACTGAAGGCAGGACCTGGCCTGGGCTGCAGGGCCCTCCCATGCCTGCTCTGGCCTGGCCAGGCCCCGCTCATCTGTGGGTGGTGGTGGTGAGAGTGGCTCAGGTGGCCCTAGTCCTGAGCAACCTGCGCCAGGCCCGTGTGCACACAAGGGGATACATAGGTGACCGGATGGGACAGCTCCGTGTGCACTGTCACCTCTTCTGGCTACCACTTTAGGGTCCCCACCTGTCCCCGACATCCTGCCCTGCCTGGACTTCCTCAGTGTGACCAAGGGCAGCTAACGTGCTTCTGCGGCTTGCTAGGGCTCAGTGTTCCCTGTCCCTCAACTCCTTTTAGTTTCATGCGACTGCCTGAAGCAACTGAGGCTCTTGGGTGACTTGCCCACGATGCAGGAGTATGTGGAAGAGCTGATGAAAGCCCAGCGGGCTTATTTATCTTGGATATGGGGTTTTGCTGTTGAACTGGCTGGCCTTGAACTCCTAGACTCAGGTGATCCTCCTGCCTCAGCCTTCTGAGCATCTGGGACTACAGATGTGTGCCACTGTATCTGTACTGAGTGACTGCGTCAGCCTCAGTGCCCATCTCCCATCTGTTTCCTACCCAAGCCCTGAGGGACTCCACTTCCTTGACAATGGGACAGCTCACGATCTGGGAGTCCCAGCAGCCTCTTCCCCAGTCCACTGCCTCTTCTGCCCAACTCCAGCTGCAGTCCCACCACGTTGTCTCCCTCCCCTATTCCGGCCTCAACCTGCAGGACCAGGACCAGATGCCACCCTGGTCCCTCCCTCATGTTTCTTCCCTGGCCAACATCATCTGCGGGGTTCTCTGAGCCTCAGTGCCCGATGCTCTCCATGCAGGGCAGGCTGCAACCCAAGAGCCTGTCCATCCCCCTCCCATCTGCTCGGGGCTGCCCTGACCCTCATCTTTTCACCATCTGCCTGAGGGGCCAGTACTGTGTCTTCATGATGCTGAAAATGAACCCAGGGCCCTGTGCGTGATAGGCAGGTGCTCTGCCACTGAGCCTACTCTGGTCACTAGGGACACAGCATCTGGTTTGATTCTGCTTCAGGGCCCTGAGAGCAGACCAGCCTGGTCCCTGCTCAGTGCTGACTGCGTGCCGAACGGCACTGTGCGGTTAGGCATCTTCAGCTGCTCCTCACCGCTCCTGGGGCCCTGTGCGTGCCCTCATCCTTCATCCACCTTGCCGTGGACCCCCAAGGACACGTCATGGTGAACTCTGGGCTCCCCAAGGCAGCTGCCTGGCCACATTCCAGACAAGATCTCCACATGCTGCAGGCCAAACTCCTGCTCCTCCCAGTGCCCTGTCCGAAGAAGACCTCTCCCATCTCCCTAGGAAGACTGAGAGTCCTGGCCATCACTCCCTCTCTCACAGCTATACCTGGAAGCCACTTCTCCAGAACGGTCCCCTGGTCCACTCTACCCGCCGGAGTTGCTGGGTTTCTTCAGTCACAGCCTCACTGCCATCTAACTCATCTCAGCCCCACAACCCGCTGTTGCCTCTAGAGCAGTGGTGGCAACGTGACTAAAATGTCAACCGGGGCAGATCTGCCACCCTTGCTCCACTGGCTCCTACTTCACAGGACACGCCAGTCCTTCCAGCACTCCGAAGGCCTGCTCTCTGCCACTCTGCGGCCAAGCACGCATGCTCACCCGGCCTTCCCCAGCTGTGCCTGACCAGCTCCTTCCCAGACAACTTATGGCTGGCTCTCATTTCCTGTCTGCTTAAGCAGCACCCTGATCACTGTACTGCAAAGGGCTCCCCAACCTTCAGCCCCACAGGATCCCTTTTTTGGACTGCTTTTCTGCACAGGGACCTGACTCATCTTGTCTATCTTCTGCTCAGCTTGCAAGAAGTGAGCTCAGGGGACTGTCTTTGTTCATGCTGCTAAGTGGAACACCTGGGGCAGTGTGCGGTGAGCCCACCTCTTCTGATTGCTATTACACACCCTGACCTAGGGGCTACAGAGGGTCAGAGAGGCCTGCTCCAAGTCATGTCTGTTTGTTTTGTTTTTTGTTTTGAGCAGGGTCTCACTATGTAGTTGAAACTGACCTGGAACTTACTGTGTAGCCCAGGCTGGTCTGGAACTCAGCATCATCCTGCCTCAGACTCCCAAGTGCTGGGATTACAGGCGTGTACAACCACACCCAGGTAGTCTATGGTTTTAACTGGGGAGCCTGGACTGGATTCCAGACCCCCAACTCTGTTCCCCGGGAATGTTTGGCACCACAGCGCTCATGACCAGTGGGAACACTGTTGTGCCAGGCAGGACCCGGACACCCTCACTCCCAGCGCCCCCTGCTCTGACCAGATGCTTCCACATTGAGACTGAGCCAGGAGGACCTCTCTCATCTGCCCCTCAGTGGCTGGCCACGGGCCAGGCCCTCCACAGCCCCAGATGGACCTTTCCAAGTCCTTCACGGCCCCCAGCCCTGCTGAGCCTCCCTCAGGTGGCTGTCCACACATGGCCCCTCCCTGACATCCCCAGTTCAGGGTACCTTGAGTTTCCGGGGCAGGCGGGGCCGTTTCTCCCGCTTGGGCCTCAGGGGGCTGGGCTCGGGCAGCTGCAGGGCCAGGTAGTCAGAAGGGAGTGGGGGGTAAGGGGGAGAGGCCAGCTGCTGGTGGGTGTAGGGGTGAAGATGAGGATGGAGTGGGGCAGGGTGGGGTGGAGGGGAGAAATGCACACAGGAAGAAGAATGGAAAACAAAAGAGATGGTGATGAGTGTGGCTCCCAGGCTCCTGGAGACAGAAGGGGAAAGGACAGCAGCAGGACTGCTCTCCTCAGGCACGTCTGTCCCCTATTCCTACACCAGAGACAAGTGGGCAGCCCTGACTCACACCCTCCCAGGGATACAGCTGGCCACAAAGGACAGAAGTCCCCTGCGTGGGGCTGGCCTCACGCGAGACTTGGCCTCCTGCCCACGTGATGCCCACCTCACTCCCAGGCATTTTAGGCAACTCACCGAGCTCAGGTATGGGGAGGGTGTCCCAGAGGCCTGGAGGGGAAACCCTGACGTGGGCGGCAGGGAGAGGCTGGACGGGGAGGGCGTGGCCGCCAGCGGGGGGCTCCTCTTCCTAGAGGAAGGACAGGGGCTCAGAGGCCTCCGAGGCCCATGCCCTCCGGCCCAGGGGAGGCCGCCTCTCCTTACCTCTTAGGGGCTGGCGTGTCCGGTAGCTTGGGCGTCCCCTCGGCCTCACTGTTCTCTGAAGATGCCGTGGCATCTGAGTCTGCGGGGTGGGGGGGCTTGTCAGCGGGGCTGGGGCCATCCGTGTTCTCAGAGGGGAGGCTGTGCACCAGGAGCCCCTCAGCGTGGCAGCCACTTCCTGCTCTGTCTTCCCTCACAGGCCATCAAGCACAGACCGTGTGCCAGCCCCCTCTGCAGTCCTCACAGCCCTCCAGGGAAGACAGGAAGGGGACACCTCTGCTTTCCAAATGAGGTCAGGGGCCCAGAGAGCAAGGTATGGGGCTGGGGCTTGAACTTGGCTGTCATTCCTTGACCATTTTATGCCACTCTCTCCTTGTTTGCCTCTACGCTGCCTTCAATTCCTGCCTCTGCTTCCCCTACCCAGGGTCCTGTTAATCTACCCCCCAAACCTCTCCTTTCATCACATATTACAAATAGACAAATCCTTTTTTTTTTGGAGACAGGGTCTCACTAGGTAACCTGGCCTCGAACTCCCACTGACCCTCCTGCCTCAGCCTCCTGAGCACTGGGATTACAGCTATGCCCACCACACCAAGCATACAATTAAAAAATTTAAAAAAATCTTTCTTACTTTCATTCGTGGCAGCCCCCCTAACTTCTGCAGACCAGACCACTGCCCTGTACAATCCCTGCTCAGCAGGCTATAGTCTGTGACTGTCCATGCTCACTGCAGCACTACAGCACAGAACCTTCCTCAGCCTTCCACTGAGCCACATCCTCAGTCCCCTTTTTATTTTTTTGGTTTTTTTTTGAGACAGGGTCTCACTATGTAGTTGAGACTGACCTCAACTCACTATGTATCCCAGGCTGGTCTCACACTCACATCAATCCTCCTGCCTCAGCCTCCCGAGTGCTGGGATTACAGGCATGTGCCACCACACCAGGCAGTCCACTTTTTATTTTTGAGGTCAGAGTTTGACTACACTGTACAGACTGGTCTCAAATTTGTGATTGTACTGTCTTGTCCTTCTAAATAGCTAGGATTACAGGCATGACTCTCTAAGCCCAGCAGTGGTGCATTTTGTTTTTTTATATATATTTTTTGGTACCACGGATCAAACTCACGACCTTGCACTTATGAGGTAGGTGTGGTGCCACTGAGCTAAATCCCTGGCCCAGTTTTTTATTCTGGGTTCAACATAAACATACCTTTCCAGTTGCCAACAAAACTGTTTTCTGGTGTGCTCTTTTTGAAGCACTGGGGACTGAACCCAGGGCCTTGCACACAGTAAACATGTGCTGTCCCACTGGGCCATACCTCCAGCCCCCTAACTATTCTCTTTACATCCTACCAACCTCTCTCCTCAAACAGAAATTTCCCAGGCCAGTGCTTCTGCCAGAAAGCCTACAATTCATTTAACAACTGCTACAAGACATGTGCTTCCCAATTTCACTGTTCAGATAGGATCCTTTAAAAGGCAGATTGAGGGGCCGGGGATTTAGCTCAGCGGTTCGGTGGCCTGCCTTGCAAGTGCAAGGACCTGAGTTCAATCCCCGGTACCAAAAAAAAATAAAAATAAAAGGCAGATTGAGGGGCCGGGGATTTAGCTCAGCGGTTCGGTGGCCTGCCTTGCAAGTGCAAGGACCTGAGTTCAATCCCCGGTACCAAAAAAAAATAAAAATAAAAGGCAGATTGAATGCCATCTCTTCAGAGAAGCCTTCCAGAATCCTGCTAACCTGTTAAGTGCCAGTTCTCCTCCTACTCTCATGCTCAGGGCATGGCGTGGACTCCGCAGGACTGGAGTGGAGGCCTACATCTCTGGCTCATGCTCCTCAGATTTAGTCCAGTGTAACCATGAATGTGCTGGGTCCCCTCAGGCCTCCTGTCCTGAATTTCCCCTCAAACAGGAAGTTAACTAGAACAAAGGGAAGTGAGAAGCAGAAAAAAGGGGACAGAATAAAGCCACTTTCTGCCATGGACAGGCCTCTACCATGACCTATGTAAGGAGTCCCTGCCTACTTCTCTAACCTTACAATAGTAAGCCCTGCCAGTCCTCGAGCTTAACCCCTGTAACAATAAGTGAATAATGGGTTTATGGACCAATAAAACATTATCTACAGAAACAAGCAGCCTATGCCAATCCCTCCCCTAGATCAACGTTTAAAAGTACACTTAATGTGATGATCTTATCAGGGCCCTACTTGGGAGGAGGAGGCCCATAAATGTCCACCACAGAACTTTTCAAACTGTGGACTTCAAACCATTCGTGATCATGGAATCAATTTTGTCAGTTTACTACTAGCATTAGAACAGAAGACAAAGCTAAGTGTGGTGGGGTATACCTATACTCTCAAAACTTGAGGAGGCTGAGGCAAGAGGACTGCAAGTTGGGACACCAGCCTGGGCAATTTATTAAGACTCTGTCACAAAATAAAAAATTTAAAAAGGGGGCAGGGGATTTAGCTCAGTGTTTCCGCTGCCTACCTTGCAAGCTAAGGGCCCAAGTTCAATTCCTGGAACCAAAAAAATAAAAAATAAAAATAAAAAAGGCTAGGGAGGTATTCCTCAGATCCAGTGTGAAGGCCCTGGACTCAAACCCCAGTATTAAAAAGGGGGGGGGGGATAGCCTTTAAAAAATCAGAATAAGTTGCATTTAAAAATCTTTAAAGTGCTTCATAAAAATTTTTTTATACATATGAATATGGGGACTTGATCATGATGTAAAAGGTATAGTTAATTGTAATCAATAATAAAAAGTTAGAAAAACAGCATTTGTTATGCTTATCTCTTTATTAAGGCAAACCAGCCTGGCTCACTCTTACCTCAGGGAGCTCGCCCATTCATAATGTTGCTGAGAAAGTTCTAGCTTGGACTTCATTTGACTGGTTTCTTCTTGTCTAGCTCCTAGCTTCCCACTCAGACATTTCCCAAAAAGGCCTTTCCTATGAGCACGCCAGTCACGACAGTATCTGCGGCTCTGTAGTCTGTACCTGTAGCCTGCAAGCTAAGAATGGCTCTGACATTTTTTTAAAAAGTTTGTTTTTGGGGTACTAGGGGTTGAACCCAGGGCCTTCACACTGACTGACTTACACTCCAGCCCATTTTTAAATTTTCTTCTTTTAAAGACTAGGTGTTGTGCTAAGTTGCTAAATTGTCCAGCCTGGGTTTCAACTTTGGATCCTCCTGCTTTAGCTCCCAAGAGTGCTAAGATTATAAAAATATGCCACTATCCCCAATTTCTCTGGATCTTTAAAAATGTAAAAGCTGGCTGGGCGTGGTGGCGTATTACTGTAATCCCAGCACTTAGGAGGCTGAGGCAGGAGGATTGCTGTGAGTTCAAAACCAGCTTGGGCTACACAGTGAGTTCCAGGTCAATCTCAACTACACAGTGAGACCGTTTCAAAAAAAAAAAAAAAAGTAACGGCTGGGTATGGTGTAACATGTCTTGTTATTCCAGCACTTGGGAGGCTGCGGTGGGAGGATCACTCTAAGTTTGAGACCACCCTGAATTACATAGTTCCTCAACTCCAAAGCAACACCGTGCCTCAAAAAAAAAAAAAAAAAAAGTAAAAGCTGCTGGGCATGACACTGTACAACTGTGACCCCAGTACTCTGAGAGCCTAAGGCAGGAAGATCAAAAATTCAAACCAAGCCTGGGCAATTTAGCAAGATGCTGTCTCAAATGGAACTGTGTGGGTGGGGTTGTCAGCAGCTGGAAATGTAGCTACTGCAAAGGCTGTAAGTTTCAGTCCCAGTATTGAAAAAAAAAAATCATATTTCATGGCAAATACATGAAATTTGAATATACAATTCAAATTACAGTATCAGTAATATTTTATTAAAACACAGTTGAGTGCATTTATTTATATGTTGGCTATGGCTGTTTTGACACAAGCTAAGCAGTTTTTTCAAAGATAGTATAGTCCAAAAAGTTTAAATTATCTAGCCCTTTGCAAAAAGAATTTGTCAGTCCCTGTCCTAGTCTAACCACTACCACATAACCCTGTTTCATCCCTTCCAATCCACTCGACTATCTAAAATTTTAGTTGGTTACTTTGTTTACTTATTTCCCCCAATAGAATACAAATTATAATAGATTAAGGGTTTGTACATCTTTGCTACTGTTGTATCCCCCGTGCCAAGCTCAGCACTGGCAACACAGTAGGTGTTCAATGAACACTTGAAGGAAGAGTTGAAGACACAAAGAAGCAAGCAGGCCCAGGGTCACTGGAGAATGCACGCGCTAATACAGCCTAAGAGGAAGGCCAAGGACCATACCCTCCTCTCAACTTTTCATAACCTTGCTCACCGGACGAGTCTTCATCCACGTTCTCATACTGCAGAAGTCGATCTAGGAGGAAACTGAGAAAAGAAGGAAAAAATACTTGTTTCTACCCAGCAGTGCTGCCATGGGCCCCTGCCCCTCCTACAGGTCCCACTGGGTGCCGCAAACGTGCTTCCTCACCTCTTGTCCCGCGACACCTTCAGCAGCTTCCTCTGCGCCTTCCTCAGCTCCTCCTGGAAGCACTCGTGCTCCTGCAGGGAGGGCAGGGCCGGGGCTGTGCTGCGCCTGGCCCGCCCGGGACTCTCGCCCTACCCCCTCTCCACAGGGGCCAGAACTCAGGCACAACCTCCCCACCCCAGCACTCACGTAGATAAGAAACTTGAGCTTCCGCTTCAGATTCCGGTATTTCTTTTTGTAGTCCACTTCGCCGTCCGCCGGCCCGTTCATGGCCAGCCCGGGGGCAGCGCCCTAACGTTGCGAGTCCCGCTACCTTGAGCCAGCTCAGCACGGGATCTCACACCCTTCACTTCCGGAGACTCTGCGAGGTTGCGTACGCACGGACTACAACTCCCGGCAGGGCTGGCGCGGGGGTGCGTAACCACGGGAACGGCGCCGCTGGGGAAAACCCGGAAAGGAGAGCGGATTCCAAGTGGCCACACTGAAGATGGCGGGGCAGGCGCTCTGCGACGTCACGGAGATGGCGGACGCTGGCGGGCGCAGTTAGCGAGTCTAAACGAGCTTGGAGATTTGGAGTCACAGAAAGATCTCCCTCAATATTCCTAGTCTCCTGGCTGGGGTCCCCTTTCTCTCTTGCCTTTCGAAATAACAGCGGCCTTGCTGGTGTCCGTGACCACGGAGGAAGCTGGCGTCGCGAGCTGATTACGTACACCCAAAGGTTATCGGTAAAGAATCGGTTTCTAACGAAAACTGTAAAAACGATTCGTTCTAACAAAAGGTTGGTGCTTCGAGACCCTCCAGCTGCCTGGGAAAAGCAACTTTTGTCTGGCAAAGTTCTCGGCCCACAAACCGAGGGCCAACTGCGCGCAAACTGCTCTCCTGCGGCTGACGGAGGCCGAGAAGAAAAAAGGCGGGAGCCTCCAATCCCGGGTAAAGCAAAATGGCTCGGGAGAATGAGCTGCGGGAGTTCACGCACTGCTTCTTCCGAGGCCGTCCTGACCTCAGGTGCACAGGGACTTGGAGTTAGGGATAGAAAGGGTCAGGGTGGGGCGGGGAGCCTGTCTTCACTCTTGTCTCTGTAGCACGCTCACGCACTCCATCGTGCGGCGGAAGTTCTTGGCTCACACGGGTCGCAACCATTTGGAACCCGAGGAGAAGCAGGCGCTGAAGCGGCTGGTGGAGGAGGAGCTACTGAAGATGCAGGTGTGTGAGTCCGAACCTGGGCCCCAGGGAGTGTGTTGCCCAGGAGGTGGGCAGGACACAACGTTGGTACCTTTTGCCCTCTTGGTGTACACAGATGGATGAAGCTGGTACCGGGCAAGAGAAGGCAGACCTCACTAAAAAGGTGAAGAGGCCTCCCACCCACTGCAGTGTTCAAGAAAGAAAAAGATTACGCTTCAGTTCAGAATCAGGTTAGTGCCTCTTGCTATCTGTGCATTTTTCATCACTGGATCATTCAGAAGACGTTTACGGTTAAGATTTGAGGCCACTGAGTCAGGAACCAGGAATACGGTGCAGTGGTAGTTGTTTCCTGCTGCCCTCTCCACTGTCCAAGCAGGGCTCAGAAACAGCCTTTCCCTTGGCCAGGTGCGGTGGCACACACCTGTAATCCCAGCACTAGGGAGGCTGAGGCAGGGGGATCCCTGTGAGTTTGAGACCAGCCTGGGCAACCTAGTGAGTTCCAGGTCAGTCTCAACTACATAGTGAGACCCTGCCTCAAAAAAAAAAAGCCTGTCCCAGATGGGAGCTGATGGGACAGGAGGAACCCATCCCAACTCCCTCTTCTCCATATTCCAGCTTCCAGGTCCCTAGTCTCCAGTCAAGACTGCTTTGAATGCCCAGCAAAGAATGGGATGGCAGAAGCAGAAATCATCCCAGCCAAGGAGGAGCATCTAAGGCAGGCCTCAAAGAAAGCAGTTAAGAGCAGTGATGAAGAACAGCAAGGGGACCAGCCTGTAAAGCAGCCTACAAAGATGAGATTAGACAGCAGTGAGGAGGAGGAGGAGGGGGAGGGCTCTGTAAGAATAAGAAAGATCTTGAAGGCAAAAGACAGCCAGAAAGATGAGGAAGAAAAAGAGTGTAAGCGCAGGAGTACAAAGAAACGCAAGACCAAGAATGAGCAGGCACCAGGCAAGACCTCAGCCAGTAAGCAGCAGACAAGGGAGGAAAGTGAGGACAGTGAGGAAGAGCCTGTCCAGAGCAGAACCAAGAAGTCTGGGGGAAAGAGAGAAGCTAAAAGCCATGAGGAAAGTGAGGAGAGTGAGGTGGAGGAGTGCCTAGCCACAAAGAAAGAGAACATGGGGGATAAGGACAAACAGGAGGATGAAGGGGAGGATTGGAAACCCAGAGCTAGGAGCAAAGGAGGTCAAAAGTCAGCTTTGGAAGGGAAGAGTTGTAAGCAAGAAAGCAGGGCAGGGAGGCTGAGTGATTTAGGGGACAGTGGGGAAGAGAGAGAGGCAGCAGGCAATGGAGATAGCAGTGGGGGAGGCAGAGAGCCTCCAGTACACAGGAAGGGCAAGGACAGGACCCAGGGTCAGGGTAGGAAAAGGCAGAACAGAAGCAGCGAGGATGAAGACAGCTGCAAGGTGCAAGCACCTGCTCAAGGCTCTGCAAAGACAGCCAAATTGGGCAGTGCCAGTGGTGAGGAAAGTGACTCAGAAAGGGAGATAAGTGACAGCGAGGCAGGGGGGAGACTTAAGGGAGAAAGGAAGAACCACTCTTCCAAGAAGAGCTCTAAGAAAGGCAGAACTCGAAGCTCCTCTTCTGATGGAAGTCCAGAGCCCAAAAGCAGGAAGGTGAGGGTGCAGACAGGGGGGAGCCATTGCCAGGGAAAAGGGAGATGCCTGCAGGATGGGCTTTCAACTGCTTTCTTTGCCAGGCTAGTTCTGGTCGCCATGGAGAGGACCACCCAGCTGTGACCAGGCTGAAGCGCTACATTCGGGCCTGTGGTGCCCATCGAAACTATAAAAAGCTGCTGGGATCCTGTTGCTCACACAAGGAGCGCTTGAGTGTACTCCGGGCGGAGCTGGAGGCCCTGGGCCTGAAGGGTGAGGTGGGCTGTGTCCTGGGGGCTGGTGGAGGCTTTGGCTTCAGTGGAGGAGAGGATCACAAGCTGCTTCTGCCCCAGGTAACCCTTCCTTAGAGAAGTGTCGTGCTCTGAAGGAACAGCGGGAAGAGGCAGCAGAGGTGGCTTCCTTGGATGTTGCCAATATCATCAGCAGTTCAGGTGAGGGTCTCCTCTCCCTCTGCCTGGAAGTGGATGGGGTTGGACTTTTTCAGGCAGCTGACCTCCCCTTGCCCCCCCTCAGGCCGGCCACACAGGCGGACGGCCTGGAACCCTTCAGGAGAAGCAGCTCTGTCTGAGGAGCTGTACCGCCGGACCCTGGACTCAGAGGAGGAGCGGCCTCGCCAGGCGCCCCCTGACTGGTCACACATGCGAGGCATCATCAGCAGTGATGGCGAGAGCAACTGAGTACTTCTGTCTCCCAGGAGGAACCCTTTCCATGTGTGTATGCAAAGTGCTCTCAACCTGCAAAGCAAAAACGTTTTCATGGAGACTACAGCCCCAGGGGCAGAAACTGTTCAGACTGCTTCTCAGCTTCATGGTCCCCATTAGTTAAGGTGTTCAGATGGTCTTATTTTTTGAGACTCAATAAAGGAGTGTTTGTAATCACCTCATCAGAAGCAGTCCTCTGTTCTTATATACCCAATGATTTGGAGTGGGAAGCTGAGGAGCAGCCACTGCTACTGGTAGGCAGGCGTCTACAGGTTCTCCATCCAAAGTCTGCCACCAAGCCGGGCCTGGTGGCGCCCGCCTGTGACCCCAGTACTTGATTGCTTCAAGTGTAAGCCCAGCCTGGACTACATAGTGAAACCCTGTCTGCTGTCGGCCATGTCAGAGAAGGGGGTGGCTCCTAGCTTTCCTGCAGGCTGAGCAGTGGGCCCCTCTGGTTACCCTGCTCTTAGCTAGGTCCATAACTGACGTGCAGATGGGAAGATGATCTCCCAAATGGCCTGAATGTGAATACAAACCGACTTGGGGACAGTCGGCCTTGCATCCTGTTCACAGCCACTTAGTCCAGGCTAAAGAATGGGTATAGACGTAGACCTCTTCGCCTAACCAGGGCCTGCAGGTTAGAACTCTGTTGCTGTTGAGGCAGTGAAATTAAGTGTAGAGCTGCCAGGGATCTGAGTGTGAAGTAGGCCTTCTGAGAATCTGACACCAGAGCACAGGAAAGCAGAGGAATTAAGCAGTCAAGAGGCTGAGGACCTCTGAGGTCCTGACCCAGTCGTGGCTGCCTGAAGGCATTAACATCACTGAAGTTTTCAGCTATACAGCCCCGTGTATGAATACAGGAACACTGTCACCTGCACTGACCGGCCCATCACACCCACCTCAGACAGAAAGGGTGAGTCCCGGGATCTGTCAGAATAACCAACGGTTTATTAAAAGCTTGCCTGGGGCTCTGTGCTAGCCCCACAGCTGAGGGGCTCCCGTCACTGCCCCGGGCTCAGGAGCAGCCCTTTCCAAGATCCTTCCCTCCTTCCCCTGCCCCAACCCTGACCCAATTAAAAAAAAAAAAAAAAAAAAAAGACAAGACGGCACAGGACTTCAGACAGCAACGGGGATGGAGACAGGCACCCCAACAGACCCCTCTGGTCCTCCTGTCCGGAGGGCTTCGCATTCGAGCCCCTAGGGCCCCATCCTGTTCTGCCACACCCCAGGTCTGGGGGTCCTGTTGCCCAGCCGCGGGAGGGGAGTATAATTCTCTGAATATGATATAGCGAGACCCGCCCTGCCTCCCCCCAGGGGACGAGATGAGCATCCGCGCACAGCTCCCTGCTCTCCTGGGGGGAGAGGAGGCCCTGGCACCATGGTGGGGAGGCGGGGCTCCTGGTCAGACTCAGGCACTGACACCCAAGCTGGCCCAGCGCCACCAGCCGGCCCCAAGAAGCTCATGAGATGAGAAGTCCGAGGGGAGCTGGACCCACACTGTCCCTACCACCCTCAGGTGGGCCTTCAGGAGTAGAAGTGGGAGGAGCCGTTGAGGATGTGGGAAGCCACGCTAGTGCTGCGGCTCAGAGGCCCAGGTACCGTCGCTGCGGGGGGCCCCACGTTCTCGCTGCCGCTACCCCCCGAGGCTGCCCGTCGGAGGGGCTGGGGGCTGTTCCTTAGCAGCAGCAGAGCTCCACCACGGGGAGTCCCACTCTGTGTTGGGGGCCCCAGCCAGTTTGGGGGTCCGGGGGGAGCCAGCAGAGCTGGCTGACGCCAGGCTGGGGGGGGCATGCCCGGCGGAGGAGGGCCGTGGCTCCAGTGAGCCCCTGAGCGGGGAACTGGCCGGGAAGGCCAGGCAGGGGCAGGGGGTGGGGCAGGGTAGCCCTGGGCAGCAGCCTCGGCGGGGATGCCCCCCAGAGCCATGCTGGAGAAGCCCAGCCTCATGCTCTCAGCATCAAAGGCCTCGATCTCACGGGCCTGCCGCTCAAGCAAACTCCGGATCCGCTCGGAGCGCCCGGTCTGCAGTGCCAGCAGCTCTTCTTCCACCTGGAGCACCCAGAACAATGGTTAGGGTCCTGAGGGGGGCGCTGGCCTCCTGCCCGGCCCCAGGGTCCCACCCCTTACCCTCTGCTCCAGCAGTGCCCGCCGCAGCGTCACCCTCTGCTCCAGCTCCCGCAGCTCCCGCTCGTGCTGGCTTTCTGTGCGGATCTTGATCTTGCTCTGGTAAGCGTTGAGCAGCTCCAGCTCCTGTTGGAGCTGCTGCCGAAGGGCCTGGAACTCTGCCTCCTGGGTCTCATCAAGCCGGAGCTGGAGGACAGGAAAACCAGTTTTAGGGACCTCCTGCCCTGCCCCACAGTCCTCCCCTGCCCTAGGTAGGTCTGGGCCCTAAGGTTGCAAGAAGCAGCGGTCTCAACTGCTATCAGAACGGAAGAAGGTCAAACCCTGTGCACAGCAATTACACTTGGAGGAATCTATCCCCCCGGTGTACTTGCACCTGTGCTCGGTGTTCACGAAGTGTTGGGATAGCAAAATACTGGAAACAACCTAAATATCCATTAATAAAGGATGGGTTAAATGAGTTATGGCACAGCCATACCATGGAAAATCCTACACTGTAAAGAGAGAGAGAGAGAGATAGAGAGAGAGAGAGGTGTACTGCCATGGAAAGATGTCCAAGAAATAGTAAGTGTAGGGAGTTAAGAGAATAACGTGTAAGATAGAATTTCACATGTGTTTAAAATTTTTATAATTTTCCAAGAATGCACTGGAAAGAATCTAGACCATAACCATCAGGTTACCTCTGAGAGGTGGGGCAGGGAATGGGGCCTTGGGACTCGCCCGTGTGGTGAAGCCCACTCCAGTGCTGTATGTGGCAGTGTGTACAATAGCGATACCCTAGAGCTCCCAGGCCAAGCGAAGCGGCCCAGCGGCCCACTCAGTGTAAGTGCTCCCTGTTCACAAGTTAAACTAACTCAGGCCCAGGAAAACACTATAGCCACTTTTCCTTGATGATTCTTGGTAGGCAGGATGGCTTTATCAAGACCTTAAGAAAATGCTAAGAGAAATAATAAAACCATTAAGAATATGAAGTAATAAAACCATTGCAGTGAAACAGCATCCCAGTTTCTTGGGGACAAAAATCCCCAGCTCCATCCATACCTCCCACTTTCGCGCCCATGGCCGCTCTCCCGACCTCTCCCGACACCCAGGCCTCACCGCCTGCGAGCTGAGCATCTCTGAGATGGACTGGTCATACTGCTCAGCCAGGATCGCCAGCTTGCGGGTCTGTTCTTCCTTGAGCCGCTTAAGGAGGCTCTTGTGCTGAGCCTTAGGCGTGGTCTCCAGCAAGTGTGCCCGCAGAGCCTTGTACTGCCGAGTCTGGATCTTACACGTCTCCTGGAACTGCTTCTTGATCTGCAGCTCTTTAGACTGCGCAGTGGGTGGATCAAGGGAAAATGGGGGCAAAGGCGAGGGGGAGGAAGAGGAGGAGAAGGAAGAGGAGGAACACCAGGGGAAATGGGGAGAAGAGAAGGAGAGGAGGAGACAGAAGCAGAGACAGGGAGAGGGAGAGAAACAGAAAACATGTTAGACAGAGGGGGCGGGGGAGCTGTATACAGACAGGTGTGGAGAGATGGGGTTGTGTGGAGAGGTCAGGAAGGTCTCGATGGGCGAGAGATGCAGGGAGGACAAGACAGATTCCGAGAGCACATCCAGAGTTGGGAGAAATACCATGGGAAGAAACGTCAGAGTTCACAGACGAGGAACTGAGACGCTTTAGAGGACTGAATGCACAAAAGAAACTTTCAGCATGCAAAGAGGAAGAAAATATGACCTTGGATAGAAGCACACGAGCAAATATAAGAATGTGCAAAGGAATGAGTGAGAACACCAAGTCACACCGAACACCCACGGAGAAGTCAACACAACGAAGGACAAGAAGTCCCGGGTCCAGCACCTCAGGGAGGAAGGCAGGGAAGGAGACGCACTGAGCTGAAAAATGGGTAAGAAGGGGTTGCCCTTTCATGGGCCACAGAAGGGAAAGGTGGCCAGAAAGGGCCCGACAACTCCATAGGCCAACAGCTGCTACCCTGCCTAGACGCACAGTCCAGCCCGGCTCCTACACACTCAGCTCCCATCCGAGTCCACAGCCAATCCAGTGCCAGGGCCACACTCTACCTGGACCCTCGCTCACTACCCTCGACTGTGGAGGGTGTGCTACCCCGTCCCCCAGCCCTCTGGGCTAATGCCTGAGCAGGGGACACGCAGCTCCCAAACAGAAGGGGACCACAGAGGTCATGGGCTGGTAGAAAAGGAGATGAAAGGACCTGGACCCTAAAGGGCCTCCTGGAAGCGACCCACAGCAAGGGCCCCGTGGGACGGGAAGCTGTGTGGAAGCTCCGCATGGGCCCTGAGCCCAGGTCTGCTGGTGGTGGTGGTGCGATGAAGCTATGAATGCAGAGAAGATGAAGCCGAGGAGTGAAAGGGACTGAGATAACGTAGATGGGAGGGAGGTCATGGAGCTGGGGGCCAAGGGTCCAGATCGGGGGCAAACCAGGGAGGCTAGGCGGCAGGACAAAGCAGACAGAGGCAGCCTGGGCCAAAGGTACAGTTCCGCTCAGATATTTTATTTGTGTTTGTCTTTTTCTCTTCTTTTTTGGTGAGGGAGAGGGGAACAGGTTGGAAGGGAGACAGAAAAACAAAATCAAAGAGGAGGAAAAAAAAAAAACAAACCAGTCATGACTCTTCCCACCCTCTCACCCCTGGCCCCAGGCCTGAGTCGATGAGGGTGAGGATGAGCACACACAGCGGGAGAGCAGCAATAACTTAGGGGCGGGAGGATACACAGTGCGGCTTCTGGACTCCACAGTGGAGGGGCTGCTGTCTAGAAGCTGAAAGGCTGTGCTTGGTGGGGTGCGCACTGAGGACGGAGGGTGGGAGGGAGGCGGGGCTGGGGACTGGAAACTTCACTGAGTGCTGGGAGATAAAGTGCTTGATGCTCTACATTTGGGCAGGGACAGGCTAGAGCTGGTTACCTCCAGGGAGGCAGGGTCCGGAACTGGCGGGTCCGGGATCGCCTCCCAGCTAAAGTCCCTGGTGGTGGCTGGCGGCAGGCAGGGGGCCCAAGCCGGCGCTGGCTACGTGGCAGCAGCCGGGGAATCCGACTGGGCCGTTCACCTCGAAGCAGGCCCCAGCTGGCCAGCATGTGGATGGCCCAGGGGGGCAAGCGGGAGGCTAAACCCTGGCTGGCTCGTGCCAAGCGCCAGTTCCAGCCCTTGCACAGAGCCCAAACCTTCGCCATCAGGGCAAGTGGGCGACGAGCAGTTTGAGGATTACCCCGTCGGGGCCCGGGGACAGGCAGGCGGCTGCGGAAGCCATCTTTGTTGGTCTTGGGGTAGAGTGCAAACAGGCCCCGGTCACCCACAGCCCCACAGCCCTGAAGGGCCCAGAAGACCATGGGTGACAAGCGCAGCAGAGCCCGCAGCCAGAGTCGAGAGATACCCCGGCGCATCCTGGGGGCCTGCTGCCGCACCCACCTACCCCCTGCTGCCATAGCTGCCAGAGGCAGAGCTAGGCCTGGCCAAGCTAGGAGCCAGGCAGCCCCAAGACCTAGAGGCACACCCATAAGGCCTCGGCGCCAGCTCAGGCCCAGGACGGCCCCCAGAGCAGTGCCCTGGGCCAGGAGCAAGAACAGACTAGGGGGTAGGTTCAGAGCTGTACAAAGGAGCAGGTAGGAGGCCCCTAGGCCCACCAGTCCCACCTCAAGGGCCAGGAGCGCTTCCTGCAGGCCACCCCCGCCCTGGGCCGCCAGCAGTGGGAGCAGCAACAGAAGTAGTAGGGGCAGAAGGCCAGAGGAGGACCCCACTGCAAAGGAAAGGCCAGCCAGGAGCCCATGAGACAGGAGTCCAGGGAGCTGGCTAGGAGGACTGGGCCTCAGATGTGGTGGAGGAGGTTCTGGGGGGATGTCTGGGGAGGGACAGCCATCTCCAGGATCCCTAGGGGTCCCAACTGGAGCTCCCTCCTCCTCCTCCTCTTCCTCCTCAGGGACTGGAGTCAGTGCTGGGCTCTGGACCCAGTCAGGTTCAAACTCCTCATCCAGGAGGCTCCCACCTTCCTTCTCCCACAGCTCCCATGCCCTGGCCTCCTCCTGACCAACAATGCTCCTCTCCTCAGGTGCCAGCAGTGGGACTCTAAGCTCCTCTACCTCCTCCTCAGGTAGCCCCCAGTCTTCCTCATTAATTGGATTCCAAGGCTTTTGTGGGTTCAGACTAAGGGTTACCGATATTTCCCCCCAAATTCTTTGCTCCTCTGGCTCCAAGGTAGCCCCTTCCTTTCCCAGAATCCTTCTCTCTGGTCCTGCTTCCTCCTCCTCTCCCAGCATCGTGTGGTCCAGGACTGCCTCCTGGCCAGATGAGGAGGACTGCTCTTCACTAGGGATGCCTGTGCTGAGTGGTCCCAGAGCCCCAGAAATGGGGAGGCCCGGGGGGCGCCGGCCTGCACGTACTTTGAGGCTCTTGGGCTGCTGGCGAACCTGGGCTGCATGCTTCTGCCGCAACTCTTGCTCACGTCGCTTGTTGTACTCCAGCTGATTGCCCAGTTCTGTCTGGTGCTGCAGGCGGGTGAGCTCAGCTCGCGTGCGCTGGACGGCCTGGAGCTGCCGCAGTTCTAGCTCTCGAGTGGCCTCATGCTGCCGCAGCAGCAGTGCACACTCCAAGTCCTTCTGTGTCTGTTTCTTGTTCAAGTCCTGAGGTAGAAAGGAGGCAGGGCCCAGGGCCCAGTCAGGGAGTCTTGTTGACGTCAAGGAAGTAAGAGCCCAGGAATTCACTGGCAGAGGGAGCTGGGGGTGGTGTGGAGAGAAAGGTATGAGCACTGGGTGGCCTGGGGATAGAGGCCCAAAGCCATTCTGACAGGGTCCCACACAGAAAGCTAGAGGGGTACTGAGAAGTGGGAACACCACCACCGGGGCTGAAAGGAGAGAAGACATGAGCAAGGCAAATGGAACGGAGAGATGGAAAGTGCTGGGAGCTATGACTGAGTGCAGGAGGAGGAAGGTAGCCTACCTCTCGCAGCAGGTCCTGGTCCAGGCTGTGGCGAGCCAGAAGCATCTTGCGCTTATACTGGCGGCACTGCAACTCGAAGTACTGGCGCTGCCGCCGCAGCAGCCCCGCTTCCTCCTCTGCCTGGCACTGCTGGAGCTGTTCCTTCTGCCGCAGCAGCCACTCTGCCTTCTCCCGCTTGGGTGTGCTGGGGTTCTCCTGCAGCTCCTGGCAAGAGCAGTGGGGTGTGGGATCAGGGTGGCCTGTCTACCCACACCCCACTGGCCTGCCCCTGCAGCAGCGCAGCCCCAGCCCACCTCCTTCAGCTGCTCCTTCCGAAGCTTGTAGGTTCGCTTCTGTGCTTCCAGCAAGGCGGCCAGCTCCTTCTTCTGCTGCCCAAGGATATGCTGCTGGAACTTCCGCTCCTCAGCCTGGGCAGCTCGAGCCTCCTTCTCACCAATGGCCTGGTGTCGCCGGGCCAGCTTTTCTGCCTCAGCCCCAAAGCCAGCCCGCTGTGCTTCCAGCTCCCGCTGCAGCCTCGCACTGTGCTCCTCACGTTCACCCCTCAGCCGGGACTCCAGAGCCAGGAGCTGCTTTTGGTGCTGTCGCCGCATCCGCTTGTAGCCACTGAGCTGCTCCCGCAGGGCCGAGTCCTGCTCATGCTCCTGGATCTGGCGGCTGACCTGGGGCAGGAGAGGGTAAGAAGGCGGCTCATCCTTGGTCCCCACCTTATTCACACACACAGATCATCTTTGCGTTCCTTGGGGAAGAACATGGGTTTGAGACTAACTAGTTCCAATCTCCTGTAGTACCCATCTTACATTTAACTTCTCCGAGCCTGTTTACTCAAAAGGATAATGGAGATATTATCTACTATACTGAAGGAGATAAGAAAAGGTGGTGGGCTTAGGGCCAGGAACAGAAATAGAAACAAATCACATTAGTTTAAAAGAATGAATCAGAAAAAAATAAAAATTAAAATAAAACAAACAGAAAGAATGAATCAGGGCCAGGGATTTAGCTCAGTGGCACCATGCCTGCCTCGCAAATGCCAAGGTCCTGAGTTCAATCCCTGGTACTGCAAAAAAAAAAGAATGAATTGGATAAACCAGGGCTCAAACCCCAGCTCTGTCACTTACTAACAAAGTGATCTCAACAAGTTAACTTCTAAAGCATCACTTCCCCATCCATTATAAAGGTGACAATGCCTTCTCCTAGGGGCTGCCTAGACAAATCTGATGCACACAGAGAACCATCTAACAGGCTCCCTGAACAAACAGGTGTCAGTGTCCTTCCCTTCAGCAAACACGGAGGGCTGACGCTACCCCAGCTGAGATCCGGGATCCAGAACACTGGGCCAGGGTGTCTTCACACAAGTCTCACTAACAACTCTCCATCAGTGGCTCCCAACTCAGTCTAGCTGGCCCAGGCCCTGGAAGTGACACCTTGCGCAGCACAAAGACCCTCAGGAGCTGAAGAAACCTCAGCAGAGCCACGTCAGAAGGTAGAAGCTGTGCAAACGTTTGGACTGACCTAGTGGCCTTGAGGAGGACTGCTGATGCTCAAATTCATTTAAGTAAGAATGTGATCTACAGGTTTAATAAAAGCTACATTTTATGGAAAATCTAACACATTTTCCTATGAACTGAGGAAAAGATTGGTATAACATGACTGTAGGGGAGGACGAAGGTCCTGCTCACAGGGTTTGGGCCCTGTTAAAAGTGCATGGGTTGGGAGCTGGGGATTTAGCTCAGTGGTGCCACTACCTGCCTCGTAAGTACAAGGTCCTGAATTTGATCCCGAGCACCAAAAAGAAAGGAAAAAAAAAAAAAGGCCTGGGCAGGCAGCCCCTTCCAGCCACAGTAGCTTCATTGCTCTGATGGGATCCAACCTCCTTCCCAGGGTAGCTAGGAAGATTAAGTACAGGAATCTGTGTGTGCTTGTGAGCTCATCACTGGCATGGGGCAGCTCCCTGAACTCCACCACAGAATCCCACAAACCTGCAAAATGCCATCCTGAGCAGCACAGCAGGCTGAAGGTATGCAGGGCTTTGAACAGCCGACTGGCCAGAGGAGGCCAGGAGCCCCACACACTGTTATTTCAGCCAGGCCGTGAACACAGGGTAAGAGTTTGCTAAGCTAGAGACACCTAGACCAGTGGTGTGACCAAAACACTCTACTGGGAGAAGGAAGCAAGAAGGGCTAAGAAGAGAAGGCAAGAAACAGTCACAGAGGGAGCATCGAACCTGGACTTAATCCTGTGTGACTGGGACAAAGTCATCTCTGGACTTAGCACCCAGCATGTAGCAAAAAGGACAGCCAGGAGGCTGCACTCACCAGGGAGGCAGTCCGGATGGTGGCAAAGTGGTCCCGATTACGGCAGTAGGCCCGGCGGCGGGCAGAAGAGGTGGTGGAAGCGGAAGCTGGGGCTGCAGGGGGCTGCAGAGGGCCTGGGGTGATCTCTGGCTGGAAAGGGTCATCATACAGGCTGTCAGAGCCCTAGAAGAGGGGAAGGCAGGAGACACGGACGCTCAGTCCGCAGACGCTATTCAAACCGAGAAGAGGGAAAGCCAGAACCCAGGCAAGTGCCAAGCAGGACAGCTCAGGCCCGGCACACTGAGCTGCATACCGGAAGCCGGTGGATGACAGAGCTGTGTGAGGTGACTGT
Source organism: Fukomys damarensis (assembly GCF_012274545.1). Classification (NCBI taxonomy): domain Eukaryota; kingdom Metazoa; phylum Chordata; class Mammalia; order Rodentia; family Bathyergidae; genus Fukomys; species Fukomys damarensis. The sequence goes on along the minus strand of NW_022900946.1, from coordinate 1,266,549 downwards.
GTGCTCCCCCTCCTGCATCATGGCCATCTCTCTTGCTTCAGGGCCTTCCTCCTCCTCCTCTTCTTCCTCCTCTTCTTCCTCCTCCTCCTCGTTGTCCGAGGCATCTGCTAGGCTGTTGACTGAGCTGCTCTGACTAGAGGCGCTGATAGACATGCTGGGCACCGAGTGGCTGCTCTCTAGACTGGTTAGCGTCCCTGCCCGGTGCATGTAGGGCTCTGCCTCCTGTGAACAGGGCATGGGCTGTTTGGCAGGGAAGGCAAAGGTACAGGGCAGGACAAGGAGATAAAAGGGTGTGAAGCATGGTGCAGCAGGCTTGGGTCACACTCCAGCATGGAGACTAAGGACGGAGGAGTGGTGCTCACCTCTTCCTCCTCGGGAGCCTCAGCGCCAGGGCCATTGGGTGCCTCTTGGAAAAGGATCTTCTTCATCTTGCGGTACTGCAGGTTGTCCAGCTCCCGCACAGCATCCTTGGTCCTCTGGATTAGGTCCATGATGACTGTGGGTGGCCGCTCCCGGAGCACAAAGCGGTGCTGGGGGAAGAGAACAGTGAGACTGCTGCTGACCCTGCCCTGCCAGAACCCACAGATCTCCCCTGGGGCCTGCACCATCACCATGTGATGCCGGCCTGTCTCGAGCCCTTCTCCCACCATGATTCTTCCCACTACCCAGGTTCTACTCCACAGCCTTTCACTCCTCCACCCAGAGTTGACAGATGCAACAGGAGATCTGGATGCCAGCCCAGCGCTACTACCCAAGTGCTACATGACATCAGATGCCTCATGAGGCCTCTTTAGGCATAAAGTATCCCACAATTATAAAACAAGTAGGCAGGCTACATGCCTGTAATCCCAGCACTTGGGAAGCTGAGACAGGAGCACTACCATGAGTTCAAGGCCAGCCTAAACTACATAAAGACACCCTGTCTCAAACCCAGTAACAACCACTACCACCACCACCAAAACTAAACAAAACCCAAAAAACCACCACCACCACCAAAAACAAACAAAACCCAAAAAACAAAGGAAGTCAAACTAGACAGTTGAAGTTCCCACCTAGGGCTGTTTAGGTCCCCATGGATCAGGAAGGGAACAGGGCCCCTCTACTTTTGATGACTCAGACACACCTAAGAGAAGTCACATATTCACCACGATAAAGCTAGACAGGCTTTTGGCTTGAATTATTGCAGTATGGAACCCTGGTTATCACATACTGACCAGAAGCTCTGGCTGACAATTACATGTATGTTTGATTAATGAAACATGGAAAAGCAAATTATTACTTAATAAATTAATGCAAAAAAATATTGCAAAACACACAGTCGATGGCACTGGAAATGGAGGTGGGAATTCATAAAAGCAGCTCCTGGTTCAGGACCTCAGAAGCACTCATCCCACTGCAGGCTTCTGCTGTCTGCTGTGCCATAGCTGCAGGAGGGGTATGGCCCACAAGCCCTCACCTTCAGAAGAACCTCCGAGGTCGGTCTGTCTTGAGGGATTTTCTGAAGACAGGAGTCAACAAAATTCCGGAAGTACTCAGACCTGGAGGTGGGAGCGGGTAGGAAACAGGTGGGAAGGCATGAGCTACATGCCTGACCCCAAAGCCCATCTCTCCAGGCCCAGGAATGCCAGTCCTCACCAGTGTCCTGACTGGAGCACGGGGGACTCATTCTGTGCAATGTGGTATAAGGCACTCATCGCATTCATGTTAAACAGTGGTGGTTTCCGTTCCGCTAGAGAAGGTCAAGGGGGAGAAGTGAGAGGTAGAAGTTAAGCAGAGGGGACCAGAATGGAACTCAGATGACTTGGGCTCATATCTCAGCTTCCTGGCTATACGACCTTGGGCAATTCTCATAACCCTGTTGAGCCTTAATTTTTTTCCTCTGTCAAATATAACACCCTTCCATTCCGCTGCCCTTAGATGGAGTAGCAATCAAAGAAAGCAACACTCAAAAAAGCACTGAAAAAGAAGGCAGAACAAAGTCCATTTATAGGTTGTAGTAATCAGCTCAACTAAAATTAGTAGATACCACATAAAAGTAAAACCTTGCTGAAGGGAAGATAAAAATGAGAAGCAGGACAAGCCCTCATGGAACTTCCAGTCTAAATGGGAGCATGCACAGGAGTGGACAAAAACAGCAAGTTAAAAGTATTACTGGGGAACAGGCTAGGGATGTAGCTTAGTGGTGCTGTGCCTGCCTGGTAAGCGCAAGGTCCAAAGTTCAATCACTGGCACCAGAAGAAAAAAAAAAAAAGAAAGGTAGATGAAAAGTATTACTTGGGTACACAGAGACAGGTAAACAGCTGGGGAGCTGACTGTGTGGTAGGACTTCAAGCTTACACAAGATCTGCAGGAAATAGGAAAGGGCTTTTGGAAAAAGGGTTATTGGAGCTAGAAGTCGCAAGTCAGGAGCTCCTCGTGGCCCACACAAATGTTTTGTGCTGTTCATGGTTTTGGCCTAAACAGTGATTTAAAAAAATTATTTGCCAATAATAACAACCTACATTTCTACATTCTCTTAAAAAATTAGATCTAGAGGCTGGGGATTTAGCTCAATGGTTCCACTGCCTGCTTCACAAGTGCAAGGTTCCTAGTTTGACCTCCAATATAAAAAAAAAAAAAAAAAATTAGATTTAAGCCAGGCATGGTGGTGCAGACCTATAATCTAAGCACTCAAGAGGCTGAGGCAGGAGGACTGTTGTGAGTTTAAGGCCTGCCAGGGCTACATAGCAAGACCCTGTCTCAAACAAACAAACATGGGCCAGGGATTTAGCTCAGTGGTGTTACCACCTGACTTGCAAGTGCAAGGTCCTGAGTTCAATTCCTGGTACCAAAAAAATTCAAACAAAAAAAAAAAATTAGATTCAAACGCAGCTGCTACTGATTTAGCTCAGTAGCACCATGCCTGCCTCAAAGTGCAAGGTCCTCAGTTCAATCCCCAGAACCAAAAATAAAAAGAAATGCAGCTGGTATTATTGCCTATCAATGGGCTGGAGCTAAGCTCTCTTCCTGTGGGAATGTCCAGTTTGCCATGCCCTCCCTCATCTCATCTCACCTTTCCAAAACTGACTCTGAATATCAGCTGCCATTTATAATGAGGCTTGACCCTGCCCTCACAGTAGAGAACTACTTCTTTTCCTTTTCTTTTTGTACTGGGGATTGAACTCAGGGCCTCAGACTTGCCAGGCAGGCGCTATACTGCTGAGCTGCATCTCTGGCACTAGAGAACTATTTCTTTATATTCATGTCTCTACCAAAAACTAGGAATATCATGGACAGGTCTGCCCTGTCCGCCTGTCCTGTCTGTTATAAGGAAGGATAGGGATTACTACATCTCACAGGCAACAGGGAGTCACTAATGACTGGGAGAGTGGTAAAATAACTGCCCTGAGCTTAAGCACAAATCTGTGGCATCAGCACATAAGAGATGACACAGGAGATTGTTGTATGGAATTGTGGATAAAAGTAACCAACAGCAACTCTTTCTTGGGCAACTATTTTTTGCCTGGCATTGCACTGTGGGGGGTGGTGGTCTTACAAACACTACCTCATTAACCAGTTACTTCAGCACTGTAGGCTGGCAGAGATGAGAACCCTGATATGGCTTCAAGGACTCATGAATTCTTAGACCTTGTCACTCACTACTCTGAATTGCACGCTTCAGTTCCATACAAGTGAAGCTAGTCTATTTCCCAAGCCTACTCTTTTATTTTTGAGACAGGGTCTAGCTATATAGTTCAGGCTGGTCTTGAACTCACAGCAACCCTCCTGCCTCAGCCTCCCGAGTGCTGGGACTACAGGTGTGCACCACCATACACAGCTTACTCTAGACTTCTGTATACACTGCTTCCGTAATGCTCTTCCCCACACCCTTGCAACAGTTATTATTTATCCCATGGGTCCGCTTAAACATCTCTGTTACAAGGCCTTCTTCAGCTCCTAAACTAGGTCAAATTCCTTGTTTTATGTTTGCATTTTCCATTCAGATTTCATCACAAAGAGACAAAATGTGCCCGGTGTCTCCAATGCAAATCTAAGTTCAATGAGGGCAGGAATCTTATCTACGGCTATGCTGCCAGAACCTAGCACAGTGCATGCCACAAAGTGGACACTCAACGTGACGGATGATAGAAGATTTGACAGTTGCTTATACTGGGGTGCCAGGGGAGAGTCTAAATGGAGAGGAGCTTGTAGTCCCTGGACCCAGTCTTAGGAGGAACAGTACAAATGGAGCTGGGAAGAAAGAGGATGAAGGAGCAGAGAGGAAGACACACTTACCCAGCTCGATGCAGGTTATCCCCAAGGACCAGACGTCCACTTTGCCATCATACTGCCCCTCATCCATTGCCAGGATCACCTCCGGAGCCATCCTGGGAGAATGGTCAGGAGAAAGAGGCTAATAACCTGTCCAAGCCCTGCAACTCCTACTCCAGACATCCTGGGCGCTTCTCCACTCACCACCACTCTCCCTCACCAGTATGGGGTGCCCACGAAGGAGTTGGCAGGTGCCATAATAGACGCGGAGCCAAAGTCCCCCAGCTTCACCAAGCCTGGCTCTGAAAGCAGGATGTTTCCAGCCTTCACATCCCTGCCAGAAGAAAAGTACTGGGATGAGACGCATCTCGAGAAACCAGGGTAAATGCTGCAGACTAGGGAAGTAAGGAGCAGTGTAGACAGCACTTGGCCCCACTCTGTCAGGGTTGCCATACCTATGGATCATGTTATGGGAGTGCAGATATGCCAGGCCCTGAAGTGCCCCATGGGTCACAGCTGCAATTTCCACCTCCTGAAGGGGCTTCTTGTGTACTGAGGGAGGAAAAACATGAAATTGATGGAGACCACAAGTGGGACTAGAATAAGCTTCCTTTATCACTTCTCCTATAGGTTCTCTGTTCTTCATAGCCTACACATTGGCCAACGAGACGCTTACCTTCTAGGAGGTCAGAAGCTGAGCCCAGGCAATACTCCATCACCAGCTAAGGAAGGGTCAAACATTAGAGATCAGCAGATCCTAGCTACCCTTGGCCTTGCTCCCTTGGGTATAAACTCAAAACACCTTCCTTGACGGGCGGGGCATTTAGCTCAGTGACACTGCACCTGCCTCGCAAGCACAAGGTCCTGAGTTCGATCCCCGGTACCAAAAACCAAACCAAAACAAAACAAACACCCTTCTATCTGCCACTAAGGCAGTGCCCCCAAAGTAATTACAGGGAGAAAGGGCCCACTGGAGGGGGAGGGACAGGTCATAGAGTGAAGGCCTCTCCTAGAAAGAGCCCAATACCCTATCACTCCCATCTGGATCCCTTTAAAGCCCCAATCAATCTCTACCTCCAACGCACATGCCTTCCTTTTTCCAGCTGCTAACAGTACTGTGTCATTCTCCTCTGGAACCAACCCTGTCACCCAAGTTTGTTGAAGAATTAAAGTTGTCAGGACAGAATGCATCCTTCCCAAGATCTTACAATGGCACCTTGCATGGGGCCCACTTAAAAGAGACTAGACCGAGACAAGCTAAAAGCGAGTATGGCAAGGGGCCAGCTCACCCAAGCTGTGTGTTCCCTCAGGTAACAGCCCCGGTACTGAATGGTATTAGGATGCCGGAGCTTCTGTAAGAACCGCACCTCTTTGATGATGTCCTGCCATTTCTAGGAAGAGATCAAGGTAGGAAGGGGTTATCAAGCTTGCATCTTGAGACTGGGTCCCCTGACCACCCAACCTGCTCCTTCTGAGACTGACTCACCTCATTTGATTGCTTCCCACTGTAGGACATCTTCTTGATAGCCACCACCTCACTATTCCGTACATCCCGGGCCTAGAAGACCAGACCAGAAGGCCGTAAATGGCCCTGCTGAGTACATGGGAGAGGGAGGATTAGCTGACCCAGCAGGAGAGGGCAGCAAAGGGTACTGTGGTAGAGAAGTGTAGAAAGACTGTATGCAGGGTCACAAGGTCAAAACAGCGTCCCAACCCCTACTTTCCCTTCCCCCAAGGCCCAACTCACAAAGTACACAGCTCCAAAGCTGCCATGGCCGATTTCTCGGAGATCAGAGAAGAGCTTTTCAGGATCATCCTTGAAGAAGAGCTCAGCCACATCAGGGTCCTTCAGGCTCCCGGCCCGGCCCCCAGCTGGCATGGTGGCCCCCAGGGGCCCTGCGAGTGGGACCTGGCCTGTAGAATGCAGACAGGAGCTTTAGAGCAAGGATGAGGTCCTCAGAGAAAGGAAGGGGCCCCTCAAGTTCCTGCCTTCTCCTCCTCTCATTCACTGCTGAGGGGGAGGCACTGCCGAGGAAGGATAGGGGAGATGAGGAACGTTAAAGCTCTAAAAAAATGAAGTTGCCTTGGCAACCAGATCATGGGGGCCAGGTCCTTGGAGTCCCTAAAAGTGCTAGGAAGACTCTAGGAAGATAAGCATCCTCACCAACCCCCTCAGCCTTCAACAAGTTCCCCTTTCCCTACAACCCCTGTTTCTTTCCTCAAGGATAAATGGTTGCCTTCTAGGCTGAACTCCAGACCCCTATGTGTTCTATCCTGCAAGTCCCATTCCCCAGTGATTTCCAGGCACCTTCCTGTTCAGCCTCGGTGCTGAGGCCCCATTCTCCCTCAACCTCTCACACGGTGCAAGAGAACAGGAAAGGGCCAGGCCGGAGGTGCTGGAAATCCGGCCATTGTTTTAAGTGGCTACTGGCCTGGAGGGGGCCAGAAGACTCACTCTCAAAAGGGTAGGGACACTGTGGTAGGGAGATCCAGAATGGGAAGGACAGGACTTTCAGACGGAAAGGCATCTGGCTTTGAGGGCCTCTCTCTTATCCGAATGCCTTACTTGTCCAGTTCAACTGCATACACAGCACACACAAGTGCAGGACATGTGCAGGGTATGAACAATGCACACTCACTATGGACAGTAAACACCTCACACCACCTCACCTGCCATTCAGTCCTTGCCACAACCTTGCCAGGCATGCACTATCGTGAACCCTGTTCTACAGATGCAGAGAGGCTCAGGAATGTTAAGTGACGTGCTAAGAGCTGGCTCACCACCACCATGCTTTCAGACCAGCCCTATGAATCCAGTAGGGCAGAAGAAGGATCACCATTTCCCAGATGAAGTCACTGAGGCAGGGAGGAAAAAGAGCTCCAAGGTCAGAGATCAGAAGCTTCTCCCTAGTCAGGCCTGCATGCTCAGCCCCTCCTGCAAGAAGCCTCTCCTGACCATTCCAGCCAGATGCCCAGATGAAGTCCCTGCAGGGTAACAGAACCAAGACTTCAAGAGATTCCAGGACAGACTCCTGGCTAAGCACTTGTCAGGATACAGGCGCAAAAGAACTTCAGCAGAGTTGGACTCCCCATGCAGAGTTCTAGCTACTTCAAAGCACCTAACAATTTTAGCATGTAATTATATTCTGCCACGCATTGTTTCCTGTTGTGTTGTTAATTTTGTCTCCTCATTCCAACTGGAAGCTGGGGGCAAGAAGGGAGCCTGACTCTCCAGAGGGCCCCCAGGGTGCAGAGGGCTCAAAATAGCCTGGGAGCTTGATTGACTGCCTTCAGCCCAGCCCTCAGCAGCACCTAGGCTGCTAGGAAGCAGGGCCTCTTCTCTTCTCTGCCAGCAACAGTGCCAAGCACCCCTCACCAGCACCACACACCCACACACAAAGGCAGGTGCTCATAACTTGCTAAGGGAATCTTCCTGACCTCTTTACCAGCATTGAGTCCAAGATTACTAGGCCAGGACTCCAGGCCACATGACAGGTGTGCCAGGAACTTGCAATGCACCACTCAGGTCACTTTCCTCACAATAACAAACACTGAAGCAAATACCAAGACCTTTGCTAAATCATAACCACCTTCTAAAATGAATAGCATTATCTACACTCCGCAGATGAGGAAATCTATCCTTACATTGTACAGCGGTACATCCCATCTGCAATGCATAGCAACAGGGCTTTCAGTTCCTTCTACTTCTTGATCTCCTTTAAATTACAGCATGGGGCTGTTCTGAGATTTTAATGAGATCTCACACTTAGGAACACTATGGAGACACTTGACACAAGAAGGATTTTTTTTCCCCTTTCCTGCTTTCAGGGTTGCCCCAAAGCTTTAATCCTTTGGGGACTCTACCTCACCCCCACCCCAGCTTGGCTTTAACTTCAGAGAGAAACCACTATGGCCATCGTTTATCAAAGAGAGCCCTTTCAGGAACCCAGGCCAAAGTCTGGGATTGGAATAAAGATGAAGGTCACAGTAGGAAAAAAAAAAATCCATTCAGGAGAGACTGAAGCCAGAGCCTCCCAGCAGGAAAAGCTTCTGAGTATGGCACTCCTGGAAAGGAAACTCACTTTGCACCCTTCACCATTTCTAAACCTCACCCTAACTCATTCTCCTATGGACCCTTGACCAAATCCAGGCTCAGAAAAAAAGAGATGGCAAAAAACAAATATGAATCTGTGCCAAAACTTGGTGGGGGAACTTGCATTAAAATGTGGATTCTGCCATTATGTGACCTTGGGCAACCTTTCTGGGCCTCACCATTTTCAACTGTACAATGGGAAGACAGCAATAAAAGAGCTCCCACAGGGTGAATGGAGGATGTCACATGAGATTCAGAATGTACACGAAAGTACTTTTTAAGGGGCAGATTCCTTGAGAGTGTATAAGATTATTTATAACATCACAGCAAGAAGTAGAAAGGGAAGGTAACTAGCTGAGGAAAAATACTGCCAAGCATTCCACTTCACTCACACACACACACTCACACACACACCCTTGCAAGGATAAGAAATCCAACCAGACCAGGTCTGAAAAGCAGAGAAGCAGACCCACCATGGTAACCAAAGGCATGGGGATCAAAGGCCCTGAGCAGACAGGAAAAGGGACATAATCATGGAGAAGAGGTGACTGAGAGGGGCAATGAACAGGGAGAAGATGGAAAGGTTCGAACCCATCTGATTAGCTCAGGCACCCTAGGGTCTCGAAAGTGCAAGGTCCTGAGTTCGATCCCTGGTACCCCAAAACGAAAATAAAACAAACACCCTAGGGTGTGAACCCAGCTGACATCAGAGACCCTGTCATCTGAAGTCCCCCATTAACCAGGCACAATAGAGAGAAGAGGAAGGGGAAGAGGGTGGCAACAGAAGACAAGGCTAGCCAGAGGCTGATCTCCTTTCCCACCCTGAGGAGAGGGCCCACCCAGGCACATCTCAGAAGGGAGCAGCCTTTTCAATGCTAGATACAGGGACCCGCGCCCCTGCACCCCATGTCTCACCTGGTAGGGGTCACTATGGTGCCCCAGCGCCTCCGCTTCCGCCTGGGGTCCTCCAGCGGTTCTGCCAAGCAGGGAGAGGGGCAAGGAGACCTTTCCCCTTGCCACCTCTTCCTCGGCTTTCGCCCTTCCTGAGGGGCGGGCCTGGGAAACCTCCCCTGGAGGGGAGGGGGTGACAACCTGATCTGACCTCGCGGTCCAGTCCTTCCCCAATTCGAGGGCGACAGTTGCTGAATCCGGGATTTCTGATCGTGGGGTCTGAACCCTGTATACTTGCAAGGGGACAAAATGAATCCGATATTTGAACGCCTGGGGAATGAACCCCGGATTCTGAGGCACGCAGGGGCCTGAACCCCAGATATATGAAATTTAATAAAACAGAGACCCAGGGTTAAAGAGGTTGGGATCCGAGTCCCGGATCTCCGAAATAGGAGAGCTGATACCTGGGTATATAAAAAGCGAGGGGACAAGCCTGGAGATTTGGGACCCAGGGGCCTGAGCCCCAGGTCTTTGGGCACCCACAGGGGGCCCACCCAGAGACCGTCCGGCCGCACGGCTCCTCTCACGCTGGGGTCCGAGGGTGACAGCCCTCACTCCCGGCCTGGCCTCCTCCCTTTCCCCTCCTGTCTCCCGAGGGTAGACGAAAGACTGTAGCTAAGGCGATGTTGATGGTCCACGCGCCCTCTCCCCCTGCCTTCTCCTTCTCAGCCTCTCTCCGCACCACAGACCCGCTCTCGTCCCCGTCTCCCTCTCTCTTCCTCCCAATTCCAAGATGGAGACCGGGCGGGAGCGCGCAGGCGCAGTAAGGACGCCGGGCCGAATGGGCGGAGCCCCAAAGGAAACAGCTCCGCCCCTCCCTCGTCGCCGAGGCGGACAGG
>NW_022900946.1:1245686-1256126 GCF_012274545.1 Fukomys damarensis | reverse complement strand
GGGATAGGCTGGCAAGGGAGGAGCCCAGTGCGCCGCTGGACGACTGGCGGCAGAGAGTGCTGCGGCGCACGCGCTCGCCCCGCTTTCGCTCGGTGCCGGAGCCTGTTGCTAGGGGAAGCTTTGATAGGGCACTGGAGAAGGGAAAGAAGCCGCGATCTGCGCCTGCGTAGAGGGTAGACGCTGGGAGCCACCAGGGAAGGCAGCTGCTGGGCACAGAAAAGGCGGGAAAACGGACCGCTCTGATTTAAACATCCAGCATACCCCTGGGCCCTCCAGTGCGAGGTATCTTTACACGTCAATACTGGGAAAACTTAATTTGGTTAAATTCCTTCAGGAAACTGAGGACTTGTAGAGTTGCATGAATTGCTCAAGGTCACAGTGCTCTTTTGAAAAGGCATTTCCTTGATACAACATGCCCCCCCCAAAGTAGCTGTAAAATAAAATATAAACAAAATTAAAATAAAACTCAATTTTATTTCATGGAAGAAGACAACTCAAAATGGCACATCTGCAATCCCATCACTCTGGAAACTTGAGGCAGGAATTGCAGGTTCCAGCCCAGCCTGGGCAACTTAGTGACTACTTTGGGTCGCAGGCTGAGAAGGCTCCATAGGTTGTCTCGAAATAAAAAGGGCTGGAGCTGGAGCTCAGTGTGAATGATGGTCCTGGGCTCAATCTCCAGAACCAAAAAAAAAAGTTAGAGCTGGGATCAAATCCAGATATTTTCCAAAGTCGTCAAAACCATGGAAAGAGCTGTAGTAACCTAAGCCCTGTGTCAACCTGTACTACAAACTAAAGAGTCAACAAGAAAAAAGTCCCCCAAACCTCTCAAACCTATCTACATACACTACAACTCAATCCAATACCCCCAAAACATTTTAGGCAATACCGGGCAAGAAAAGCCTTTTATTTTCTCCCACATTCCAGCACTTCACTTTTTTTTTTTGATACCAGGGTGGAGCTCAGGTCCTTGGACTTGCGAGGAAGGCGCCGGAACCACTGAGCTAAATCCGCAGCCCCAGCACTTCACTATTTGTAACATTTCTTCCAACTCAGAACCACGGCCCAAGAAGTTGATCCATACCTAAAGGGGAAAAAAGTCCGATCAGGGAGTCCCTATGGAAGCTCCGGGATGAGTGAAGAAATCGAGAAAGGAGCAGAGGGAGTGTCAACAGGGACAGTCAGGTATTCGGTCTCACTGGGGTGGCTGTAGGACCCTAGCATTGGCTGTGGGCTAGAAAGCCTCCTTCCCAGCCCTAGGCTGGGAGGACACCATCACTTCCGGTCTTAGTAAGTAGCTGTGGCAGTGAATGCTGACCTCAAGCAAAACTAGCAAAGTTGAACTTGAGTTCCTCTGACCTGAGCCGTTCTTGGGCCTGCTCTGTTTCCACTGCTCCCACAGTAGCTTCCTGAGACCGCTGGTTTAAGTGCCTGATGTATAACATACGGTTCTCAAGTTATATGACACACACCTGACATGGTGAAGAATTTTTGCAGTATTTTTTTCCTTGATAAGCTGACGTGTGAACTTGTTAGGTAATGTCTTCCACACCCTGCTACCTTTTTGAAACTACTTCCTTCCAAAGATCTGATTGGCAGAATCTTTTTGTTTTTGCAGTACTGGAGATTGAACCTAGAGCCTCCCACTGAGCTACATCTCCAAGCCTTATTTATTTATTTTGTGAGCCAGTCTATGTAGCCCAGGCAGGCCTCAAACTCATGGCGATCCTCCTGCCTCAGCATGGCTGCTAAAATTACAGGGGTGCACCACCTTGTCTGGCCCACTGATTTTGAGAAAGGGTCTTGCTCAGTTGCCCAGGCTGTCCTCACACTTGCAATCTTCCTTCATCAGCCTCTAGAGTAACTGAGACTATAAGTTTAGAATCAACTTCTTAATGCAATGACGACTAAATGGAAGAGTGCATTGAAAGTGCTTGGGAACATAATACTGCATATGCCCAGTAAATGGGCACCATTCATTAGATCTTTTAAGCTGTTCAAGTTGAAAAATTTACATCATAGGAATCAGAATGTTAGGACACGCTTCTTCTCCGCCATCTTTCCTCCTGACTGCCAGCTTCTGCCATGAAGGTCGAGCTGAGCAGTTTTAGTAGGGACAAGATCTACCCAGGACATGGGAGGAGCTGCACCAGGACCAACAGGAAGGTTTTCCAGTTTCTTAATCCAAAATGCAAGTCTGCATTCCTTTCCAAGAGGAATCCTCAGCAGATAAATTGGAATGTCCTCTACAGAAGAAAGCACAAAAAGGGACAGCTGGAGATTCAAAAGAAAAGAACATGATGAGCAGTCCAATTCCAGAGTGGTGCATCGTGAGCTGATATAATGGCCAAGAGGAATCAGAAACTAGAAGTTAGGCCTAAAGAGAGCAAGCTATCAGGAATACCAAGAAAGCAAAAAAGGCTAAGCGAGCATCTAAAAAGACTGCGATGCCTGCTGCTAAGGCTCCCACAAAGGCCGCACCTAAGCAGAAGATTGTGAAGCCTGTGAAAGTTTCTGCTCCCCGAGCTGGTGGAAAATGCTACACTGGCAGATCAGATTTATAAATAAAGATCTGTAATTCTAAAAACAAAAAAAAAATTTCAGGACTAAAGCAAGACAAACATGATTCATATTCAGGACCAATTATTAGATTTTTAGCCCTCTTAATTCACAATTATTGCCAAAAATCATGGATGTCAACTATAGCTATGGGTGAATCTTAAAATCAGAATGTTACTTGAAATAAGTGAGTCACAAGATAATATATATGGGTATAGTGGTCCACACCTATAATCCTAGCTACTGAAGGGATTAATGCAGGAGGATCACCATGAGTTCGAGTCCAGCCTGAACTACGTAGCAAGACCTTATCTCAAAAAATTTTTTTTAAATTTTAAAAAGCTGCATGTGTAAATACTGAATATTTTCTCTGGTGTGAATAAACTACAATAGTACATAAGATCCTAATGAGATAATTGACAATGTGAAATAGGAACAAAAGGGCTAAAGGTGCAGGGAAAGTGGGAAGGGTAGGGAAAGGTAATAAGGGAGAAAGAAAAAAATAGGAGAAAATGAAAAAAAAAGAAAGTGTTTGTAAATGGGGAGGGGGGGTGAAGGGAGGGCAGGGACAAGGGGAAAAAATGAGAACCAAGACTGTTATGTAAAGGTACAAGATCCCAATAATGAATGTAACTGTACTGTATACCTAAAATGTACCAATAAACTCAATGAGGGGGAAAAAAAAAGCTGTATACCAGTTACCTATAGAGAGAGGAACTCATATTTAGAAAGGAAGGAACCATGGGCTTCTGGGGTACTGGTACTATATCATTTTTCTCTTTGGGTGATATTTCCATCTATAATTTTCCAGGCTGCACATTTGTATTTTTGGACTTTGCTATGTGAATGTCAACTATTTCATAAAGTAAAAATAAGAGAAATGTCAAATGCTCATGGTGTCAATTGTTGCCAGTGCTTCAGGGCCAGACACCGTCCAGCCAGCAGGGTTGAGTCCTCAGGAGCAGTGTTGGAGGGTGGATTCCAAGGCCAGACCCACCCATCCCCTGCTCCGAGGGACTGGGGCAGAGAACCTCACCTGAGAACCAGGTAGGACTTAGCTCACCCTCAGAGCCGGGCTCGGGACCAGTGGGACTCCCGGCACGGGTGGAAGCACGAAGTGGAGACACAGCAGAGAAGGCCACAGATGAGCAGGAGGGAGCCTAAGCCACAGAGCCTGGAGCCACACAGCATCAGCTCCTCCTGGGGGTAAGTGGGGAAAGAAGAGAGAGGGAGGGTGTGATCTCCCTGTGCCCTCAGCCCAAGGTTATCTCAGCAACAGCTGAAGGGAAAATACTATTTTTCTACAAGTTAACATCTGTCTCCTGTCATTTACAAGCTGCCTTCTGGCCCAGCCATAAACCTGAACTCTCAGAGGACTCCCCTGAGGCAGAAATGTTTGCTGTTACCCAAACTTTAGAGACTGGGCAAGCATGCCAAGCTGTGCTCTGCTGCGGTCTTTGCAGATGTGAGGGTGCAGGCGCAGCAGCCTCCTGGCTGGTCTCTCCTTACCCAGCACCCCTGGGGCCCTCTCACCCTCTAAGCCCTCAGTGACCCCCACTTCCATGTCGAGCTGGACTGTTCACAGTTCCTCTGGTTAGCCCGTCATCTCATCTTCCGAACCCTCACCAGTGAGTGCTCTCACAGCTGAACACTTCATCCCAGCCAAGTCCCTCACCTTCCTCTCCACAATCCCACTCCTGTACCGCAGGCCACAGGCCTCAGAAGGCCTGGGGCTGCAGTCCTGTCTCTGAGCTTAAGTAGTTGTGTAGCTTCAGGCAATTCCCTCCCTCTCTCTAGAGATGATTCCTCATCTGTGAAATGGGATAGATGATAGCACCTACCTCAAAAGGCTATTTTAAGATGAAATGAATATGAACCTGAAAGCACCTGGTATATTATCAACTACTGTACAGCACTCTTTCTTTTTGGTACTGGGAATCAAACTTGGGTGCTTGAGCTTTCGTGGCAGGCGGTGGCACCACTGAGCTAATTCCCCAGCCCAGACACCATTCTTTCTTAAGCACCACCTTCTCTTAGAAGTACTCTCCACAAACACTCACTTTGAGTGAGGGTTAACTGCTCCTTCCTGGTGTTTGTATCACAGAGCATCATGCTCACATCTCTATGTCAGCAATTAGCCAACCGGTCCTTTATTACAATTTCTGACTTCCTCCAAGGTACACATTTTATCTTATTCAAAGACAACAGTAACATAATAGTTGTCATTAATCAAACCTCTATTATGCACTGGGCCTTGTGCTGAACATGTTACAGTCACTCCCACTTAAATCCTTGTTTGCTCTGGATAAAACAGCATTATGTTATAAGGAAACTGAGCTCAGAGAGGTTCAGATGCATTCTGCAGGCCACACAGCCACTAAGGTGGAGGTCAGAAAACCCATGCTTTTTCTGAGGCAAATCCCCTCCAGGAGCCTACAGAACACAACAGCATTCAACACCCGCAGTCCACAACCCCCCAGGGCTGAGCGGGCTCTTACCGAGGTAAGCAGTGGAGTGAGCACTAGGCCTTCATGGCTCCAGACCCTGATACACTGCTCACCGGTCCTGGGGCTCAGGGTGGCGTTTCCTGCTCCCTCTTCTGAGCAGGATATGGGGGGCTGGCTGGAGGGGAGGATTCCTGGGCCAGCACTGAAATACAGACAGGTCCCTGCAGTCCCTTCTGTGGCCGCCCTGGCTGTGACGAGGACTGGCTCTGCCGCAGAAGACCCTGTGAGGGGTCAGAAGAGGAGATGAGGCAAAGGCCAAGTGGGCAGCACCTTCTGATGCTGGGCACTGATTTTACTCAACAGAGCACTCCGTCCACTGCCCCACTCACACAACCAAGGCAGACAACAGCCTTGCAGCCATAGCAACACTAATTAACTGGCATTCACTTACAATCAATATAATAATCATAGCAATACTCACCAGGTTGCAGTGAGAAAGGCAGATACACACTATGTCATTTTGTACATATTTACTTGTCCTTTTGAAAGAAGCAGTTTTTCCCTAAGTCCCAAAATCCAATAAAAGGTTTACACCCAATTTTAAATTGTAGGAAAAGGATGACCTGTTTAATAAATGGCCTTGGGGTAATTCCATGTGGGGGGAAAAAACATAAAGTTAGATTGTTATCTCACAATATAAAGTGAAATTTTATAATGGGTGTGGTGGCACAGGCTTGTAATCCCAGCACTTGGGAGGCTGAGGCAGGAGGACTGCCTCAATTGCGAGGCCAGCCTGGGCTAGTGAGTTCAAAGCCAGCATGACTACATAGCAAGCCCCCGTGTCAAAAAGCAAAACAAAAAAATCCAGATGTAATGAAGAATGATACAAAGTAAAAAAAAAAAAACTTTAAGCAAGTATTAAAAGAAAATACAGAAGTATATTTTATAATTTTAAAGTGAGGAGGGCCCTCTTACAATATCCACAAAGCCTGGGCACCTTCCTAAGGGCAAGAGCAATACATCTAACCTCATAAAAGTTTAAGACTTTATACAGTGAATGATAAGTTTAAAAAAAAACAAAACAAAAAACAGGCCTGGGCAGGGATTTAGCTCATTGGCACTGTACCTGTCTTGTAAGCACAAGGTCCTGAGTTCAATCCCCATATGGGGGTGGGGGGACAACAGACCTGAAAACATCTATTATTAGTTGATCAAAAAGTTTACTATGTAGAATAAAGACCTACACATCAAGAAGAAAAAGAAAAAAATAATTTAAAAGAAAACAACAACAAAAAAAGACAGAGAGCAGAAGATACAAATAGCTGATCTGCAGCGAATCCTTCAAGGGAAGGCTCAGCCTCACTGGCAATCAGAAGAAAGTAAACAATCAGGTAATTCCTTTGCTCATTAAATTGTAAAAATTTTGAACAATACAATTGCTAAAGGGGGCACTCTTTTAGATGACAATTTGGCAGTCTGTCACAATTTTAAATGGGTATAGAGGACTGAGAATGTCCACCAAAGTGGAATTTTTACTTACTTTTCATATTTCTGTTTGGTCCAAATCTACAACAAAATTTCTACAGTGCAGTTTTTTAAAAATGAATTTTATTGGCATATTTTTATATACATAATGATATTCATCACAGGAAATTTGTACCTCACAGTAGTTTTGCTGAAAGGTCCCTACTCTTTGATTAGTAATACTCTCTGTACAAATTAATCCTGTGGGGTGTGGTGATGCACACTTGTAATTCTAGCACTCAGGAGACTGAGGCAGGAGGATCGCCATGAGTTCCAAGCCAGCCTGGAGACTCTGTCTCAAAAAACAAACACCTTGCAGCCGGGCATGGTGGCACACACCTGTAATCCCAGCACTCGGGAGGCTGAGGCAGGAGGATTGCTGTGAGTTCGAGACCAGCCTGGGCTACATAGTGAGTTCCAGGTCAGTCTCAACTACATAGTAAGACCCTCTCTCAAAATACAAAATGTAATTACAAATGGAAAATGTATATGTATTTTGTTTTTGTATTTTTGGTACTGGGGATTGAACTCAGGTCCTTGTGCTTGCCAGGCAGGCAGAGGAACCACTGAGCTAAATCCCCAGCCCTTGAAAATGCATATGTAAAACTGCATATAATTTCTCCCTTTCTTCTCCATTGGGCCGATATCTATGTGCCTCTGCTGTTGCTGTGCCCGTGGCTGGACTGTACCTCCTTAAGCACACCTCAAGCCTCGGCTCAGGCACTGTACCCTCAGGAAAGACTGTACTTGCTTTACATGCCTGTGGGTTCCCCAACTGCACCAGGTGTTCTGCTCACACACTGAAAAGTACTTACTTTTATTCGAATCTGTATCCTGGCTAGACTGAGAGCAGTGTGAGGAAATGATTCAGGTATTACAGATCTGTGCATTCCACAGGTCTGGTATACTGTAAGTGCACAGATCATGTAATCACAAATATTTCTTTCCCGCAAAACAGAAACTTCGGTGTTACTAACTTTGTTTCTAATCACTGTGAAGAGAATAGGGCTTGTGTTATGTACATGAACCAACTCCCTCTTGATGAATGTAACCACAATGTACTGCAAACACACATTAATTTTTTTTAAAAAAGAGTTTCTTTGAGGAAGAATCAACAAGCTGATCCTAAAACTCATGGAAATTCAAGGAATCTGGAATATTCAACACAACCTTGAAAAAAAAGAGCCAAGTTAGAGGACTCACATTTCCAGATTTCAAAACTCACTACACAAAGGTACAGTAATCAAAAGTGTGCTGTGAGCATAAAGACAGAGTTTCATGGGACAGAAAGGAGAGCACAGAAATGAACCACACATCTATGGTCAATTGATTTTGAAAGGGTGTCAAGATCATTCAATGGGGAAGACCAGTCTTTTCAAAGAAAGAAACTGGGAAATTGGATGGCCACCAACTAAAAGAATAAAATCGGATCCCCTCCTCACACCATACACAAAAATTAACAAAATGGATCCTAAATGTAAAACTAAAACTCTAAGAGGAAATACAGAGTCAATCTTGGTGACCTTGGGTTACAAAAAAATCTCCTTAGATATGACACTAAAGGCACAAGCAATAATAGAAAAAAATAGATAGAACTAGATTCCTCATTATTCAAAATTTTCATGCCTAAAGAATACCATCAACACAGTGAAAAGACAACTCACAAAAGGAGAGGAAAGATCTTCAAAGTATAAATCAGGTAAGGGACTTGCACACAGAAAATATAAAGGACTGGACTGGGGATTTAGCTTAGTGTTGCTACTGCCTGCCTTGCTAGCGCAAGGTCCTGAGTTTGACCCCCAGTACCCCCCAAAAAAGAGAAAGAAAATATAAAGGACTCTTACAACTCAATAATTAAAACACAGTACTAGGTATGACGGTGCACATGTGTAATCCTAGCTACCTGGTGGGACACTCTGGGAGGGTGAGGCAGGAGGATTGAAAGTTTAAACGCAGCCTGGGCAACTTTGAGATTTAGCAAAACCTTATCTCAAAATAAAAAGGGCGGGGGAAGTAGTTCAATGGGAAGACCCTGGATTCAACCTCCAGTACTGCAAAACAACCAAAAAACTAAAAAGCAGAAACAACCCAAATGTCAAATAATGAACAAGTAAATAAAAATGTGGAATATGCATACAACAAATGTTATTAAAAAAAAAAAAGGAAAGAAATGTTGATATATGGATCAACCTTTAAAAACAAGCCAGGCGCAATAGCACCCATCTATTGACCTAGTTCCTCAGGAGGCTAAAACAAGAGGATGCCAAGTTCAAGGCCAGTCTGGGCAACTTAGACCCTGAATCAACATTAAAAAGATCTGGGCATGTAGTTCAGTGATAGAGCACTTGCCTAGCATAGGTTCAATCCCCAACACACTAAAAAACAAAAAGGAACCATTTAATTAAACAGAACATACTTCTCTGCTATCCCTGAGAAAAAAGAAGGCGCCTCTTAGAAGAGATGGCTTATAGGGTAGAGAAAGAAGCCAGAGTTAAACCTATCTAGCCCATCTCATCACATCGCCAGGGAGAGGAGCAAAGATCCTCAGCGCTGGACCAGGAAGGACAGAATTCAGAGAAAACCTGCTGTGGGCATGTTCCCTGAAAACACCTAGTTCTTATTAAAGAAGAAGAGAGGACAGCACAGGGATGTGCCCAGGTGGTGAAGTCAGAGGCAGAGCCCAGCCGGGGTGTTCTGATGTGGCCTCCCAGTCTTCCCAGCTCTCACCTTTCAGTCCCATTTGACTACCTGGGATCTTGGCTTGAAATGTTTTAGTCTTGTTCCTGTCTGAACCATCTTCAAATTTCAAGGTGGTCAGCAAGCCCACGACGTGGAACCCCTGCGACTTCCCAGTGACTGTCCCATTCACCGGACAGAAGTTCAGCTGGCCAGCAGACCTGAAGAAGGAGACCCAGTCCTGTGTGCAAAAGGAGGGTGGGAGAGGAGCTGCAGTGAGCAACCGGGGCAGGACTCCACCGGAAGGTGAGAGGAAGGCACTTACCTGAGGGACGTCCGGGCTGCGCAGGTCCGACCTGTGGGTGAGGAGGAAGCCACCGAGGCCCAGGCCCGACAGGCCGAGGAGCAGCAGGATCAGGGTGGCACAGAGCAGAGGTGGGTGGTGGGCCAGACGGAGATGCAGGCTGTGCCCCGCCTGGCAGCTGCCCATGGGAAGCAGCAGGGTCTGGGGCTCCTTAGAGAGCCTGGTGGACGACAGCAAGGGAGACCTGCATGAGAGCCTGCTGGTCAGAAGGCTCTCGCCGGTCAGCCAAGGGGCCACACGGCCAGTTAGCAGCCGAGCCCGGACAAGGCCAGGCTCTTGACTTCCAAAGTTCATCCCCTGCACCGCTCAGTTAAGCATTTGTTGTACTTAATTTCCGAAATAACCCAGGGGGAGGCAGAGCGTTCTGTGCAGGAACAAGGAACCTGGAAGGGAGCATTCTCAGCCTGACAGAGGAAGCAGCGCTGTAGCCCAAAGGTGTCGGTAGTTCCCCACTTTGGAACTAAAGTAGGTCAGAACCCCTCGCTACTCGTTAGCCCCGAGAGCCCAAGTCAGTTAACTGCTGTGCGCTCGGGCATCCGTGAAACGGGAGTTCTGAGAACACCAACTCGGGAGGGCTCAATGTGAGCGACAGCCGTGCGGTACCCGGCCACGATGGAACTCGAGATGTCATTTCCTTTCTCTTGAGGATACTGATCCCCAAAATCAGAAGAGGAAAAACTCTGTGGGGGGGAGCTGGCGCTTAGGGACCTAACAGCAGTGGTCCGGCCGCGTCTGAAGGGCCTCGCGCTTCCAAAAGGAGCGCTTGGTCCCACGCAGGAAGACAGGGCCGGGCGAAGGAGCACCCGAAAGGAGAGGCCCGACCCCGGGCAGGGCGCGGGGTAGAGGCCGGGAGACGCGGGGGGCCGGGTG
>NW_022900946.1:1209418-1245337 GCF_012274545.1 Fukomys damarensis | reverse complement strand
CCCGGGAAGGACCCGGTGCGGCCGATGGGTGGCGTGGGGTCGGGTGGGGCGCCCGCCAGTTTTAGGACCCAGCTCTTCCTTGCACCTCTAAGCAGTTCCTTAAATCATAGCCTGGGCTTCAAGGGTGCTCTGCGGAGACCACCTCATTTCCCCTCCGCCCACGTTTTAGAAATGGGGAGCTCTTTCCTGAAATAACAAGACGCATGGGGTCCTGAACTGGGTTTCAAATCCTGTCTGTGCCCCTGCAAAGTCCTAACCGTGCTCTCGCGCCAAGTAGAACTGGCCTCTGGTAAAGGCCAGCACCTAGCTCGCTGGGGAGCTTAAGAGGCAACGTGGGAAAACGTGAGTCCAGTGTTCACTGGGCACCTGCCACCCGAGCACACGCTATCCAAAACAACCTAGCATTCAACTCACCTGTGGCTTCTTTTAAGGCAGGGCCGTCATTTTGCTACCACCACCTGCCAAAAGTTTTGGCACAAACCTCGACATACCTACTCAAGTGTTTTTTGCCAAGGACGTCATGACTGCTTAATGGGGAAAAGGACTTTTTTTTTCTTTTTCTGTGTGTCAAAAGATACAATAGCATAAAAACGCAACCCACAGAATGGGAGGGAATATTTGAAAATCAAGTATCTGACGGGCTAATATGTAGAACATACAATGAACTCAACGACAACGAAACATAAGCTATCTAATTCAAAAGCAGGAAATGAGAACCAAAATCTGACATGTAAAGGTACAAGATCTCAATGATGAATGTCACTGTACTCTGTACTTAAAAAGTACCAATAAACTTAAAAAAAGAAAGTAGACAAAGTGCTTGAATAACATTTCTCCCAAAAAGACATTCAGTGACAAGCACACGAAAAGATGACCAACAGTACCTGTCATTAGGGAAATGCAAATCAAAATGAAAATGAGAAGCCTGGCGTGGTGGCACATGCCTGTAATCCTAGCACTCGGGAGGCTGAGGCAGGAGGATCGCTGTGAGTTCGAGACCAGCCTGGACTACACAGTGAGTTCCAAAGCAGTCTGAACTACATAGTGAGACCCTGTCTCAAAAAACCAAAACCAAAACCTAACCAAACAAAACAACAAAACAAAATGAAAATGAGATTCTGTCTCATATTCATTAAGGTGACTCTGATCAAGAACAGAAAATGAGTGTTGGTGAATATGGATAAACTGGAAGACTTATGTGCTTTGGGGGGTAGTGTAAAATAATGCAGTTGGTATAGAAAACAGTACAGCAATTCCTAAAAAAAGTTAAATATAGAAATACATATGATCCATTAATTTCACTTTTGGGTATATATCCAACAGAATTAAAAGGGTGTCAAAGAGAGATTTCTTCATCCGTATCCCTACCAGCATAATTCACAGGTGGCAAAGGGAGCCAGGTATGGTGGTGCACACCTATAATACAGCACTTGAGAGGCTGAGGCAGGAGGATGTCTGCAAGTACAAGGCCAGCCTGAATGACCTAGTGGGACCCTAGCCCAAAAGAAACAAAACAAAAAACAAGTGGCAAAGGTAAAAGCCACCCCAGTGGCCATTGACAGATCCATTTTTTTGGTTGTTTGTTTTTGAGGTAGGGTCTCACTATGCAGATCAGGCTGGCCTTGAATTCTGCATGGAGCCCAGGCTGACTGTAAACTCGCCTCAATCTTCTTACCTTAGCCTCTCAAGTGCTGGGATTACAGACATATGCAACTATGCCCAGCTAGAATGTCCTTCCTTTTTAAATGTTGAATAACACTCTGTTACATGTAGTATAATCTACATTTTTAAAACATCTGGTGTGGCCAGTGAGTTCGAGGCCAGCCTGGGCTATAACATGAGTTCAAGCCCAATCTGAACTATGTAACACACACTGTCTCAAAAAAACAAATATATAAAAAGGAAGCTTTAGTACTTATATACATTAACTATATTATATATCTTATATGTGACCCAGGGTAACTCCTGTCCAGCCAGTGTGGCCCAAGTGAGCCAAAAGGTTGGAAATCCATGATTTATGGGTACCAAGTTTTAATTCTGAAAGATTAAAATATTCTGGAAATGGATGATTGCATGTCACCACCACCAAGGTGAACGTACTTACTATTACTAAAATGGTGAAGATGGTATGTGTTATGTGTATTTTATTACAATTTTAAAAATTATAATGTTGAAAAACAAACATTGAAAGGATTTCAGTATAGTATCTAGAGTACAGAAGTAATAGTGAGACATTGTCTCAAAAAAAAAATTAAAAAAAATAGAGTACAGCAGTGCTTTCTAAATGTCAATGCTTAGCTTGACTGAAATTCCAAGCACAGAAAGTGTTTTTTTGCCGGGCTTGGTGGTTCAACCTGTAATCCCGGCACTCAGAGGCAGGAGGATCACTTCAAGTTTGAGGACAGCCTGGGCTACATAGTGACATAGTAAATTTAAGCCTAGCCTGAATTAT
Organism: Fukomys damarensis; assembly: GCF_012274545.1. Lineage (NCBI taxonomy): Eukaryota > Metazoa > Chordata > Mammalia > Rodentia > Bathyergidae > Fukomys > Fukomys damarensis. The sequence continues at coordinate 1,242,885 of NW_022900946.1, read as the reverse complement.
ATAGAAAAAACATTTTTTTTCTTCTCAAAAGAAAAATAAATGGCACTGATAGAGAAATCTTTGAACCTAAGAACTGTAAGCACTTAATAACTGAGCAAAGTCAGCAGCATTCCCTCCTGCTTTGTTCTGCAGATGCTACATGGAGGCCAGGGCAGGCAGAGACTTCAAATCCCTCAGTCACGTAGACCTCAGAACCTAGCCTGAGTGTCCGGGAACCGCTTCAACCCACAGAAGCTCTGCCTTGTGGCCCCAGTCACACTAGCCACAGAGCCACCAGGCAGTGCTTCCTCTCTTGGTCACCAGCTCCTGATCTTGCCAGCCCCAGGTCTTTTCATATTTTATGCACACTGTATTCACTCAATAACTACTTCTTGGTCCATTTATGTAAAAATAGTTTCAGGATAGGCATGATGGTGCATATGTTTAATCCCAGCTGAGGCTGAGACAGGAAGATCAAGATATTTAGGCCAATCAGGTGACAAAATAAGATACTCTAGAAAAAATATGTTATAAGGCAAGTTCCTCTAAGAACTTCAACAACTTTCAGTCTCTTTTTAAAGCTGGGAACACATCAGTTTAAACAGTTGTGAAAGTTAGATTAAAACCCAAAACAAAGTGTGGATCTGTAATCCCAGTACTCTAGGAGGCTGAGGCAGGAAAATGCCATATGTGAGCCCACCTGGACAATTTAGCACCTTAGTGAGACCCTAAAAAAACAATCAGGCTGGGGACTTAGGTCAGTGGTTCTGCCGCCTGCCTCATAAGCGCAAGGAGCCAAGTTCGATCCCTAGTAACAAAAACAAAAAAATCAAGTTTATCCAGTCAATAATTTTTTAATGACTGCTATGATGCAGATACAAAATTGCTATGGATGTAAGAAAACCTTTGTTGGTGCTTCTACTTAAGTAAAAAGCTAATTTCTACAGCAAGATAAGACATGAAAGCACCTAGCTTAGTGCTGCTACCTATTAAGAGACCAACAAATGTGACTACTCCCTCACTATTCGTGTTTTCCAGAGTAGTTAGGCATATCTGGCATATCTGGATAGTGATTCTTATAAATGACCCAGCTGCCATTTACTTACTTGGCTAAACCAAGCAATTCCATGAACAAGTAGAGGCAAACCAGTTAGAATGAGGAGCTGCCTGGAATCCTGAGAATCAGGGTAAATATATGTGAACAAATGTTTTACAGAGAAAAAAGAAAAAGTGTATGTGAGGGGGAAACAGAGAATATGAAGTTAATTGTGCCCTTTAGTTCTCCAACATACACTGACATTAAAAAAATAATCATGCACTGGCTCTCACAGTGGAGGTTGCTGTGGAAATGGCTCCTTAGCCTAAAAAATCTAACCCAGGTCACATGGATAGTAGGTGGCAAAAGCAGGTTTAGGATTCGAGCCTGATGCCGCCCAGAATCAGAGAGAAAAATCAAAGAAAATCAGAAAAAATAAAAAAGGCTGAAAGAAATGCAGGAAAGTTTCATTGGTCCTTCCATGGTGATAAATTTCTCCTGCAGCTTTGGCCCAAATAAAGCTTCTCCCAAAGGTCCATTTGATTTTCTCTTCTAGAGTACTCAGTCGAACCAGTTTGGGCTTCCACACCCCTATAAGAGTCTGGTGAAAGCTTTTTATTCAGTCAGTCAGTTGTCCATTCAATAAACATCTGTTGGTTGCCAGACCTTATTCAGTGGACAAACTGTTCATGACACCTTGGCCACCTAGAACTAGAATCTGACTATGGACTCTCCCTAGAAAAGTCCAGGTTCAGCCAGGTAGGTGGCCCATGCTGGTAATCCCAGATACTTGGAAGGGAAGCAGAGGTAGGAGGATCACGAGTTTGAGGCCAGTTTGAATAATTTAGTGAGATCCTATCTCAAAATAAAATAAAGGGCTGAGAGTGTAGAGCACTTGTTGACAATGCATGAGGTTCTACGTAATGAGTTCAAGGCTAGTCTGGACTACATGGTAATATCCTGTCTCAAAAAAAATCAAGTAAGAGGACCAGGGATTTAGTGGATTTCAGCGGAGCCACATCTGCCTCACAAGTGCAAGGTCCTAAATTCGATCCCCAGTACTAGAAAAAAAAAAGGACCAAAATGAATAATAGATATTGTGAAAGAGGAAGAAAATGTTCAAATGGCAAGGGGAACAAGGGAGGAGAGAGGGGGAAGGAAAAAGAACAAAATGGAAACAAAGCTTTTGTAAATAAGGAGGGGAAGAAGGATTGAAGGGAAGGGAGGGAAATTGGGAAAAAGAATTAAGATATATCATGTACAGGTACAAATTCCTAATGATGAATGTGATCATTGTATATATATCAAAGGTGTACCAATAAAATTAATTTAAAAGATCAATCAATAAAAGGCACAAAACACATAGAGAACAAATAATAAAATAGCTGAAGTAAATCCTTCCTAGCAAATAATTACTTTTTTGGGGGGTGGGGGGTACAGGGATTGAACTTGGGTCCTTGCACTTGTGAGGCAAAGAGGCAGAACCACTGAGCTAAATCCCGGCCCCATAGCTCAGCTGTTCCACCGACTGCCTTGTAAGCGTAAGGACCCAAGTTCCATTCCCGGTACCAAAAACATAAATAAAAAATAAATAAATAAGATCCCAACAATGAATGTAACTGTACTGTATCCCTAAAATGTACCAATAAACTCAATTAAAGCTGTAAAAAAATAATAAAAATAAATAAATAAAAATTCCTGGCCCAATTACTTTAAATGTAAGTGAATTAAATCCTCAAATTAAAAGGCAGAGATTAGCCAAATGGCTAAGAAGAGAAAATATGATTCATCAATATGCTGTTCACAAGAGAGTCACTTCAGATTCAAAGACACAAAAGGATTGGGCTGAGGATTTATCTCAGTGGTGCTGCTACCTGCCTTCCAAGTGGAAGGTCCTGAGTTTGATCCCCGGTACCAAACAAACAAACAAACAAAAAAACACAACAGGATTGAAAGAAAAGAATAGAAAAAGACATGGAATGCAAACTATATCCAAAATAGAGCAGAGGTGGCTATGGTACTATCAAATGAAACTGTAAGTCAACAACTGTTACAAGAGACAAGAAGGATGTTATGTTTTTTTATTTTTTATTTTTTGGTACCAGGGATCAAACTCAAGACCTCATGCTTGCCAGGCAGGTGCTGTGCCACTGAGTTAAATCTCCAATCCTGTCATATGTTTTTTACTTATTTTTTATTTTATTTAATTTTTGATACTGGGGATTGAACTCAGGTCCTTGAGCTTGCATATCAGGCAGCAGAACCACTGAGCTAAATCCCTGGCCCCTGTCATATGTTTTTTATTTTTTATTTTTTTGGTTTTTTGAGACAGGGTCTCACTGTGTAGTTGAGAATGACCTGGAACTCACTATGTAGCCCAGGCTGGTTTCGAACTCACAGTGATCCTCCTGCCTCAGCCTCCCGAGTGCTGGGATTACAAGCGTGCACCACCACACCCGGCTGGCTTATGTTTTTTAGAAAGTCAGTTCATCCAGAAGATAAATTATAAACATTTGCATACCTGACAACAGTGTTTTAAAATATATAAAGCAAGAGTAATATTCCATTTTATAGAAAAACCACAACTTCTTTATCCAGTCATTCATAGGAAAATGGATACATATTGAAGATATACTCCTAAGTGAAATAAATAAGTCCCACATGTGTAAATACCAAATAGTTTCCCTGGTGTGAATATTCTGCAACAATGCATAAGATTCTAATAAGATTACTGACATTTAGAAATGGGAGGAAAGGAGCTAAAGGTGTAGGGAAGGTGTGATACGTAGGGGAAGAACAAAAAGGGAAAAGAAAAAAATGTGAGAGAATGAAAAGATGAAAATAAAGTGTTTGTAGATGGGGAGGGGAGGAGGGGGTGAAGGGAGGGCAGAGGTAAGGGGAAAAAAATGAGAATCAAGACTTGCCATGTAAAGGTACATGATCCCAACAATGAATGTAACTGTACTGTATCCCTAAATGTACCAATAAACTCAATTAAAAAAATATATATATATAAAGCAAGAATTGATACAATTGACAAAGAGACATTTCTATAATTATAGTTGGAAATGTCTACATTCCACCTTCAATAATGGATAGAAGAGCTACACGGGAGCTCAGTGAGCAGAGGGCCTGGCCATGCTCTAAAGCAATGAGACCTCACAGGCGTTTGCAGAACTCCTGCCCAAAGACACTGTTCCTCTCAAGGGCAAGTGGGAGAATCTACAAGATAGGCCACAAAATAGAGAAATCAAATTCCAAATTTAAAAGACTGGAATCACACAAAGTATCTTTCCCATGGAGGGGTGGGGGGTGGGGTTAGGGGGAGTGGTTGACTCAGCGGTTCCTCTGCCTGCCTTGCAAGTAAGTGCAAGGTCCTGAGTTCCAGCCCTCCTACCCAAAAAATAAAAATAAAAAACAAAGTATCTTTTCCAAAAACAATGGAATAAAAATAGAAATTAACAATAGGACAAAATAATAAAACAAGAAAACTTCACAATGTGGGAATGAAGTAACTCCCCAACCCATTACTGAAGATTGATCCCAGTATCTTTGCACTACCTACATTCTCAACCTTTTTTTTTTTAATTTTAAAAATTTTGATACAAGGTCTCAGTAACCCACCAAATTGCCCAAGCTGGGCTTGATTTTGTGGTCCTCCTGCCTTAGCCTCCTGCTGAGATTACAGGCCTGTGTCCCCACACCCAACTTGAAATATACTTTTTTGTTTTTTGAGACAGGATATCAATATGTAGTTCAGATTAGCCTTGGACCAGGAAGCCCAGGCTGGCCTCTAGCTCACTGTGATCCTCCTGCCTCAGCTTCCTGAGAGTATTACAGGTGTTCACCACCACGCCTGACTTGAAATATCATACCTTTAAACAACCAATGATTCAAAGAAGAAATCCTAGGGATATTAGAAAATACTTTGAGACAAATGAAAATAAAAATAGCCACATACCAAAATTTATGGGTTGTAGAGAAAAGCTGTGCCCAGAGATAATTTATAGATGTAAACATCTACATTTTAAAAAGAAAAAATTAAAATTAATAATGTAACACCTGAAGGGTCTAGAATAAGAAGAGTAAATTATATGTAAAATTAGTACATTTCAGAGTAGAGACAAACAAAATAAAGGATAGATACACATTAGAGAAAACTACCAAGGCTACAGTGGGTTCTTTGAAAAGATTAACAAAATTGACAAATTTTAGCTGGATTGACTTAAAAAACAGACAGAGGGGAAAACATCAGACCAAGAAGACTCAATTTGCTAGAATCAGAAAGAAAGATGGGGACATTATACTAACCTTACAGAAATAGGCAAGGATAAGGGGAAAAAATGAGAACCAAGACCTGTCATGTAAAGGTACAAGATCCCAATGATGAATGTAACTGTACTGTATACCTAAAATGTACCAATAAACTCAATGAGGAAAAAAAGAAATAGACAAAAAGATTATAAGAGAATGTAGTGAACTATTATACACAAACAAACTGGATTGAATAAATTTTGGAAGAAATAGTGTAAGACTTAAGTCTCACTTTTACTCCTGGAGCGTGAACAGCCAAGAGGCTTCCACGATGCTGGGCTCAGAAGCTCAGCGAGGCTCCAGGAGCTTGTCGGACAGCGAGAGTCACCCAGGAAGGAACACACCAGGCAAGTTGGCAAATAGACCTTTATTAGTCTGGCCAGACAGCACTCCCCAAGCCAAGCAGCTCAGAGAGGCGGCTAGCTCAGAAACAGAGCCCATTTTATATAGGGCTATGGGGGGGGTTACACTCAAAACTTACAGGAAGAGGACAAAGGCAAAGAATCAGTTGATCTGAGCTAGTGGTCATTAAGCATATACTTGACCGTCACGTACTAATGATCAGCAGATTGATTATCCATTGTTCCATTTACAACTTAAATTATAAAGTTCAGAACATTCAACTACAGGCAAGTAAGGAGTGGTGTGATTTATGTTGGGTCTCTGTGTTCACTACAGTTTCCATTTAGTTTCCCAGCTACTTCAAAGCAGTTACCTAACAATTCACAATTAATCATTAGTTATCCCATAAGGGATGGGGGGAGCGACAGTTTCTAGGTCGTTTGCTGGTCAACATGGAGTCGCTCTGGTTCAGTCAGGCTCTTACAATAGAAAAATCTGAACAGACTTCTAGGAAGTAAAGAAATTGAGTTAGCCTTTATGGGCTAGTTTTTTTTGTTGTTTTTGTTTTGGAACTGGGGATTGAACTTGGGACCTTGTGCTTGTGAGGGAGGCGGCAAAACCACTAAGTTAAATCCCTAACCTGAATTAGCTTTTTTGCTCTTCACTTTTTTTTTCTTTTCTCTTCTTTTTCTGGGGGTTGAACACAGGGTCTTTGTATTGAGCTACATCCACCGCCCTTTTTATTTTTTTATTTTGGAACCGGGTCTAAGTTACCTAGTGTGGTTTAAAGTTGCAGTTCTCCTACCTCAACCTCCCAAGTGGCTGTGGCTACAAGCATGCACATGTAACATTGTATTTGGTTTGCTTTTATTTTTGTGTTTTTGAGATAGGGCCTTGTTATGTGGCCTTGAACTCACGGTAATCCTCCTGCCTCAGCCTCCTGAGTGCTGGGATTCCAGGCATGCGCTACCACACCTGGCACAATTAGATAATTCTTCACACCCACTAGGATGGCCGGAATAATTTTTCAAAGGGAAATATCAAATGTTAGCAAGAATGATACAGCTGGTAGGAATGTAAATGTTATAGATGCTATGGAAAAGTTTGGCTGTAATTCAATAAATTAAACACAAAATTGTCACATGACCCAAACTCTTAACCATATAATCCCCCAAATAAAAACAGGTCTAGGGCTAGAGATTTAGCTCAGTGGTGCTGCGTTTGCCTCGCAAGCATAAGGTCCTGAGTTCGATCCCCAGTACGAGAAAAGAAAGAGATTAAACTTTGACATCTACATGCAACACATAGATGAGCTCTCTGTAAGCAGTACTAGTGCAGTCATAACTTACAGTGTAGCACATGTAATAAAATTCACAATATCATTAGTTATCCCATAAGGGATGGGGGGAGCGACAGTTTCTAGGTCGTTTGCTGGTCAACATGGAGTCGCTCTGGTTCAGTCAGGCTCTTACAATAGAAAAATCTGAACAGACTTCTAGGAAGTAAAGAAATTGAGTTAGCCTTTATGGGCTAGTTTTTTTTGTTGTTTTTGTTTTGGAACTGGGGATTGAACTTGGGACCTTGTGCTTGTGAGGGAGGCGGCAAAACCACTAAGTTAAATCCCTAACCTGAATTAGCTTTTTTGCTCTTCACTTTTTTTTTCTTTTCTCTTCTTTTTCTGGGGGTTGAACACAGGGTCTTTGTATTGAGCTACATCCACCGCCCTTTTTATTTTTTTATTTTGGAACCGGGTCTAAGTTACCTAGTGTGGTTTAAAGTTGCAGTTCTCCTACCTCAACCTCCCAAGTGGCTGTGGCTACAAGCATGCACATGTAACATTGTATTTGGTTTGCTTTTATTTTTGTGTTTTTGAGATAGGGCCTTGTTATGTGGCCTTGAACTCACGGTAATCCTCCTGCCTCAGCCTCCTGAGTGCTGGGATTCCAGGCATGCGCTACCACACCTGGCACAATTAGATAATTCTTCACACCCACTAGGATGGCCGGAATAATTTTTCAAAGGGAAATATCAAATGTTAGCAAGAATGATACAGCTGGTAGGAATGTAAATGTTATAGATGCTATGGAAAAGTTTGGCTGTAATTCAATAAATTAAACACAAAATTGTCACATGACCCAAACTCTTAACCATATAATCCCCCAAATAAAAACAGGTCTAGGGCTAGAGATTTAGCTCAGTGGTGCTGCGTTTGCCTCGCAAGCATAAGGTCCTGAGTTCGATCCCCAGTACGAGAAAAGAAAGAGATTAAACTTTGACATCTACATGCAACACATAGATGAGCTCTCTGTAAGCAGTACTAGTGCAGTCATAACTTACAGTGTAGCACATGTAATATTTTCTTTCTTTCTTTCTTTCTTTCTTTGGTACTGGGACTGGATTTTGTGTTTGCAAGGCAAGCGGGGGGAACCACTGAGCTAAATCCCCAGCCCCAGATGTAATATTTTCTTTTCCTTTGACCTTTTAGTAACACAGTAACTTGTGTCTTTTTTTGTTGCACATACTTTTGCAACATTAATGAATTTAAATAATCAAGTGGAAAGTTAAAAAAAAACAGGTGTTCAAACAGAAACATGTAGAAGCTCTAGTCACTATAGTTGAAATGTGGAATTAACCCACATATGTACCAACAGATGAATGGATAAAGAAAGTATAGTACATATATACAGCCTTAAAGAGAGGAAATTCTGGCACATCCTATAACATGAATTGACTTTGTGGACATTATTTCAAGTGAAATATAGCAATCAGAAATACAGTGCTTTATGATCTCATTTTATGAAGTACTGGGAGTAAATTCCTAGAGTCACAAAGTAGGATGGCGGCTCCTTGGAGTTGGGAGGAAGAGGAGATGATGGGGGGATTAGTGCCTAGTGGGGATGGAATTTTTGTTTATTTTTTGTTTTTTGAGACAGTCTCACTATGTACCCCAGGTAGTCCTCGAACTCATGCTGATCCTCCTGCCTCAGCCTCCTGAGTGCTAGGATTACAGGCTTGCGCCATCATGCCAGGCCTGGCTAGGAATTTTAATTTGGGAAAATGAAAAAAGATTTGGAGATGGATGGTGATGAAGGTTGCAAGTCAAGGTAAATGCACTTAATGTCGGGAGCATTTCTACATAAACCGGGGAAAATCATTTCATAATTGAAGTATGACTATAGCTGTCTAAGGCCCAATGCTGCCCTTTCCTGAGAGCCGGCTGTGGCCTGTGGAAACACAACTCCGTTTGCCTCTGGTCACAGCTGAGGCCTCAGTGGTTTGTGAAACTGAGGCACTCTATGGCATAATACGACAGGTCATAACATGGGTGAACCTCAAAAACATTATTCTAAGCAAAAGAAACCAGACAGATTTTCACATGTCAGCCAGGTGTGGTGGTGCATGTAACGGCAACACTTGGAGAGGCTGAAACAGGAGAGTTGTGAGTTTAAGCCCAGGCTGGTCCTAGGTTCATTCTCCAGTGCACACACGCACACACACACACACAGAGTCATATATTGTGTGATTCCATTTATATGAAATATTCAGAATATTTAAATCTACAGATAGATCCAGCAGGTAGGTTAGTGACTGCCAAGGAAAGGGCAGAGGAGAGAATAGGAAATGACTTCTTAATGGGCCTGGGGTTTCCTTGGAGATGAAGAAAGGGTTTGGAACTAGATACAGGGAATGACTGAACAACAGTATGGATGTGCTTCATGCCTCTGAATTGTGGCATTCAGTGTCACATTTAAAATTGGGAAAATGTGGGGGCCGGGGATTTAGCTCATCGGTTCTGCCGCCTACCTTGCAAGTGCAAGGACCCGAGTTCGATCCCTGGTACCAAAAAAATTGGTAAAATGTGTCATATCTGGGTGCGTACAGTATGCTGCTATTTATATTGTACAAGAAGAGGGGGATTAAATACATACTTATATATGAATAGAATGTTTGGGAAAGAGAAATAAGCAACTGCGAACAGTGGCTGCCTCCAGAGAGGAGAACTAGAGCACCAGGGGCCATGGTAGGGAAAAGCTACTGAATTCCTGGTTAGTTGAATTTTTTACCAGGTGCATTATCTTTTCAATACTAATTTAAATTGCCTAAATAAAAGAAGCCTTGGGTTACAGATATAGCTCAGGGACTCAGTGGCTGCTTAGCATATTCAAAGCCTTGGGTTCCATCCCCAGCAACACACACACACACACACACACACAAAGATGAAATAACAAAATGAGCCCAAAGTGCCTACTAGACAGGCTTGTGAGAGGCAGGTGACAAAGGGGACAGAACTGAGACCGGAGGCTTGGACTATGAACTGGAGGCACCTGCGACGGAGGTGGCTGTGACCACAGAAGCTTGGGCCTGGCTGCTGTTCTGACTCACAGAATGTGCGAGAAGCAGCCAGTGACCGTGCTCCTGATTGTCATCTACGTCGTCAGCCTGACACCAGGGGCGTAGGAAGGGTAGTGCTGTCCTCAGGGAGCAGCATGGCCAGGAGACTGGGATGGCAAAGGTCAGAGGGCGGCAAAGTTTCCAGGGGGATTTACTGTGTGGGAAATGAGTTAGAGAAAGTGTGAACTTTATCGCTCAGCCTAAAACGTATCCTGTTCCTTCTCACCCTCAAAGGCCAAAGCATCCTTCAGAGAACTGGGTCCCATGATTTCCAGGGTTGGCAGTGTCCTCCAAGATACTCTAGTCAATGCTCTGGGTGATGCTGGAATTCCTTCTATACTCTAGTTTGATCCACACTCTCACAAAATAAGTCAACCCCTCAGTGCCGTAGGGACCTGGAACTCAAGGCCTCTCTCTTGCTCTCTCCTCAGGGTAACAGGCCTGGGAGAGTCTGCGCCACAGCTTTTCTTGCCTGGCTCAAGTCCCAGCTCCCAGGAAGAAGCCCTACCTGAGACAGGTACACTTCCTCCTCCTCCAGAGCCAGCTCAGAGTCAGGAGGTGGCACAGCGCCAAGAAGCCCAGAGAGTGCCCCAGATTCCTCTGTGGCCAGGCCAGTGGCATTAAAACGAACTTTGTTCCCTGAGGATTTGTTCATGGAGGTGTATTGTGTACTTGATCACAGTTCCCATGGCTACAGGCTCACAGCAAGAAGGGAATGGTATACATCAGTATCTTCCTGTACAAGAGCGATCTGAGCTCATTAGAGCCAAGCCTGCAGCAGGAAACCTTGCAAAGGGCATAGCACGAATAAGGTCTGGGGAGTTCTGAATGACTTAACAGGAAAGAACATTAAATGAAATAGTACATGTGGAAGTACTGTTCTATCCCTGGTCCTGCTTGAGTGCTTAATAGCTGTCAATTGTTTGTCACAGTATTAATCTTTACATCCAGCAGGGAGACCATCCCGCTGAAAGTCTGCTAACTGGTAGCCCTCAGACCAAATCTTACCCACAAACCTGTTTTTTTGACAGAGAATTTAAAACTTGCTTTGCATCAACTTTAAAAATTAGTATCTTTAGCCGGGGGTGGCGGCACACGCCTGTAATCCCAGCACTCGGGAGGCTGAGGCAGGAGGATCGCTGTGAGTTCAAGACCAGCTTGGGCTACATAGTGAGTTCCAGGTCAGTCTCAACTACATAGTGAGACTCTGTCTCACAAAAACAACAACAAAAAACAAACAAAAAAACAAAATTAAGGAAGGAATCAAAGCATACTATGAGAGTAAATCATTTAACCACCAAGGAAGACTGTGAGAGTGTTAGCTGTTTTGATGTCAGAATTGTAAACTCTTTCAAGCACAAGGACCCAAGTTTGATTCCCTGGTACAAAGAAAAAAAAAGAAAGAAAGAAAACAAAAAAGAAACCCAATTTCCTTTTAATGCCTTCATGTCAAGAACACACCTTACATTGAACAAAGTTGGCTTTATTGGCCTACAACAATGAGGAAGACAACACAGTCTGGGGAACTGTGAGGAAATTGAGCAAAAGGGTATTAAAAGGACATATTCTGGGATGTATGCTCCTGTTAGGTTTCTGGGTTGGACTTAGGGAAAGGGGCTGTGCTCTGGCTAAGACGCTGTCTGTGTCTGGGTATCTCAGAATAGTTCTACATACAAGGTGGGTGAAAAGGAGCGAGACTAAATAGTTTGACCAATGTTCTTGATTTTCTTTGTGCTCAGACATGAGTACAGAGTAGTCTTCTTTTTGTGCCGAGCCATTGCAGTCACGGAATGGCCTTGTCTTGGCAGTGTTGGTGTCCTGAGAAACTGTTTATATTCACAAAGGGGAAACAGCAGCCTGGCGGTGAGTGACATCCTTCTCCCGCCCAGATCAAGGTCTTGACGACAGTGCCAGGCTGTCGGTGTCCCCACTTGACCAAGGCAGGTGAATTCAGGCCCCAACATTTCCCTATCTAACTCTTCAACAGTGTCAAGAGTCTGCTCACCAGAAGGTCATCAAATAAGCATTCATGGTTGGACAAAGATTAGTTCTGCTTCATCTGTCTGTTGCGGGATGGGTTCTTGACTCCTCTGTCGTGATGATGCCTGCACAGTAGCAATTAAGATTCTGGACACAGTTATCAGTCAACTCCCTCGTGGGTGATTATGAGAAACAAACATGGTTATGGATACTTGGAAAAAGCACTAAAACCAGGGGTCTAGATGATCAAACTCAGAAAACAGAACGTGTCCCCAAATCAGCTTGTCTTCTTTAGAGAACCAGGTGACTTTTTCTTTTAGCATGGTCATAGACTGCTTTACCCAGCCTATAACATTTATACAAGGGGAATCAAGAAGTGTTTGCTATAACGTACATTGTCCTCTTAGCTAATAGATTTAAGTTTCTGGGTGGGTCCCCTAGGCTGCTTCTCCAGCTTGGTCTCTCCCCCTACCTCTCTCTCCCCCCTTCCCTCTATCCCTCTCTCCCTCTCTGTCAGGCACCACAGGCAAGCGGGACAGTCGGGTGGTCTACATGAATCCCATAGTGATCTCCAGATCAAGGGGTCCAATCCAGGCTTCAGGGCCAACAACCAAGATTATCTGAATCGACCCAGGCCCACCCAATGTAAAAGAGCAACTAGAAAAGAAAAAGAAAGGTTCTTAGGCTTTAGCTGAATTTGAAGAAAAAAAATGAATGAGAATTAGAAGAAAGGACTAGAGAAGTACAGGGAGAAATTATGAAACAGAAATGAGAACTCATCCAAGAAAACCCAAACAACAACAACAACAAAACACAAAACAAAACAGGAAAAGAAGAAAGAAAAGAAGAAATCTGGTATGTTCTTCAGATCTGAAGGAGAGGAAAAGAAGCAAGCAAAAAGGAGAAAGAGAAAGAACTGTTCACAGTAGCCAGTGTGGTAGCACATGCCTGTAATCCCAGCACTCAGGAGGCTGAGGCAGGAGGATCACTGTGCCTTCAAGACCAACCTGGGCTACATAGTGAGTTTCAGGTCAGTCTCAACTACATAGTGAGACCCTGTCTCAAAAAACCGAAAAAAGAACTGTTCACACAAATCTTCTGAAAGCTCCAGGTCTGAAAGTGAATCAGACAGTAAGGGAAGTTTAAAAAGAAAAGGAAGTCAAAGGATGCAACTGAGAAAGAAAAAGACATCAAAGGACTTAGCAAAAAAAGAAAGCTTTATCCTGAGGATAAACCTTTATCACGAGCCCTTGTCAGAATCAAGTTATATTGAGGAGGCATGAGCAAAAAAAGAAGAAAAGCAGTGAAGAACAAGAAAAAGCAACAGCCAGGAAAAAAAAAAAGAAAAAGAAAAAGCATAAGAAATGCAGTAAGAAGAAAGAGAAGGCTGCTTATTCCCTGACTCACCATAGCATTAACAAAACCCACTATCCCTGTGAAGAAAGTGCAGCATCTAAGGAACTGTGAAAATTGTGATGTATTTACTAAAATGCTTTTTTGTTTTATGGGGTTTTTTTTTGTGTGTGTGTGCTGGGGATTGAATTCAGGACTTCAAGCTTACCAGGTAGGTGCTGTGCCACTGAGCTATGTCCCTGGCCTGAATTTTGTTTTTAAATTATTTCTGAACTATACAAGAGCTACTCAGACGCTGCTGTGTGAAAGGGCCATCACTGTTGCTTGCTGCTTGAACATCTACTTTTCCACCTCGGTGGGTGATAACCCAGGAGATAATACACTGCAGTCATACTAGTGGTTAAGATATTTGGGAATAAAGCAGTATTTTTGACTAGAAATATCTAGTGATAAGTCAACAGAAACTGAATCTGGAACATCTTTAAGATGTAATCTGGGCTGGGGATTTAGTGGTTCTGCCGCCTGCCTTGCAAGTGCGAGGTTCCAAGTTTTATCCCCGTACCAAAAAAAAAAAAGGTCAGTCACATAATTCTAGTTAAATTTTTTAAAGAAGTGTGTTATAGTAAGGGTTTAGAAGGGACTAGGTTTAATACAGGACGCATAATTTATAGGATTATTTTATAATATTCACCCAAAAAGTCAAATGCCAAGGCATGCAAGAGATCTGTCCACACCTAGAGACCCGAAGAATTCAGCCCACAGCAGTGTCCACACAAGTCTAGGTGCAGGCCTAGAGTCCGAGGCAGTGTCCTCCACGAGTCCAGGCCAGAGGCCCGGAACCCACGGCAGTGTCTCCTGCAAGTCCGTATCAAGGATCTGCCCCGGGAAGGCCCAGGGGCCAGTGGTGGAAGCTAGGAAGTCTGTGCCTGCAGGGTGAAGGATCTGTGCCACCAGGCTGAGGGATCTGCTCTGAAGCCAGGAAGTGACGCTCACGGTGAAGATCAGAGCTCCCTGAGGAGAAGAGCAGCCGTCCCTGAGACCGCGAGGACCCCAGATCCTTTGACAATGGCAACAGCTGAGTTCGCATCAGGAAATCCAGCAAGGGCAAGCTACTCCAGGAGAATCAACAGCACGCCATCTTCCCTTCCAGTTCTTTCATGCAGTCCTCAGGCTGGTCTCTCATGGTTCAGCTGGGTGTGTCAAGTTGAGCATTAGTCAATCCACCACAGAGGGATTACATTAATATTTTGAAATCTTTACTCTGTAGATAAGTGTATTTTAACCCCCCTCCCCCTCGGGAAGGAGCTTTTGAGATGGAGGCAGGGGTGGTTTGCTGTTTCTTTAGCTAGCACAACGGTGCCTTGGATCCGCAGTCATCCTACTTTCATGCACACAGGTTGGAGCTCCGAACCAGTGCCGTGCCCTTCACTGAGCTTAATGACATCCATGGACTTTGTCACATGCTGCTTTGAGTGAACCAGGAAACAGCCCTCTGCAGCCTGAGAAATCCCCAAACCTCTGGGTTTACCTCCTCAGCAATCATAACTGAATTTTTTTAGCTTTAGAATAATGTGTTATGTCATTGGAATTCATTTTTTACTATACTTTGGCTTTGGAAAGGAATTGTATCCGTGTGGACACTTTTTTTTTTTTTTTTGGTTTGTTTGTACCAGGGATGGAACTCAGGACTTTCGCTTAGGAGGCAGGTAAGTTACCACTTAGCTACATCCCTGGCCCAGACACTGGTACTTTTTGAACTTAATAGCTAAAGATTCTAGAATGTGGGGCTGAGGATTTAGCTCAGTGGTGCCAAGTGCAATGTCCTGAGTTTGATTCCTGGTACCCCCCCAAAAAAAGATCCTAAAATTCAATTTTTATACTAAGTTTTAACCAGTCAGGAAAGATTTATTTATTTATATTTAGAAAAGTTTTATGTAACCAATGACAGCTACTTTATTTTTTTGAATGAATTTTGTTTCAGCTGCGGTGTTTAGCTTTTGTTAATTCTACTCTTGCTGTCTCTAGTGCATTACTATGTTGAATAGCACCCTTGCCAAGATATTTAGCAGGTAAAAAGCAGGTTTTGATTTTTGTTCTTAAGCAGCTTCAGATTGAAGCTGAGACTTATAGACAGATAGTGATTGTTGAGCTTCTGAGTAGAAGATGTCACTTATAATGTCTGCTAGGATTAGAGACAAGTTTAAATTACCTTTTCCGTCATACTCTGCCTACTCTTGGAAGAACAGCAGTATTATGTGCATAACAAGGGACACAGGCATCTCTCCCTGAGTAGTCCAGTCTTCTGTTGTGGAGATGTTTTGTATCATTCTCGAGAAAACATGATCCACTGGGGAGGCAACTGGAAACACCTGAAGGGTCTAGTAATCGCCATCAAATACACAAGATAAGTCAGTGTGGAGTGCGTAGGTGAAAGCCTGGTGTTGGTACAGGAAGTAGGGCCCAAGTGACACTGGGAATCTGAGCATCATTCCACCAAAAGGATGGCTAGTGTTTCAGCTCTTGAGGTGGACAGGTTCCATGAGTGGAGTTATACTCTGAAGGCTGGAGTATCTCGAAGAAAACAGATCATTATAGCAAGGATCACCCCAACATCAGTTCCCCCCTTTTTTTTGTGGTACTGGGAATTGAACTCACAACCTTGCACTTTCGAGGCAGGTATGGCACCACTGAGCTGAATTCCATTCTTGATGGGCTAGGATTTACCAGTAAGGTCACAGGGACCTCAGCAGAAGCACTTTATTCAGGTTCAATTTCTTTTCTTCAGTACTGGAAATTAAACCAAGGGTTTTTGTATTGAGCTATGTTATTGTTGTTATTATTATTATCATCATTATTATTGTTGTTATTATTATTATTAGAGACAAGGTCTCACTAAATCCCTAAGATGCCCAGGCTGGGCTCGAATTTGTGATCCTCCTGCCTCAGCCTCTCAGAGTGCTGGGATGACAGCCTCTGTCACCATGTTCAGCCTCAGGTCCCAATTTTTACAAGACCAAAGTTTGGAATTAATTATGTAAAGAGCATGTAAGAGCCAGGAGAATGTGTAAAAAGAAATTATCTTCTGAAGTGTTTAAAGATAATATATTTTTTTCCCAGCAGGATTAAGTGGCAGCAGAAGGGGCAGCAGATCTGGCACTTGGTTCTATTCAGAGGTGTAGTAAGCTCTGAATAATACGCATCATTGTTTTTGTTTTTTTTTCTTGAGTAGCAAAAGAAGACCACAGGGAGTCAAACTGACATGGTGAAGACAAGGAAAATTATATTAAGGAAACTTTAGTGAGTTAAAGATGTCACTAAAGACAGTAGTAAGCAATATAAGTAAAGGAACCAGAATATGAAAAGAGACGCTGAAGAACTGAATAGTCCTGTTGTGTTGCTTCAGCAAGAGAAGGCTCTGTGTTCTCCTCAGCTGGAAAACACGGACCTGAGGTGTGATCACTGTACGCTGCCTGTTCAGGTACTTTTCCTAGTGCTCCAGGTAGTTTTTTTCCTGATCTTTTCTAAAGGATCACACAGAGCTGTTCAGGTCGGCGTTTTGGAAATGCAGCTTATTCTTATGGGGATAAATGTGGAGGCTTTCTCTGAGTCCCCTGCAGTATGACTCACACTCCTGTACAGCAGGGCTGATCTAGGATTGAGTGGCTCTTGATTGTGGGGCGGCCCTCTGTGAACTCTGAAGGAGGTAACTTGTGGGTCCTAGAAGGGGTGGATCTGGTTGCTATCGAGCCTAATGGCAAATTTTGGGGTTTCTGAGAGTTTTGGTAAATCTATTTTTACAAAATTCCTCTGTTTTCCTATTTTTCCTGAAGATTATAGATGATATGGACAGTGTGTTTTCCAAATAAAAGTAAAAGGTACACAGAATTGTATATAATAATAGTACCAGAGTACCAGCGAAATACTAGTCCCTTACTGGAGAGATGAATTTCTTTTCGTTTTGGTATCAGGATTGAACTGAGGAGCTCATGCTTGCAAGGCAAGCTTGGCCCCTGGAGAGATAAATTTCAATGTCCTTCCATGTTATTAATTTCAAAATCAAGCAATTTCTTCTGCACCATCACATCCATACCTGTCCAGCAGGGAAAGGCTCCGTCCAGCTGAGAGCAAGCAGCAGTACCAGGTTGGCTAGCTTCCTCAGTGGGGTTCACTGGGCCCTGAGGCTCTGCTTCCTGTCTGTCTTGCCAGGATTCTGTCACTGGTAAGCAGTGTGTGCACTGGAAAAATTCTCAAGACTGCTTGTTTTCCTGTTTTTGTTTTACGTAATGATTGAAAACTAAATGTTGAGTTTATTTCATCTTCATGATCACAGACATTATAGGGTGGGCAAACAGGCAAATAAAGCAGGCACCTTTCCCCTCCATTTAACCAGATGCAGCACTTTGGCTTTTTTATGAGAAGCAGGTTGACTCAATTCGTTAACTTGGACTGAAAGCTGATAACACCGAACTCTACAATAGAGGCTTCTTCCACAGGCCCTGCAAACACCCTACCTCCTCAACTGCACTGAGAACTCTGAATGGTGTTGACTTCATGTTCTTTATGCTTTCATGGCTTAGACACCTGTAGGCAGGGAATGGTAAAAATCTGTCTTCCTCTTTGCTTAACCAGGTCACCTGCAATCTTAACTGATAGTTACTACATAAAAATAAAACTGTGGGGCCGAGGATGTAGCTCAGTGGTGCCACGCCTGCCTCACGAGCACAAGGTCCTGAGTTCAATCCCTGGTATCAAAATACAAAATATAAAAACAAAACACAAAAATTGTATTCCCAAGAATTGACTGCAGCTGTTGTGCCCAGATCCTTTCAAAGCATCTACTCCCTGAGAGGGAAAAAGAGGTCCTGACCAAATGAAAGGGAATAGTGACGCTCAACAACTAGGCCACACACACACACACACACAGAGACACACCGAGAGGTCCGACTGCAGATTTTATTCAAGGGGTGGGAGTAGAGGGAGAGAGAGCAGAGAGAGAGAGAGAGAGAGAGGAGGAAGAAGAAGCAGAAGGGGAGAAGAACAAAGAAAGGAAGGTCCTTTTATCAGTTTTGGGCTGGGCTATTGCTTATTTATGAGGAGCGGGCTACCTTTAACTTATCACAGGCCAGGTTGCCCTTTATGGGTTTGGTCCTGGAGAAACAGGTTTAACCTCTCCAGACCGCTGTGGCCTTGGAGGGGAAGGGAAACTAGAGCTAAGAGCAGGAGGTCTTTAAGAGCTAAGAAGTACCAGAAGAATGCAGCCTGTGCTGGCGGCATCACAAAATACTTTAACATAATCAATTCCCTAACATTCCCCACTCTTTGGCTTTAGATGAGAAACAGCAGCCAGTGTAAACCACATGATAGGGGAAGGGGGCAAAGTGTCGACCTAGGGGCAGGCGTGGGGTCCTGGCTGGCTGTGTTGTCCTTTATGAACATGGAATTGTTGACAGCAGCAGCGTTATCATTGGAATTGTTGGTAGGGCTTCCTGAGAAAAGTCCAATCACACAAATCAGTTAATGAGGGAGGAGAGAGTAGAAGATAATTTGTATGAGGCTGTGGACTGCGTTGGAGGGTCACTAAGAACAAGTAAAAAGGTAAGGATTGTGGCTTCAGTTGGGGTGAAGTCTGATAAAGTTTTTTGGAGCCGTGCATTAGTGATCCAGTTGGCTATGCAGGTAATAGGACGAGGGTGGAGAGCAAACCAGAAAATATCAGTCCAAAGATCATTTAGAAAATGTTCAAACTGAGCCAAGATCTGACCTGTGGTTAGTCAGTTGGCTGTCATGTAACACGGTGGTCTCGTTTAGGTCTCTGGCCTGAAGTATCAGCTGGTGAGCCGTCTGTCGGGAGATTTGAGTGGAGAGGCGACTGACCTGGGATTGAATAAGACGGAGAACATGGGGGGCAACTGCATAGGTAGATATGGAAAGGGCGGCAGAAATCAGCTGTGGGCCAGTCTGAAGAGCGGCAGCAATTTGGTGATTTGGTCAAAGAACTGGCATAAGGTGGCCTGGAACGTGGTTTCAGGAGATCCTACCTGGGTCTGAAGGAGGGCTGAGTTAGGCCTGGAGAGAGTCAAGGTACACACCAGGGGCCTAACGGCTTGGGTAAGGTTTAGGAGAGAAAACAGGAGCAGGAGAGGAACGATTATTGTTTCCAGTAATTAAGAATGGCAAAGAATGAGATTATGAGGTAATAGGTCAATGAGAGTAAACACCTGGAAGTAAAATTATAATTGGGAGGAGATACTGTGGCCAATCCTATCCCAAGGACAAGTCCCAGGAGTACTAATATAAGAAGACTTAGGATATCAGTGGGTGCTGTAGTGTGAAATGTGTCACAATACCCCATGAGAGGATAAGAGGATAAACAGTTAGGTTGGCTTATCTGACTCAGGACTGGATGATGGTGAAGGATCCTGGACAGTACTTAAATTTAGAGCAGGGCTTTGAGTGCAGTGTCTCCTGGAGTCAAAGTCTATGAAGTTCTCTGGATAGACCCGTTTTACTTTAGAGTGGTGGTAGCTGAACTTTAGTTAACTTGACAGCTGTGGGAGTAACCATAAGTGTCTTATATATGGCCCTTTTCATATATAAAGTCTCTCAAGATACAGGGTGGCCTTCCAAACAAGACCTCATATGGGGAGAACCCAGTATGACTTGGGGTATCTTTTATTTTAAAGAAGGTCAAAGGGAGCCGATCAACTCATAACCTGGTGTTGACAATATTTACCTTAATGGTATAATTTATCATTTTTTAACCTTACAAGAACTCTGAGGTCAACAAGCAGTATAACAGTTTAGCTAGATCTTATACAACCTGTTATAAATGCTGGCCCATTGTCATTGTCTATGGACAGAGGCAGACCAAACCTTGGAATTTTTAATAAAATCTTGTACACTTCTGAAGCCCTCTGTTTTTATAGGGAAGGCCTCAGGCCCTCTAGAAAAAGTATAGGCCCATATTAACACATTTATAACCTTTACAGGGGTTGGGTGTCTTAATCAAGAGGAATATTTGGGAGGAGAATGGGCCTCAAAAGTCTGTCACTAGTGCCTATTTATTGATTGCCCCTTTTGGTTATTCTTCTCTGATGGGTGTTTAAGACCATATTAGAGTGAGACCTGGGTTAATCAATATGAACCTCTTGTTATCTGCCAAGGTCAGTTAAGTCTCTTTAGGCATTATTTTGGAACCATGCATAGAGCCTCTCAGCTCCAGTGTCAGCTGTTAGGATGGGTCCCGGTCTTGCTTGACCATGGATGGTGCTTTTAGTAAAAGTGTGGAAGATTTTTCTGGTGACCCTCCTTTAGCACACATTACATTTGTCCTCTGGTGTCCAGCAATCTCCCTGTTCAGGAGGTTGGGTGACTTATCAAAGATGTAGGATGTAGTAGAAAAGGTTCCTTCATACCTTGGATCTTTGATGACCTTGGAGGGCTGGAACCAAAATATTGGTGATCTCGTTAGCCCAGTTACCTCTTAGTGTTGGTCTCTGCACTTTGGTGTTTGAACACCCAGAAGAGAAGATCAGTGACATCAGTAGTATAGTGGGAGTTTAAGTATCATAACTATCTAGATAGCAAGTATCCTGGAATTTAAAATGTAGTTAGAGGGCTATTATTTTATCAATCATGGTTGTTTAAGTAGTTAATTTTTTATAGAATATTAACAGAAAAACTTGTAATCAGGAGTCACCATAATGATAATATTTTAGCATGATAATCATAATGACATCTTGGAAACAAACTTAGATGTGTATCATAGTATAGAATAGCCATTGCTAAATGTATTTATCTTTTAAAAAATATATATAAAGACAAAAACAAAAATCCAGGAAAGTTATTTAAGTTATTACCTTATGATACGGTACCATCTATGGGCCTACAAATGTACCTGTATCCATAAGTAGGTGGAGCAGAAGAAAAAGGAGAATACCTGGATCAAAAGTTATTGTCACAAACAATATGAATTCCTTTATACAGAAAATATATTTTGAAGATAACCATCATAAACGTATTATAATAACATATTTAACAAGGCAAATCTTTTTACAATGCTATAAAAATTATTTGGGCTTCCATTAGTGAATAAAGATCAGAATAAATTTTCTGAACAGCTGCTTCTTTATTCAGTAACACGAGTGTACCCAAACTTAAAAGTTTATATTTAATTATCTTTAAATTTTTATTTAACCTATAAAACCATGGTGTAGAAATCAACAATCTACTTGTATTTGATGTCATTCTTATAACATTTAGACAGACAAACATATAAGACAATTTAAACTAGAGTGTGCTCAGATGGTTTTGGCCAATTGAATTATAAAATCTTTTAGTTACGACTAGTTAAAACCTCTGTAGGTCAAAATTAACAGAGATCTCTTGTAGAATTAGGATTAAAATGAATGAAGGCTCTTTATGACTGTAAATGTAAACCTTTTATAACAAACTTGAAACCAATAAGCAAACACACATATTTTCTTATTAAATCATTTTTATACACCTTCTCTACATACTTAGGCCTTCTGGTCTTGTTACCTGTTTCCAACCAGATAAACATACAAAAACCTTTCATGTCAAAAGTATAACTCTTATTCATAGCTTTCCTAATATTTTTTGTCTTATTCATTATTAACCTCCTATAACAAACTTCAGCTTAAAGTGTCCTTTTTTTTGTTTTCAGATTGTTACATCTTAAAATTTGACTGGCTGCCAATAGAACAGTATTAACCGTGAGTTTTTAGAAAAGAGCAAGTTAACCCTATAATCGCAGTTTAAGAATTTTTAATGTACAAGAAGTGTTTTAAGCATATCAAAGGGGGAGGCAATTGGACCTCTTCTAAAGGGTAAGCACATTTTCTGAGAGGCAAGTTTACTGAGTGAAAAACAGCAGACATGGCAAGCAGTTAGGTGGGGACTGTAGGTTCAATAGCTTGGGATAACAGAAGACAAAAGGAAGACACTGGAACGCTGGAGGGGCTCGGCATAGAAAAATGAATGGATGCCCCAATCTGGGATAAAATGTCACGACCCAATAAGGGAACGGGGCAGGATGGGAGGACTAGGAATGAATGAAGAAATGGAAAGTCGCCAGTTGTGCATGATAGTCAGGGAGTCTGTCGAGGGTGTTTTTTTGACTTTCTACCCCAACAATAGAGGTTTGAGACAGGGAGGTAGGTCCCCAATATTCTCTCAATGCAGAAAAGCTGGCTCCAGTATCCAATAAGAAAATAATAGTCCTACCTGCCACGATTAAGGTTACGTTACCCTGGGCTCCTGGGCGGTGATCCACGTTGGGCCAGTTGTGCCAGGGCCCCTTCATAGCCCTTCTGTTGCTGCCAGACCTATTAGGTCATTGTTCTGGGGAGTGGTGGGGCCGGCGGCTCAATGGCAGGTGGACACCAGGGGGCAGTCGAAACCCCAGTGTCCCTTCCGTTGGCATTTAGGGCAAGGCTTTGTGGGCACTCTTGGGTTTGGGCAATCACTGGCCCAATGTCCCTCCTGGCCATACCAGAAGCAGAGTTTTCCTGGGCTAGAGGGCCCTCTGAAGGGTCCCTTTCCCTGAGACGTCTGTGGCATGCCAGGATTGAAGGCTTGCACCAACAATTGGTACTTTTTGGTGATTTTGAGATCGTCACGGCCATGATAAACTTTGAAGGCTGTGGCCAGCACTTCTGCAGGGGGAGTCAAAGGTCCCCTTGCAAGCTCTTTTAGTTTGAGTCTAATGTCAGGGTAGCTCTGAGAAAAGAAATGCATCAAAATTAATCTTTGGCTATCGACAGACTCATGGTCAAGTTTGGCGTGTTGGCAGAGGCCATCAGTTAACCTTTGTAAAAAGGCAGATGGATTTTCATTTTTATCTTGTATAATTTCATTAAGCTTCTCATAATTTACAGACTTCATGGTGGCCCTGCGGAGCCCATGAAGGAGACAATTGATGTACCTGTCTCGCGCTTCAATTCCCACCTTGGTGTTGTAATCCCATCCTGGGTCCTGTTCCGGGACTGTAGCAGCACCTACCGGATGGTGGTTGTTTGTCAAATGCTCCTGATCTGCATGAGCATGAGCCTGATCCAGCACTCTTTTGCCTTCTTCGGGAGTTGAAGCATTGGTGAGAACAAAAAAAGATCATGATAGGTTAATTGCTAAGACTGTGTGAAGAGCTGAAATTGTTTCACAAAGGTTGTTGGATCGGCAGTGAAAGAACCAAGTCTGGCTTGGATGAGAGCCAGTTTAGTTATGGGGAAGGGGATATGAATGCGGACGAATCCTTCAACCCCTGCTACTTCGCGCAAGGGCGCCATCGTGTGGCTCATATGCAACTTGGAACGAGTGAGAGGTGGGGTTGGAGCATGGGGCGGAGCGGTAGGAGGTGCTGAGGGAATGGGAGGAGTAGGAGATCTAGGAGGAGAGGAGGAGTAGTGGGTTGGTTTCTCGGTGCCCGGTAAGGGGGAGGGTCATCGGCTGGGTCCAGCTGGTCTGAGGAATGAAGAGGGAGGGGGTTGGCGGCGGAGGGACCTTGGGCTAGCAGAAGTGTGGGAGGAGGTGATAGAAGAGACAGTCTCTGGGCAGTGGAACAAAGACAGGGCTGGTTGCTAAGATAAGAAAAACCCTGGACATATGGAATCTCCGACCACTTTCCTTGAGGCTCACAAAAGTAATATAGGTCCCTAATTAGACCTGGTTCAAGGGAGCCATTAGGCACCCAGACATTTTGATTGTCTAATTGATATTGGGGCCAAATTTGAGTGGATAAGCGAATTAGCCGCTTGGGTTTTTGGTCAAGGCCCTCCAAATTCCTGAGTAAGCATCCCAAAGGAGTTCACGGGTAGGGAAGAGCCAGAGCCCATGACTACCAAGAGGACGGTGGAGGAGGTTGTCAGAAGACCAGACGTCTTCGAGAGTTCTGATGAGACCCCCTTTTCTAGATCCAGTCTAGAAGGTGGAACTCAAGCTTCCTGCAAAGACGTCTCTTGTGCAGGAAGGGAGTTTAAAGTCGAAAGCCTCTCTACTCCCTCAAGGCATCCCGAGCAGAGGCAGAGGAGACCTGGTTGAGTCCCGGACTCAAGCTAGCAAACCCAGTGGTTTGCGGTGGAGGACAGAGGGCCCGGCGCCAGGCCAGTCACATCTGGTGGTGGATGTCCTCTTGGAGGTCTGGGACCCTGGGACCTCCCGCTACCCAAAAGACGTCTCAGAATGGGGGAACTTACCCAAATATCTGGTGTAGGCCTGAAACTACGTGGATCGGTCTTGGCTGTGAGAATGGCACCAAGGAAGGTGGTCGCGGATGTCGAGTGGGGGCTGAGTTGGAGCGTCTTGGTATCTGGGTTTGGGGTCCCCAGGTAGTCTAACCTGTGGGCCTGGCAATCCCAGATCCCGCTTCTGACACCAATGAAAGGGAATAGTGACACTCAACAACTAGGCCACACACACACTGAGAGTTCTGACTGCAGATTTTATTCAAGGGGTGGGAGTAGAGGGAGAGAGCAGAAAGATGAGAGAGAGAGAGAGAGAGAGAGAGAGAGGGAGAGGGGGAGAAGGAAGAAGCAGAAGGAGAGAAGAACAAAGAAAGGAAGGTCCTTTTATCAGTTTTGGGCTGGGCTATTGCTGGAGCGGGCTACCTTTAACCTATCACAGGCCAGGTTGCCCTTTATGGGTTTGGTCCTGGAGAAACAGGTTTAACCTCTCCAGACCGCTGTGGCCTTGGAGGGGAAGGGAAACTAGAGCTAAGAGCAGGAGGTCTTTAAGAGCTAAGAAGTACCAGAAGAATGCAGCCTGTGCTGGCGGCATCACAAAATACTTTAACATAATCAATTCCCTAACACCAAATGCTTTCATAAACAAGGACCCAGGACAGGGTAATGTCTTGCAGCAAAGTCAAGACATCAGGCAACACTGATCATCTTGATTAGTTTATCATTATTTACATACAAGATACATTTAAAGCTAATTCCAGACACATATTGCAATTATAATCTCGAGAAATCATTCGTTATTAGCACACTGAGTTCCTGCAAGATGCCAGAACAAGTGAGAAATCATCTCAAAGCAGAGTAGTGATAGCTCATCATTTACAAGTGAGAGGAAACAGCAAGAAGGAAGAAATAAAACTCCTCCCTCCTAAAGTCATCAGTCCCAGGATGCATTCAGGGCCTTATCTGACAAAATCCAAAGTCCTCAATTTCCTGATGAGGAATCTATTTTGGAGTTTTCAGGCTTTTCTTTGCCATGGCCCACGCACTCCATCTAGCCCTTCCGTAGGACTCTCTTTGCCCTTCAGCGCTTGCAGAGATTGGCATGGGTCCCTGGAACTGTTCCTCTTGAGAAACTCCTCAGCAAACCAGCAACTGCAGTAGTGGTCCTGCCCGCGCTTCAGGTCAGTGAGAGCCTCGCCGCCCTACTGCTGCTCGTGGCAAAGGCTGCGGCAGCCACAGACTGTTTTTCTTCTTTGTTTGTTTTTATTTTTGAGACAGGGTCTTGCTGTGTAGCCCAGACTGGACTTGAACTCCCCGTGATCTTCCTACCTCAGCTTCCTGAGGAGTACTGGTACTACCGGTATGCACCACCACACCAACTTGAAAGCATTTTGAAGTCATGGACTAACCTAAAAGCATAGAAGTACTACAAGAGTAAATATTTACTCTTTTGTCTCTCGTCAGGTTGCAGTTCAGGCTCAGAGTGATTAATCTGTCATCTGAGTTAATTTAATTTGTACCCAAAATTCTTTTTTGTTTTCGTTTTGATTTTTGGTACAGTGATCGAACTCAGGCCCTTGTGCTTGCAGGGCACACGGCAAAATCACTGAACTAAATCCCCGGCCCCTGAGTTAACTTAATTTCTAGGAGAAGCTTTACTAGAATAAATCCAAGTTCCCTTGGGCTTGATCCCCAGAATTGAAAAACAAGAACAAAAAAAAAAAGAGTATTTCTAAGTTTGTGATGCCATAGTCTGCTTGGAAACATTTTCATTTTCCTTCCTTGTAAGAATTTTTAAAATTGTGATTAAAAAGTACAATACAAAACTCACCATCTTACCATTTCAAGGTATTCAGTTCAGTAGTATTAAATACACTCATTGTTATGGTTTATATCTCGATTCCCCCTATCCCCAAAGCTTCTTGCACGCTAGGCAGAGCTGTGGGAGGTGATTGGATCCTGGGATGACATTCATCCACAGATTAGTCCCCTAAAGAGTTTATAACTGAATGTGATGTCAGTCGGTGAAGCCGCATTGGAGGAGGTGGAGCACTGGGGGCGTGGCCTGGAGGGTGGGGGTCCCCCCCTGCCTGCCAGGGCCTAAGCAACTCTTCGCTGTGCTGCCCCTCGGACATGCTGCCCTGCCTTGGAGTTAGCTGACTATGGACCAAAGACTCTACAAACTGAGCTAAAACAGATTTCTCTTTAGATTTATGGGCGTCAGTTATCATATCTCAGTGATGAGAAAGTAACTAAGACTTTCACCCTGATGTGCAATCTCCCAAATGCTTCACTTGCAGTACTCAAATTCTATGTACATTAAACAATAAAAATAACACTGTAAACTCCTCATCTTCTCTGTATTGAATGGTCTTGACACCCTTATCAAAAATCATTTTGACTAAGACTGGGGATTTGGCTTAGTGGTTTCGCTGCCTCCCTTGCGTTCACAAGGGCCGGAGTTAGACCACACACAAAAAATTTATTTTGACTGTACGTGCACTGATTTATATCTGGGTAGTCTTTTACTCCATTGGAACACGTATCTGTCTTTACAATAGCAGTACCACACTCTTCTGATGACTATAGTTAGTAAGGTTCTTATTTTGGTTTCAAAGTACTGGGGATTGATCACAGGGCCTTCACACTGAGTTACATCTCCAGCCCTTTTTATTTCTTTATTTTGAGACAGGCTCTTGCTAAATTGCCCCAGTGGAACTTGAACACATGATCCACCTGCCTCAGCCTCCCTCCCTGGTTTGGGTTACAGGAGGCTGCACACCACACTCAGCTTGGCGCCATCCTTCTCAGGGTGGTTTGGTTACTCATGGTCTTTTGCAATCCCTTTGATTCCTTGTGAACCAGGGCCAAATGTGAACGGGACAAATGCTATGACCCAGGGGTTCTTCAGAAAAAAACTATTGAGATATTAATAGGAACCACACTAAATCTGTGGATTACTTTGCATGATATTGACTTATCAATACAAAATCATCCAATCCATGAATGTAGGAATCTGTTCTATTTATTTGTTTTGTTTTTTGGGGGTTTTTTTGGGGGGTTGAGACAGGGTCTCACTATGTAGTCGAGACTGACCTGGAACTCACTATGTAGTCCAGGCTGGTCTTGAACTCACAGCGATCCTCCTGCCTCAGCCTCCCAAGTGCTGGGATTACAGGTGTACGCCACCACGCCTGGCTCTGTTCTATTATTTTGTATCCTTTTTTTGGTACTGGGTATCAAACTCAGGACCTTGGGCTTGCAAGGCAGGTGCGGTGGCACTGAGCTAAATCACCGGCCTGTATATTTAATTTTTTTTCAGCAATGATTGATAGTTTTTATTGTATGTCTTTCACTACCTTGGTTAAATTTATTCCTAAACATTTTTTATGCTATTGAAAGTAGAACTGTTTTGTAATTTCTTTTTAGATTGTTCATTGCTGGTATATAACAATGAAACTATTTGTTCACTTTGTATCCTGCTACTTTGTTGAATTAATCTCATGGATATTACAGGTGTACGCCACCACGCCTGGCTCTGTTCTATTATTTTGTATCCTTTTTTTGGTACTGGGTATCAAACTCAGGACCTTGGGCTTGCAAGGCAGGTGCGGTGGCACTGAGCTAAATCACCGGCCTGTATATTTAATTTTTTTTCAGCAATGATTGATAGTTTTTATTGTATGTCTTTCACTACCTTGGTTAAATTTATTCCTAAACATTTTTTATGCTATTGAAAGTAGAACTGTTTTGTAATTTCTTTTTAGATTGTTCATTGCTGGTATATAACAATGAAACTATTTGTTCACTTTGTATCCTGCTACTTTGTTGAATTAATCTCATGGATCTACAGGTTGCTGTGAAATCTTCTTTTTTTGTTTTGTTTTTTTTTGGTACAGGGGATCAAACTTGGATCCTTGTGCTTATGAGGCAGGCAGCAGAACCACTGAGCTAAATCCCTGGCTCTTTTGTGAAATTTTTAGTATTCTACATGTAAGATTATATCATCTGCCTACAGACATAATTTGAATTCTTCCTTTCCAATTTGGTTGCCTTTCTTTTTCTTGCACAACTGCTGTAATTAGAACATCCAGCACTATTTTGAATAGAAAAGGTAAAAGCTAGAATACCAGTATAGTTCTTGATTTTAGAGGAAAAATTGTCTTTCACCAGTGCATAGGGTGCGCTGTTAGCTTTTTAAAAAATATTGCGGCTGGGGATTTAGCTCAGTGGTGCTGCCGCTTGTCTTGCAAGCGCAAGGGCCTGAGTTTGATCCCTGGTACCAAAAGCAAAAGACAAACAAACAAAAAAACTCATATTGAAACAGGGTCTATTTATGTAGCCCCGGCTAGCCTCGATCTCATTCAAGATTCTCCTGCTTCAGCCTCCCACATGTGGAGATTACATGCTTATACCACCAAGCCTAACTCAGCTGTGAATTTTTCATAGAAGACTTTTATTACATTGAGATGGTTTTCTAGTTTTTTATTTCTTTATCATGAAAGTGTGTAGAATTTTGTCAGATGCTTTTCTGCATAAATTGAGACTTTTCCTCCTTCAATCTGTTAATATGGCATTTTACTTAACTGGTTTTTATATGTAGATTCATCCTTACATTTTTGGGAGGAATTTTTGCATGGCCATGGTGTATAATCATTGCAACATGTTGCTGAATTTGGTTTGCTGATATGTTGTTGAGGAGTTTTTTTTTTTTGGACTGAGGATCAAACTCAGGACCTTGCACTTGCAAGGCAGGTGGTGGAACCACTGAGCTAAATTCCCTGCCCTGCAGCTTTTTAAAAATTATGTCTGCGGCTTTGTTATCAGGGTAATACTGGATTTGTAGGATGAATTAACAAGTGTTCCTCCTCTTCAGTGTTTCTGTTCTGTTCTGTTGTGTTTTTAGTGCTGGGATCAAACCCAGGGGCACTCTCCCAGAGCTATATCCACTGCCCTTTTGTTGAGCTGTGGCCTCAGATTTGCTGCATTACCTTGACTGGCCTGGAATTTGTGGTCCTTCGGCCTCAATCTCCCTAGTAGCTGGGATTACAGGCCACCATGTGCCACCACGCCCAGCTTTGTTTTTTGTGGTGACGGGGATCAAACCCAATAAGACCTCATCATGTATGCTAGGCAAGCACTCTACCACTCAGCCACATTCCCAACCCCTCATTTAGATTTTTTGGAAAAGCTTGAGAAAAGTTAGTATTATTTCTTTATGTTTGGTAGAATTCACCAGCAATTCTTTGTTGGAAGATTTTTTCAGTACTGGGAATGTAACTTGGGGACTAAGCTGCATTCCCAGCCATTTTTTTTTTTTTTTTTTGAGAGAGGGTCTCGCTAAATTGCATGAGGTAGCCTTGAGCTTTTTATATTCCTGCCTCAGTCTCCCAAGAAGCTGAGATTACAGGTGTGTGCCACTGTGCTTTATGTAGTTATAGGTCTATTTATTTCATTTTTTGTAGTGCTAGGGAATGGAACCTGGGACCTCATGCATGCCAAACAAGAACTCTACACTGAGCTACATCCCCAGCCCTAAAGTTTACTTATTAATTAACTTATCATTTATCTAAGGTCTTAAATTAGTTGAGGATCTAAATACTACAGATTTTAATTTTGTTTTTTGAGAGAGGATCTTACTTTGTGGTACAGGGTAGCCTTGAACTCACTGTGTAGCCCAGGCTGGCCTCAAATTCATGGTGATCCTCTTGCTTCAACCTCCCAGTGCTGGGATTATAGGGTGCACCACCATGCCCATCCGTTTTAGTCCACTTTGTATTTCTATAAAAGAATAACTCAGATTGGACAATTTACAGTGAAAAGAAATTTCTTTATCTTGATTCTGCTGGGAAGTGCAAGATCGAGTTGCTAACATTGGCTATCATTAAGAATACAAAAATGAGCCAGGCGTGGTGGCGCACGCCTGTAATCCCAGCACTCGGGAGGCTGAGGCAGGAGGATTGCTGTGAGTTCGAGACCATCCTAGGCTACATAGTGAGTTCCAGGTCAGTCTCAACTACATAGTGAGATCCTGTCTCAAAAAACAAAAAACAAAAAAACAAAACAAGAATACAAAAATGGGCCGGGAATTTAGCTCAGTGGTTCTTCTGCCTGCCTCCCAAGCAAAAGGTCCTGAATTCAATTCCCTGGTACCATAAAACAAAACAATACAAAAACAATAAATGCTGTGAGAAAGGAGCCCTTTTACACTGCTGGTGGAATGTAAATTAACACAGCTGCTATGGAAATCAGTATGGAGGTTCCTCAAAAAATCAAAAACAGAATTGCCATGTGACCTAGCTATACCATCCATGGTATATACCAGAAGGCATTAAAGTCAGCATACTACAGGGCTGGGCATTTAGCTCAGAGGTGCCACTCTTGCTCTGCAAGTGCAAGGTCCTTAGTTCAATCCCTAGTACTGCAAAAAAATAAAAATAAAGTCAGCATACTATAGCAGTACTTGAATACCCACAGTTATTGCAGCACAATTCAACACAGCCAACATGTAGAATCAGCCACAGATGAATGAATACAGGAAATGCAGTATATATCTACCAGAGTACCATCCAGCTGTAAAGAACATAATTATGTGATTTGCGAAAAGATGGATAGAATTAGAGATCACGTTGAATGAAATAACCCAGATTCAGAAAGACAAGTATCACATGATGAAAATATATTACATTCATGCATGAAAATACATTGAAACTCAAAATTAATATATTTTTTAAAAGAGTGCCTGTTAGCTTAATCATGAAAAAACATGAAGGAGCAGGTCTTTGGCCATGTTAGTTGAGATGTGGCCAAAAAGGTCAGTGCTCATGCAACTCTGTATCTCCACGGCTCTGCCAAAGACCAGCTTTTACAACCTGCAGGGATCATGGCCAGAGAAAACCTCCTGATGCTGGGCAGAAGAAATGAAACAGAGCTATTTGCAGGAACACAAAACTAACAATCCTTTATTAAAGTTCTGAAATAGCGACCTATGCCAAGTTTATCTAAAGGACATTAGCCTAAGAACACCTTCTGTATCAGGCGGTCTGGGGCTAATTGTAGGGTAAACTTGTTGGCTACTGGTTGATGAACACATTTGTCTGGTTAATTCTGAGAACAAATGAGTCTCTGAGGCGCTACCCAGCTGCAAGACCCAGGAGCAGGTGGTATCTCCAACTTCTCAGAGGGACAAATAAAATTCAGTCATGAAAGATATAGCATTTGTGATGCTTTTAGACAGCCAGGCCTGCATACTGGTCCTTTCAGTACAAACTTCTGCTTATAGATGAATGACATTCAGAACACTAGACAAACATACAGACCACAGGAGCAGGCATAGAAGCCCAGAAGACAGTTTCGCCAAGAAAAAAGATAAATCTGACCAGATAACCAAGAAGTCCAGGGAGACTTTATTCAGAGAGCAAAACAAAAGCAAAATAAACCTACTGTTTAAGGATCATAACCAAATATTAGTGCTCAATTCAGCAAGAACCTACCTCCTAGCCATTGCAGAATGGCAATGCAAAGAGAAACACAAGAGCTTTTACCTGTATACACAATTACCAAGGTGATGGTGTGGCCCCTGCTGAATCTCTGTGGACCCCCCATTTCTGACTACGCCTTCCAGCCAAAGACCACCAAAAGTGCACCTGTGGATGAATAAAGGAAATGGGACACAACTGCATGCTTGAGGTCTTATTAATAAGAGGACTGGGGCTTGTGTTAGATGATTTCCCAAGAAAGGTTAAGAAAGGAGGGATTCGCTGTAGTTTGGATGCTGTTCAAAAGTGGAGGTAATTCTTTTTGGTTATCTAAATAACTACAAGATAGAAGAAAAGAATCAGGGCTGACGCTCTATTTGCTGAAGCAGCAGCAGTCAGCCAGGTGGTGTGTTAGCAACAAGTCTGGGAGGGAGACCCAAAGCCAGTTCCCATCGGCCAGGAGCTGCCCTTTCTTTTTCCTTCGGCTACATTACAAATCCCGACTTGGCAGTCCCTTTGGCAGAACGAGCTCTCTTCCTAACCACAGCCCATTTCTCTGCAAATACTTTATAAGTGGCCCCCTTCACTCATTTATACTCTCCCCTGCACTGTGGGAATTTAAACAGAAAAGGAACCAGCTAAACAAGCCCAGAGAAAAGTGACTTGTATAGGATCTCCCGGTGAACTGGTAGCAAGGTTGAACTAGAACTCTCACTTTATGGTTTTCCTTCCAGCCCTTGCTAGATAGAAGTAAAGGCAGACTGTTAAATCCTCTGAAGTTATCAGCCTGTAAACTTGAGGCAGATTGGGTCAGATAGAAACACCTCTCACGGCTTTCTTGTCCACAAGGATTCCTGTTATTTCTTCTTTTAGGATGCGGTGCTAGGTCTTATGACATTAGCTGGGATTCTGAAGTGCCCCCTCTACGGGGAATCGAACTCACGACCTTGCGCTTGCCAGGCAGGCGCAGCGCACTGACCTACATCTCCAGCCCGACTCTTAAGGTCTTCGCTCAGCTGCTCCAGCCACTGCTGATCTTTCTGCTCAAGTCCAAGCGCGCTCCTTCCGGCCTGAGGGTTTCGGAACTCTTCCCCCCACCTCCAAGCGGCCGCTTCTCCCTTCTCCTCGGCTCCAGCTCTGACAGCCCTTCAATCCTTGGCGCCCTCGCATCCCTCCCTCTTCTCGAGGGTCCCCTTTCTGTCCCCTCCAAGAGCTTTCTTGATTTTACTCTCAGTTCTCAGCCTGTCTCGAACGTGGGGTGGGAGGCGGGAAATGCCCAGCGCCCTAACCTTCTCTATCCGCGTTTCTGGACCTCGCACCCACTGTCCTCGAGTTACAGGGAAACCAACCCTACGCCTGCCCTCGGCGCCTCCCCGGCGCGCATGCCCGGGGCAA
>NW_022900946.1:1192929-1209231 GCF_012274545.1 Fukomys damarensis | reverse complement strand
TAGAAGCCGCGAAACCCTCGGGTTTGGAGCCCGGCGCCGCCGCGTGCGGTCTGAAGCCCCTGACCCCGAACAGCAAGTACGTGAAGCTGAACGTGGGCGGCTCGCTGCACTACACCACGCTCCGCACGCTCACCGGCCAGGACACCATGCTCAAAGCCATGTTCAGCGGCCGCGTGGAGGTGCTCACCGACGCCGGAGGTACGCGCGCCCGGCGCCGCCGTCTTCTCCCTCCTTTTGCGTTCCGTCTTTCCCGGCGCCTCTCCTTTACCCCAGCAACCGCCAACAAGTTATGGTACCTGATTCTGCGAGGCTCCGTGTAAGCGATTCAGCCTGTCACCTCGCAGTCCTTACAGTCTCCCACCCTCAGCCCAAGACCTGGGAACCAGCCTTGCTGCCAGCAGCACCCCTTCGGGCAATTTGCCTGGGTTTCGAACCTCTGCCAAGCCTTTTGTGTTCCCCTAACTCAGGCTCCTGTGCGCCCCAGGAATCGTCTCTAGGTGCAGCCTGGAGGAGGAGGAGGCTGCCCCGGGTTTGCCAGGGACTCCGGGGGAGGGTGCGCCTATCTTCTTGGACCCACATATCTAGCGAGACTTTAAAAGTTTGTTTGCTGGCCCCTCCTCTCCCCCTGCGCGGAGGTGGGTGGGAATTAAGAGGGGTTCATCGAGTATTGTGAAGGCTGGAAGAGTTCAGCCTTCAAATACAGGCGAAGAATTCATTTAATCAGTATGTGCAAAGTAGCAGTTGGTGCAGGAGAGTTTTTGATAAAGGAAGCTGACAAGATTGGTCTTATAGACTTTGCCTATTTTAGGCAGATAGGACAAGCAAGTGAACAGCAAAATGTACGTATACTACGTGTAAAATGGTAGTGAGCTGGACAGTGGGCATGGGCCATGAAGTAGGATGGTGAGAATTAGCAGTGGCGTCGGAGACGCATTCAGAAGGTCGGTCCGTGAGGACTTTACCTGTGAGAGGTTCTAACTAACTGTAGGACAGATTTGGGAGGGAATCGTCTCCGGTAGGGGGTGTGTGTGTGTGTGTGTGTAAATGCTCTGGGAGAACCCATTGGAGATGCAGTATCTGAAAAATTTGGGTTTAGCAGAGGTTTGAGACACATCAGTATTTGAGCTCTTTCCCTTTGGAATCTTTTTTCTGGAAAATTGAAGTAACTCCAGGCCCCCTACCAAAACCATCTTCCCTCATTGCTCTTTCTGCCCCACCAGGTTGGGTGTTGATTGACCGGAGCGGCCGCCACTTTGGTACGATCCTCAACTACCTGCGGGATGGATCCGTTCCACTACCTGAGAGTACCAGAGAGCTTGGGGAGCTGCTGGGTGAAGCTCGCTACTACCTGGTGCAGGGCCTGATCGAGGACTGCCAGCTGGCGCTGCAGGTGAGGGCCCCGCACCTCCCACTTGCCTGAGAGCTGCCCAAGGATTAGCTTATTAGGACAAAAAAGCAGATATCCGGCCTGAGAGCCTGGCTCTGACTGGCATCACCCCAGAGAATTTGGGAGTTCTGTCCTCAGTGTCCCTCTGACTCAGGCAGGGCCCCTTCACCACCTCTTATGCCAGAACTGCTTGTGTTTAAATGCCTGTTCTTGGCTGCTGCTTGTTGCTTCCTGGTCAGTCCAGCTGTTTCACTCCCACCTGAGTAGTCACCCTTACCACGTTCCTGCTGGCTGAGCCACTAGTGGTACGTGCGTGACTCCCATCGGGTGGCCTCTACCTCTCGTGGTACAAACAGATCTAGTCACATTTCTCGGTCTTTTTACTAATAAAGTTAATAAAAGCTGCTGAAGCATGTATGTCATGCGCGTGTCACTGGTAGTTCGTGCTGCCCAGCAGTGAGACATAGGAATGACGGCCCTGTTGTGAACACGTTAAACACAGCCCCAGTGTATTTTCTCCCTTGCTCCCAAGTCCTGAAGAGCTCCCCGTGTCCCTTGAGAAAAAAAATCTAAATTTAAGTTGGAATATAGCAACCTGCATGATCTGGTGGGATCCTGGGAGGCAGCATTTTCCCGTATCCTCAACCCAAGGCTGGGCAGGCTTGCTTTCTTTCCTTATCTTTCAAAGTATTGAAAGCCTTTCTTCAGATAAAATATCATAGAAGCAGAACCACTGTCTCTAAATAGGATCGAAGGGTTCCAGACCCCACCTGTACCTGCGGAGCTCCACTTTGTGGAACCCTCAGGGTTCTCAAAGCTCAGTCAGGACCCTGGGCTTTGGAGTCGCCTGAGTCAGTTCCCGCCTCTGCCATTCTCTCCTTAGGTTCCTCAAGATAAAGAACCAAGAAAAATAAGTACACTGTAACGGCTTTTACATAAAGCCTTTTGTTCTGTTTAATTTTTATAACATTAAAAAGTCTTTTATGATGCAGTAGTAATAAGAGATAAGAGTTTTTGGGTTTTTTTTTTTTTTTTTGGCAAAACATTTGTTGGTACATTGTAGACAGACACACATAATGGTCACATTCATTGTAGGGGATTTGTACCTGGCCAAGATGTATCTTGCTGCTTCTTTTTTTCCCATTCCCCCTTTCCCACTCCTTAGTTACAAAAGCTTTTTTTTAAAGTTTTTCTTCTATTCTTTTGTTTTTGTTTTTTGAGACAGGGTCTCACTATGTAGTTCAGACTGCTCTAGAACTCACTGTGTAGCCCAGGCTGGTCTCAAACTCACAGCGATACTCCTGCCTCAGCCTCCCAAGTGTTGGGATTACAGGCGTGCGCCACCACGCCCGGCTTCTTCTATTCTTTTTTTTTTTCTTGTCCTTCTTTCCTCCCCAACTTTGTTCCCTTTCTTGTTTGAACATTTTTTCCCCCTTTCCCAATATCTGTTATACATTCAAGAATTTCTTTTTTAATTCCCTTTATAGACTAAAAAGTGGTGGCTTTGAACAGCTTTCTCTCACCTCAGGGAATACTTACGTATTTTTTCGAAATGCAAAGGTTTAGCAGCATTCCTTTGGACAGTATCCATGTTTTTCATACTTTTTGACTGCAGCTCCTGGTGGGAAATACATTTTTATACTCAAATTATGTGTATCCCTGAGTTTTACGAAAGGATACTTTTTGTGAAATATTCTTTGATAAACTGTTCCCTCCCTCCCTGCCTCCCTTCCTTTCTTCCTCTCTAATACAGTTTGAGACTCATTAAATTTACTTCATAACCCATTAACAAGTTACTGCTTATAGTTGAAAATCATTGAGCTAGATCTCAGGAGTACGTTCCTGCTATAGAATTTTAAATTGAGCTGATGTTATGACCCGCTGTGTGTCGGGTGGTGTTGCCATCTGTTCGTGGGTACATTTTGTACCCTTGGTTTACGTGAAAAGAGATGCGAGGGAGGTGGGGTGATGCCCTCATGGTCAAGGAGCCAGGAAGTGGCCAAGCATGGACGTGGCCCCAGGTTACCGCACTCAGTGGACAGCACCTTCGTGCTGCACCCGCCTCCTGCCCAGGTTCCAGAGCCGCTGCCCAGACCACGCCTGCAGCTCAGCATGTGCCCGCTCTGTCACTGGGCCGTGCAGATCTTTGCTCTTTTTCCTTTTCCCCTTCCTTCCCAGTTCCTTGCTCACTTCCCCTTTCCCCAGGGGGTACCCATTCAGTGCTACTGTTTGTACTTGGATGAACTTTATACTCTTGAGAAGCTAAAGCGTTCTTTTATGTATGTGCATTTTTTTTGTATCTATGCATTTTAAATTTCCATAAATGGCTTTGAGCTGTGGATCATGTCTCATAGTTTTTCAACCTGCCCTTTTTTCAAGATCTGTTCATGCTGGTGCTGTGCATCTCATTCCCTGCTTCTAAGAGCTGTGTAGGTCTGTGGGTTTGCGCACTGTATTTTAGTCCCCCGCGGTTGGAGACCTGCTTACCCCCACTTCCTATCCCCGCACACGTACATGCTGCCTTGTGGTCCTGTGCCAGTTTCTCATGGCGCTAGCTGGGAAGTGGGGCTGAGCCGTAGACACATGCAAACCGAATGTGACTTCCAAATGGTGGTGGTACCAGCACTCATAGGGAGCAGAGCAGAAGGGATCCCAGTTCTGCACATTATCAGTAACACGTGGCACCCTTCATCTTTCTAATTTTGCCATTCTGATGAGTAGAGTGTGATCTCATTTTACTTTGCATGCCTCTGATTACTAATGAGGGTGAGCTTTTTATGTTTTTTAGTATCTTTATATACCTACTCACTAGCTTTTTTGATGTCCTCTCCTTAAATTGCTTATTCATATTTTTTACTAAAATTTCTGCTGGATTTCCTTCCTGCTGCTTGGCAGGAGATCTTGCATATTTTAGTCTAATTTTTTAAAGGAAAATTAAGCCCTATTACATAAGAGCATGTATTTTACATGCTGTAAGGCACATAGGTTTTTGTTTTGTTTTAGTTTTTGTTTCTGTCTTTTAAGACCAAAACATTTCTTATGACTACTGGTCAAAATTCTCAAGATGAACTGCGGACTGTGGCAATGCTCTCGCGGGTTTGGGCGTTCGTCTGTGCCCAAACCTGCGATGCACACTTGTTGGGTGCCTCATTTACCCAGTCTGGGTGGTATGTCACCTTTTAGCCTTGGCATCCCCATTTTGCTTTC
This sequence comes from Fukomys damarensis, assembly GCF_012274545.1. Classification (NCBI taxonomy): domain Eukaryota; kingdom Metazoa; phylum Chordata; class Mammalia; order Rodentia; family Bathyergidae; genus Fukomys; species Fukomys damarensis. The sequence goes on along the minus strand of NW_022900946.1, from coordinate 1,204,637 downwards.
TCGTTCTTGTCAGGGTGGATGCATTCTCCACAGGCTGACTTCTAGGGTGGGCAGCCTCCGGGCCCCAGCAGCAGCACAACCTGTGCGTCTTACTGTGACTCTTTCCAGATGAAGCTCCTCCCTTCGTCATGTTGCTTCTGTTGTGGAGGCCAAAGAACCTAAGGCAGTGATGGCGAACCTTTCAGAGCTTTAAAGGATACGAACAGCCTGCCTTGGCACGCGTGCTGCGGCTCACCATACTGCCCTAGGGCATGTGTTGTAAATAACATTAGCCTTTCTCCTAAGCATCCAGAATGATACCTTTTACCTGCTGTGGTTCAGAGAGTTCAGAAAGTACTCAAATTATTTGCTGAGTTTTAAGATTCAGGTAAGCAATCCTAGTTCAGAAAGTCTATTCCAGATAATAATTTGTAGTCAGTTTTAGATATTGCCAGTATTTTCTTTTAGAATGTTACCTGTTTGTGACATCTGGTATTAAATAGAAATCTTTGGTTTCAAAACAAAATTACAATTAGTTACTTACTATTTTAAAGCAGTATTTATCAATTGTAGAAGTTTAGGAAGCGGATAAAAAATAAATAAATACAAGCACCAAATGTTGTTTCAGACCTTTGTGTGTATCTGTGCGTGTGTGTGTGTCTGCTATAGCAATCATGCTGTATGTACTGTTTTGTAAGCTGCTTTTTCTAGTCATGGTTAATAATTGCCATCTTGCCATTTAATAAAGTTTTTATCTAACACCCAGGGCAAACTCTATAGTTTCTTCAGTTGTTCGAGAACTGTTTTTATAGCTGGCTCATCTAAACCCGGATCCAGTGTTGATCTGCATTGCATCTGGTTATTCTATGCTCTGAGTTTCTTCTACTCCAAAACTGACCTTCTTTTTCCATGATGCTGATTTATTAAAGAAACTGCCAGCTTTGCTGCACAGTAACCTGCTTACCAAATTTGCCTGGTTTACTCCTGGTATCATGTGGTTTGTTACCCTGCTTATCCCACATTTTCCGTACGTTAGATCATAAGTTTAAAGGGTTGATATTATTTTGGCTAGAATACATTCTAGGTGATGTTCTATATTTCTTATTGTGTTACCCTGAAGATCCATAATGTTGCTAGTGTGACCCTTGCTAGTGATGCTCACAGTTGGGCCCTGGACTCGGGTGATGAGGGCTTGAGCCCTGTGTTGTAGTTATGTCTCCTCTTGGCCAACTATAAAGGTGTCTGTATGGTACTATTTGGACACTGTGCAATTGGCAGTTATCTGTGTTCAGCATACAGTTGATAGACTTTGCCTAAATCACTAATTCACTAGAATTGTAGGATAACTATAATTCTGTTACTTCCTCATTGTATAAAGTCATGCTTTCTACTGTCAAGTGAGAATTATTTATTTATTAACTTTTTAAAAAATTTACTTATTTTTGAGGTGGGATCTCACTATGCAGTCCAGCCTCCTGAGTACTTGGATTACAGGCATGCACTACCATGCTTGGCTTTGTTTTAATTTTAGTTTTTGTTTCTTTTTGAGACAGGATCTCTACGTTGCCCAGACTAGCCTTGAACTTATGATCCCTCGGCCCCAGCCTTCTGAGTAGCTGAGATTAAAGTGCCACCATGCCTGGCTTCAACTGAAAAATTCTTGATATTAACATAATCAAATTACTTACCTTTTTTTGTTTTTAAAGCAGTATTGTATCCTTTTAGTCTTTTTAAAAATTTTTATTTTTGGAGAAAGGCTCTCACTGTGTAGAGTCCAGGCTGGCCTTGAACTTGCAGTCCTCCTACTTCAGCCTCCTGAGTGCTGGGATTACAAGTGTATACCACCATGTCTAGTCTGTATTTTTTATTAGCTTTATTGTTTTATAGATGGATTTTTCATCTATGGGCATTCTCATCTCTGCAACTTTTGTGAGTGTGATTATGAAGGTATTTAACTTTTGTCCTCCCTGGAGTGAGTGAGTCTTCCCAGTACCATTTATGAAGCAATCTTTGAACATTAGCATCCAAGAGGGCCACTAGTGATTCTTGCCTCCTGGTATCCTGGCTTTTGGGTAGTTTCCTCCCATATTACCAGTAGGATGGTGCCAAAACAATAATGCATGGCTCTTGAAGTCTTAAAAGGCATTCCAACTTCTGCCTCTTTTGGGTCATTCAGTGAGGAAGCCAGTGCTTATGTGAGAACAGACACACAGCAGCTCTCAGAAGAGCCTTTTTGGTGAGGAACCAATGCCAGCACCGATGCCCAGCTACGGGGTGGGGAAACTGCCTCAGAAGCAGATCCTGCACTGGCTGTGTGCTTCACGCTCATAATCCCCTCAGAAAGAGGAGCAGCTCCTGCAGGCGCAGTCAGGACTTCAGATAATGCAGCTCTGGACCCCAGGGCAGGCTCACCCAGCTAGGCTGGTCTTAAATTCCTGGCCCACAGAATATGTGTGGTAATAAATGTTTATTATAGATTTTTTGGTATCAAGGATTGAACTCAGGCCCTTGGGCTTGTAAGGCAGGTGGCAGAACCACTGATCTAAATCCCCAGCCCCTATTATAGTTTTAAGTTACTAAAATTGTAGTAATCTGTTCCCTGGGAAAAGATAACAGATTTTGGTTTTTGGAGTATAGGGTCAGCCATGAAAAAAAGCCTAAAATATGGAAGTAGCTTTAGAATTGCAAGGTGGGTGGGAGCTGGGAGGGCATTTAGGAGATTGTTAAGCCTCCTTTGGAGAAGCAGCAGAATGAGTTTAAAGAATGCTTAGGAAAATGTTATTGGAAACTGATGGAAAGCATATCTTGGTTATATGGAAAATTAACCACATAGTCTATTGCTCTAATGTGTAATGAGGAAGTCCCTAGTGAACTTGAGTGATCTAGCTGAGGAGATCCCCAGACAGTGTTGAAGGTGCCTGAAGAGAAAACCAATTGAAGAAAGCATCAGAAACTGTTGGATTTGAAATTTTCCAGCCTTTCCAGATAACATGTATGTTAAAATTTTAACACATGTTAAAATTAACAAATGATTTCTGGGCAGAGATCAAATAACAGAGCATTCTCAGGAAAACATGGTCTGAAGATGAATCTGAGAATGTGATTATAAAGTCCTTTGTGATCTCAGCACTGAGGCAGGAGGATTGCTGCGAGAGTTCAAGACCAGCAGCCTGAACTATATAGTTATGAGACCCTGTCTACAAACCAGTTCTGCTGCCTGCCTCGCAAGCGCAAGGTCCCAAGTTCGATCCCTGGTGCCAAAAAAAAAAGACCAGCCTGGACTACATAGCAAGGCCCTGTATCAAAAAAACAAGCCAGGCATGGTGGTGCACGCCTGTAATCCCAGCACTCGGGAGGTTGAGGCAGGAGAATCACTGAGTTCAAGACCAGCCTACACTACATAGTGAGTTCCAGGTCAGTCTCAACTACATAGTGAGACCGTCTCAAAAAACAAACAAACAAACAAAAACCCAAAACCAAAAAAGAATAAACAACAAACAAAAAGTCTTTGTGAAGACTTTGTAAGTATCCAAGGAGATACTTCAGAACTATTTGATCAAATAATAGCACTTCTGAGAAATGTAAGGGGAATGGTGCCTTCAGCACTCTGAGCACAGCCCAACATAGACAAGGGCTTACCTTGCGGAGGGGCTTGTGAGTATGGACTCCCTCTTATGCACTACACCCCCAAATCACAAGATACTCAGAGAATTACAGTGGTAGAAACATGATCATCATGGACTGAGAGGAACAGCCAGAGTGAAGGGGAAAGAGGCTTTGGGTCCCTAAACTTCTATAGACTGGAAGCGGCCCACAGGGCCAGAGCCACAAACGTCTTCCCCGGGACAGGAAGATGGTACACGGTGGGGGAGCCTTCAGACATGCAGAGGCCGGCTGACCACAGCTGTACAAGAAAACACCAGAACCTCCTGGCTGAGCCACTGTAGAACTTGAAAACTGAAGCAAAAAATTTTGTCATTAATTTCACCTGCTAAGTTTGGGGCAGTTTGTTACATAGCAGTGGATAACTATTACACACTCCATACTTCTCCCTCACTTATTCATGGTGTCTTTCTGTGAATCCTCACATTCATACCCTGGACTGTTTCTGAGTACTCTGTTGTGTTCTATTACATTTTTGTCTTGTTTCTACACTAGAACTAAAGTGTATTCATTTTTTTAGCTTTATAGTATATCTTAAAACTAGTAGAGTAGGGCCAGGGATTTAGCTCAGTGGCATCACCACCTGCCTCGCAAGCACAAGGTCCTGAGTTCAATCTCTGGTACTGCAAAAAAAAAAAAAAGAATTGTGCATTTAATTTTCAAGATTGGGCAAGGTAAAAGGGGGTTTGGGCATGAAGATTCTAGAAGGCAGAGAAGAGAACCCATGTAGCTGGGCAGGGTGGTGAACGCCTGTAATCCCAGCACTCGGGAGGCTGAGGCAGGAGGATCGCTGTGAGTTTGAGACCAGCCTGGGCTACCTAGTGGGTTCCAGGTCAGCCTCAACTACATAGTGAGACCCTGTCTCAAAAAACCAGCAACAACAAAAAACCACATTGTTTGGTTCTGATTCTTTCTCCCACCTCGCCTCATCCTGCCCAACCAGGTTTATTGATTCAATAAATAAATACTGAGCATTTATGTAATAGGATTGTACTCTCCAGGGAGAGACAGGCCATAAGCAAATTAAGAAAGTTAGAAAATGTCAGGAACTAAGCGCTGTGAAGGAAATGGACCGGTAACATGAAATGGAAGAGGTTGAGGGGCTGCTGCAGGCAGGGCAATGCTTTGAGGACGCGCTTGACCTGAGGCCTGGTGGGCACAGGAACCAGCAGTGGAAGCAGCTGAGTGAAGAGCAGCCCAGGCCCAGGTGGACCCAGCCCAATGTGCGCAGGAACAAGGAAGGCTGGAGAGCAGGCGGGCAGCCAACAAGGAGAGTGGTGGAGCTGGGGCCAGAGGGGTTGGGTCCTACAGAACATGCAGACCACCAAGGAGCCTGGCTTTGTGTCCTCAGGGCCACAGGCAGCTCCTCAAGGCCTTCAGGAGGGAGAGACCTGTGGTTGTGCTGTTAACCACCTTTTGCTTCTTCCCCAGCAAAAAAGGGAGCACCTGTCCCCGCTGTGCCTCATCCCCACGGTGACATCGCCCCGCGAGGAGCAACAGCTCCTGGCCAGCACCTCCAAGGTGAGGCCCCTGAACGCTTTGCATTGGAGGCTGAGAGTTTCTTCCTGCAGCCTAAACCCCCCTCTCCCCACAGCCCGTGGTGAAGCTCCTGCACAACCGCAGTAACAACAAGTACTCCTACACCAGGTGACGCTGCGGGCCCTGCGCAGGCTCATCTGGCCTGTGGGGTGGGGTCTGCCCTGCTCCTGGCTTTGCCACATGGAGAGATGCCTGATGCACCTGCCGACTCTGCCATTTACCCCTGGGCAACTTGGGCAGGCCGGCCCCCTTCTGAACTTGTTTTAGCATCAGGAAGTGGGAGTTTGGGCAAGAACTAAGTAACACTTAGAGCAAGCAAAGTGGTGCCTCCATTCACGAATACTTTGGTTTGAAAACACTTTGATTCACAAACAAGCATTTGTCAAAATTTTGTTTGCAAACTCCGCATCAGGTGATACATACGACTGCAGCCATCTTTCCCACGCATACACAAATGTGGCCATCTTTTCCAAAATCGTAGACATTAAGCTTGTGAACTGTAGTATACTGTAGTTATTGTCAAACCCAAGCTCTGTTGATTACACAGCCCTCCTGATGTTTGAGGTAGGTGCTGTCATCTCTGTCTGCAGATGAGATGGAGGTACCCAGAGGTCAGGTGGCGCCCGTTGTCACCCAGTGAGTGGCAGAGCTGGAGTGCAGGTGGCCAGCTGCCCTCCAGAGGCTGGGACCTGTAGATGCTCCTTGCCTCAGGCTGCTGAGCCACATGTCTCCTGTGGAGCAGGGCAGAGGGGACCTGGGGCCCATCCTGGGGGTTGGAGGCACAGTCAGTCACGCTGAAGTTGCCTGGCCTCTGGTCCTCAGCACCTCAGACGACAACCTACTTAAGAACATTGAGCTGTTTGACAAACTGGCCCTGCGCTTCCACGGGCGGCTGCTCTTCCTCAAGGATGTGCTGGGGGACGAGATCTGCTGCTGGTCCTTCTATGGGCAGGGCCGCAAGATCGCCGAGGTGTGCTGCACCTCCATTGTCTACGCCACGGAGAAAAAGCAAACCAAGGTCAGAGGGCTCTGGCCTGGCTGCCGGGGCTGTGGGGTGGGCAGGACGGGGACCCTGGACAGCAGCAGTGGGCAGGTAGGGAGAGTCTTGCAGTGGCAGGCGGGCCCAGGTTCTGGGGCTGGGTCTGTCACCTGGGCTGGTGGCCCCCATTTTTCCATGCAGAGTGAGGGGCTGGGATCAGAACTAGGGCCTTGCATAGAGTGGTGTTTTTTCTTTTTTACTGTTTTAAATTTTGCATGCTGGGAATTGAGCCCAAGTATACAATCCACCACCGAACTGCCCCCTCAGCCTGAGCAGGTTTGTGTTTCTGCATAGGGTCTCGGCAGGATCCACTACTGAAATAGATTCCCAAGCCACAGCGCCATTTAGGGTGCACCCTGGACTCGCAGGTCACAAGTCGTGAGCAAGACTGAGTGCCTGCCCTGTGCCAAGCGTAACCTGGCAGCCAGGTGCTGAGCGGAGTGTGAGCCCACTCGGCCCCTGAATCTCACAGTGCTCAGAATTCTTCACACCTTCCACCAATGCACACTCTATCCTCCTCTTGGAATTCTTTTTGTTTTTCCCCCTACCTATCTGCCTAATGAGCTTGTATATTTTGTTTTAGTTTGGTTTTGGTTTGGTTTAGTTTTTTTGAGACAGGGTCTTGCTGTGTAGTTCAGATTGGCCTTGAACTCACCATGTAGCCCAGGGTGGCCTCAAGCTTATGGTGATCCTGCCTGAGCCTCACAGGTATGTGCCACCACACCCAGCTCTGTACTTAATATTTACGACTCAAGCTCAACATCGTCTTTTCCTTGGGACAGCTTTCCTCATGACTTCAACCCAAACACTCCAGACAGTTAGGGATGCTCCCTTCTTAGCTAGAGACAGTCTGCCATCGTCTGTGGGTTGGGGGCAGGGGTTGCTTCAGCAGAAGCCCCTCTCTACCTTTTCTTTCCTGTCTCCTTCACACTAGCCTGGCCCTTGTCTAATGTACGAAACATGCTTAGAATGTGCACACGAATGAACACATGACTCAGCTTCCTGGAGGTTTCTTCTGCAGCTGGGAGATAAGACAAAGCAGTAATTAGAACAGCATAAGAGCTGTGCCCTCTGCCCTTCCCAGACCACTCGGTGTGATGCCCCTCAGTTCTTCTGCTTCATTCCTCTCTGTTCTCTTTCTCCATCCCTCTGCCTCAATGGCCTCGGCCTCCTTGTGGCTCTGATCCATACACTGGGTACCTTCCTGACTCAGAGCTGTTACCTTTTGTTGTTTACGGATTGCTTTCTCTAGCTGTCTCCTGCTTTGGTCGGACACCGCCTTCCCAGTGAGGCCTTCTCTGAACTAACTCCTTGTTGAAAAGTCTCCGATCTGTTTGCATAGCATGTCATCCTCTGACTGTAAGCCTGTGTCTCAGTCCTCCCTTAGAATGTAAACTTGCTGAGGGCAAGCACTTCTGTCTGCTCTGTTCACTGGTTTCTTCCCATTCCTAGAACTGCCTGGCACAGTGCAGTCTCCCCGTAAGTGCTGGTCAAGTGAAAGAGCAGCCCGAGAGACTTGGCAGTGAAGGACACACTGCAGCCTTTCTGCCTGTCTGAGTTCAGAGCTGGGCCTTGCAGCAGGACTGTGCCAGGTAAAGAAGTTGCAGAGAGAACAGTTGAGGCCTGAGAACCCGACCACCAAGGCCAGGAGGTACGCAGTGCAGGAGAAGGGGCTGTGGCCCTGGGCTGGAGGGTGGGAGCTGGGCATTGCTGGCCTTTTGCAGGTGGAATTCCCAGAGGCCCGGATCTTTGAGGAGACCCTGAATATCCTGATCTACGAGACTCCCCGCGGCCCAGACCCAGCCCTTCTGGAGGCCACAGGAGGTGCTGCTGGAGGTGGTGGGACCACCCGAGGGGAGGATGAGGAGAGCAGAGAGCACCGGGTCCGCAGGATCCACGTCCGGCGCCACATCACCCATGACGAGCGTCCGCATGGCCAACAGATTGTCTTCAAGGACTGACCTTGACCCTTCCCCTGCCTCCTGCTTCTGGGTCCCAGCCCTTACTGTCCTCTCTCCCTTTCCCGGACTTTTCCCCGGCTCTGCTGGCCAAGTCGTGGGTCTTCCTCTGTCCCCTCATGGCACGGCACAGTTCCCCTTGGCCCTTTCTACTCGCTTCTACTCACTGCTAACACAGTCCGGTCCAGCCCCCTGCAGGCAGAGCCCCTCACAAGGCAACATTCTTTCCCCCCTCACCAGCGGGTTAGAATGATTTAGAATCCCCTTTCCCTTTTTCAGTTCATTGTACATGTGAAACTGTTGAGCCAGCCTTTGGTGACCGCTCCGCCTGTGGCCGCTGCCTCCCTTCTCCCTGCACGCTCCTCCTGCTTCTTTAACTGTCCTGGGCTGGCCTGGGCCTGTACCAGCTCAGCTATGTTCTCAATCTGTTTCATGTTATTTATTGTTTTAATTTTCTATTAAATTATTGGAATAAAGTTAAGTTGAGGATCTGCTACTGTCTCCCAGGGAGGGAACAGGAAAATAACTTGTGTAAAGGAGACACCTGACTAGTTTCATGGTAGAAGATAGGAGCCCTCATCCCATGCCCTTGTCAGGCCGGTAGCAGGGAAGAAAGCAGTCTGGAGTTAGGAGACAATTCAGAGTTTGTATTTCAGTGCTGCCTGGCACGTTCCCACCTCAGCCCCTCTCCGCAGTGGGGAGGGGGGTCCTGGATGCTGCCCAGGCGGTCCCTGTGCAGCATGTCTGACCCAGTGTCTGAAGGGAACGCCTTCCTTCACGGGTCTGGTGCGAAGACAAAGTCAAGGGCCTGGCGCTCGGCCCCGGCCACGTTGGGATGCCACAGGTCCACAATGAAGACCACTCGAGGCCCATCTTCAGGGGAGCCTAGGGCACATGGGGATGGAAACAGAACAGCTGGCATTTAAGTACTCTGCCAAAGCATTCGCCAGACACAGGAAAGCAAAAAGTTGGTAAATAAGTGCCAGGCCATGTTCTAACCTTTATATGTAAGAGTTCTTAGTCATCAAAACAAGCTGGCAATGCCATAATTGTCCCTATTTTATACAAGGTGTACAAGGCATAACAGGGTTTAAGTAACTTGCCCAAGCCTGAAAGCAAGAGGTAGGGCAATACCCTGGGACCTGGCCCTGTGTCCTGTGCTGGTACACACTTTGCACACACCGATGCACACTTATGTTACCTTGTAGTCACTTCATAAAGACTGTGTGGTTGCCCCGTGGGTGATGGGAGGGTTTATGTGACTTGCTCAGGGCCATGCAGCTGGAAAATGTGCTGGGACAGGAGGTCATCTGGACCAGATTCTGTGACCCTCTAACCCCGCATTTTGGTCCTGCACCCCACCCCCAGCCAGATGGATCCCATTACCATTGTGGGCCACTGTGTGCAGGAAGGAGTCGTCCACCAGGAGGCAGTGCCCCTCGGCCCAGCACTGGGGCTCTCCCCCAACCACCAGCTCACAGCCCGGAGGGATCTTCAGGCCTGTGGAAGAGACCAGGCATTCAGCAGCCCACCTGCTGTTCAGCCAGCAGATCTAAGGGTCTCAAGGATCGGGCTCTCAGGTGGTCCCTTCCTCTCTGGGAGGGGACAGGTCAGTCGGTAGAGCACTGGATGAACTGAGGTCTAAGAGATTGGGCGGTGCTGCTGTGGGAAGCACAGTCCATCATTCTGGGAAAGGAGGAGGCTTCCTGGAGCAAATAGCATTTCCCCTTGGGCTTCCTCACAAGGCAAATCAAGAGGTGCTGGCTCTCCACAGTCAGACTGAGGACAAGATGGTGGAGTGTGATAAGAGTGCTGAGCAGAAAGGCATCCCAGGAGGAGGGTTGGCATTTGAAAATCCTCCTGAGGGCTGAGCAGCCTCATAGCGAGTGACAGGGAGAAGTCATTCTAGGTTGAAAGGTCAAGTAGCAGCTGCTGGGATTAGCCAGGGGGCCTTCAGGAAAGTACAGCGGGAAGGAAGAGGCAGAAGACCCAGCCTTGATCCTTAGGCCAACGTGTCCTGCAGTGTAAGACACATGAGACTGGCAGCACAGGAGATGATTTTGGGTGAGACAAGGTCACAACAATAACAATCAGAAAATCAATTTCCATTTTCTTCAATCTTTAAAACATCACAAAGGAAACAGTTTGGTGTCACTGGAACATCAACACCCCACTAACATCACCACCTTTCCGATGAGGAAAGCATAGGTTTCAGGCCTGGAGTGATTGAACAGAGTTGGCTAAAACATTCAGGTCTTCCTTTTTTTTTTGATGATACTGGAGACTGAACCCAGGGCCTTCGCACTGAAATGACATCTCCAGACCTTTTTTTATTCTTCATTTGTGAGACAGGGTGTTGCTGAACATTAAATTGGCTAGGCTCAAATTTGTAATCCTCCTGATTCAGCCTCCCAGAGTATTGGGATTACACATGTGGAGGCGTGTAGTTTAATTTTATGAGGACTTTTTTTTTGGTACCGGGGAATCAAACTTAGGACCTTGTGCTTGTGAGGCAGGTGCGGTGCCACTGAGCTAAATCCGCAGCCCTTTTATGAGTATTTTCTTTTTCTTGTTGTTTTTTGAGACAGGATCTCACTATGTAGTTGAGCTTGACCTGGAACTCACCATGTAGCCCAGGCTGGCCTTGAACTCACAGCCTCAGACTCCCAAGTGCTGGGAATACAGGAATGTGCCACCACACCTGGCTTCGTGAGTACTTTAATTAGAGCTAGCAGCAATGATATCACTTACAGTTCTATAAAGATTCATTTTCAATAAGCAAACCCAAAGAGAGTATGACATAATGTAGCATGGAAGGAAAATGACAACAGCACAACTTAGGGTGATGGTTTGCCAATAGTGAAGCTCAGGAAGTGTTGCTGTGGACCACAGGAAGTCACAGATTTGCGAGAGGACAGGTTTGATGAGAACAATAATGTAAGAGTCTGGTGGCAAGAGGAGGGTCTGGAGGGGAACTGGAAGCGAGGAGGTTGACTGTAGGCAGGGTCTACTCACCCAGATGGCACCTGACGCGGGCATTGGTGGGCCCACAGCGGCTCTCCAGCCGGGCCCCAGGCAAGAGCACAGAGAAGCCTGCGTTGCCGAAGGTGTTGGCACTCATGAAGCTCCGCAGCCCCCTCAGTGCCCGGTAGGCTCCTGGGCACCGGCGGCAGTTGTTGGGTTGGCACCGGCCTGCCTGGTACAGCAGGAGCTGATAGCAGCCAGGGGCCAGGGGTGGGGACCAGCCCCGAGGCAGGGGGTTAGTCCCTGAGAAGTCCCAGCTCACAGCCCCAAAGTCCCGCAAGATGGCGGGGAAGCTGCTCTCCAGGACCTCCACGTCATGCCGCTGGGCATCCCGGGGCACGAAGGGGGCTGAAGGGAGGTCTGGTAGGAACAGCAGGCCTGGGCGCTGGATGCCCAGAGCCACGGGTCCTCCCCCGGGACCCGGGCCACCTTGAGCTGCCCGCCTCACCCTCCCCATCCCAGCCCAGGAGTAGCGCCTGGCGTAGGCCCGAAGCCGACGGCTCACT
>NW_022900946.1:1192057-1192910 GCF_012274545.1 Fukomys damarensis | reverse complement strand
CCGGGCCACCTTGAGCTGCCCGCCTCACCCTCCCCATCCCAGCCCAGGAGTAGCGCCTGGCGTAGGCCCGAAGCCGACGGCTCACTGGGCCTTCCGGCCCCGGCCCTTTCCCAGGTTCGCCCGGGCGGCCAGACTCGGGGCATGCCCCTGGCTCGCCGCTGATCCCTCGAGCCTGGCACCCAGCCCCCAGGACCCGCATGTCCTGGGAGCCCAGGCGGTAGCAGTACCAGAGGAACAGGGAAGTGAGTGCTCCGAGAAGCAAGGTGATCGCTGAGGAGGCCAGGGGCAGGGGCCACGGGAGCGCGATGGGCAGGGAGGCCGTGGCCAGGAGGCCTGGAGCACCTTCCAGACCCCGGAGCCCTTGTGCTCCCAGCTCTCTCCCTGCCCCCTCGGTGGCTGCCTCCCGGTCCCCCCCGGGGCCATTTCCCTTCCACATTCCCATTCTTGTTTTGTATTCTCCCCTCCTCAGGTGCCGATCTTCCTCTCGGCCTCCCCTTCCCCTGGCACCAGTCTCCCTCTCCAGGCCCCCTCTGTCTCCTCTCTCCTTTCTGCTCCGCGGCTCTGCTGCCTCTCCTCTCCCCCTCGGGCTCCCGCTCTCCTCCTCTCCTCCCTCCACTTCCCCTCCTTTCGCCAGCTGTCTCCCCCTGCTCTCCCCTCGCTTCCCCAGACCTCAGTTCCTACCCCACCTGGACCAGAAACCTGCCTTCCTCCGCGGCGGCCTCTTTCCTTCCTCCCTCCTCCGCCCCGCCCTCGCTCTCCCCGACCCGACCCTGCGCTCCCGCCCTTGACTCTCTGGCTCCCACTCACCCTGACGTCACTCTCCCGCTGCTCTCTCCGGCCCGCCCCGCGCGAG
>NW_022900946.1:1189118-1191816 GCF_012274545.1 Fukomys damarensis | reverse complement strand
GGACCTGGAGCTGTCCGCGCTCGCGGTGCTGAAAAGGGGGCGCCGAGAACTGCGGAGCCGACGCCGCGGCCGGGGGCGCGCTGTGTGGGAACGGGGCGTCTTCCCAGCCCTGGCGTGCCGCCTCTTACGCACCTCACAGATGTGGAGGCTCGCCATTCTCCTGGCCAGAGGGAGCCCGTTCCGCTCTTAAGCGTCTACAAAAGGCAAAGTCTCTCGGGGATCCGGCCTTGGACTGAGGGTGCACTGGGGACCGAGCGGCGCAACCCCTAGGGAGACCAGAGTCGGATCCGGACGTGCGGGAATGCTAACGACGGCGGGGACCTCCCCAGGGGCCGGAGGGAGGAGGGCGGCTACAGCTCTCCCTCTGTCCTCCATCTGCACTTCCTCCCCCGCCCTCCTCCGCAAATAAACCCCAGCCCCTCCCTCCGCCCGGGCCCAGGATCTGACGTGGGCTCGACACCTTTTTCAGCTTCTCCCTCCCGCAGTTCTAGTGCCCGAGCTTGGGCTCTTCGGGCTCTGCAACCCTTTCCCTCCCCGACAATCCCCGCTAGAGCCAGTAGGTGCCCTCCCAGTCCTCACCCCACCCTGGCCCCCGGAAGCTGCCTTCCTGTTCCCCGCTCCCCTGGCTTGGGATTCGGCGAGCCTGGTGGACCGGGCGCCCGAACAGAGGGTAACCTTCGGCCCTCTGGGCCCCACCCCCTGCAGCTAGGACCGCGCCCCCTACCACGGACCCCAGAACGAGGACGGGCACTGAGCCAGGGCTGGACTCCAGGCAATCCTGCCGCCATCCCAAGGGGCAGAGAAATTGTCTTTTACGGACCCCCAGCGGGGAAGCAAAATCAAAGGGAAAAATAAAAGGACAAGGAGGAAAAGTGGCAACTAGATTAGGAGAGGCACAGAGGACAGAGATTGGGGCGAGTCGCCATGGGGACTCCCAAGGCCCAGCGCCCGCCGCCTCCCCAGCTGCTGTTCCTAATTCTGCTGAGCTGTCCCTGGATTCAGGGTAAGGACGTGAGGGGGTGGGGTGGGCCCAGAGAGGCCCCAGCGGGGTCCTCTACCTTCTTTCTCCAAATGGCCTGGCTCTTCTGAGCTGGGGGGGGAGGGGCACAGCTGACCGCGAAGGGGAACGCAAGGTCTCTCCCTGTGTACCTGGAGCCCCTTAAACACTAATGTGGAGAAGGAGGGAAAGGAACGAACTGGGCGTTTGGCAGCACCTTAGGGGTTAAACCCAGGAAGAAGGACTGGGGAAGTTGGGGTGTCTGCGGAGGTGGCAGAGCATGCAGAGTAGCCGGGCGGGAGATGGAGGTGTTGGAGAGATGCGGACACTGCACACAAATGCTCTTGGACATATGGACAAAGACAGATGAACAGAGCTAGCCTCCGGAGCAGATTTTAGCTTCTCACTGCTCTCCGACCCTCAGCCAGATTCTGGCGAAGGAGACAGACTAGGGAGGGTGCAGCTACACTGCAGACAGAAACCAGGGGGAGAAAGCTGGGCGCTGCAGAAGCAGGGCTGGGAGGCGCTGCCAGACCCTTTGCAGAGCCCCAGGTTGTGAGAGCCCCACTGAGGATAAAGGAGGGCAGCTCCCAGAGCCCCGCTGGCACTGTCCAAGGTTCCTGAGAGCTGAGGTACTCACTGGAAGACCAGCACAGCCGGGTGGGTGGGGGCTGCCCTCCAGTCTTGGCTTGCAGCCCAGCTCAGGACCCTGGCCGATTCGAAGGGAAGAGCTCTGCGGGAGGGGATGCGGGGAGCCTTGGCTCACGGCTCACTGAACCTCGCCTCCTAGGGCTGCCCCTGAAGGAGGAGGAGGTGCTGCCGGAGCCTGGGAGTGAGAGCCCCACGGGGGCCTCTGACGCCCTGGCCGAGTTGCTCCATGGGGCCCTGCTGAAGAAGGGCCCCGAGATGGGCTACCTGCCGGGTAAGCGGGAGTGGTATGGAGGTGGTGAGGGAGGAGAGGGGAGCCAGGCCCGGAGAAAGCAGCAGAGAGAAACTGCAGAGGGAGCGAGCGAGACTCGAGACTCCCCACCCCCACCCAAGGCCAGTGAAATTCAGAGGGAGGCAACTAGAGAGTCAAAATCGGGTATGGGCAGAAACAGAAGTACAGAGGATGATTAAGGAACAGACAACAAAAATAGAGATAGACGAGAATTCGGAAAACTAGAGGAGAGAAATGGTGGGGGACAGAGAGAGTAAAATACAGAAACTGGCCGTTTCTAGTAGATCTAGGATCATAAAAACAGAGAGCAGGAGGAACAGTAAACAGAGAGATAAAGAGCTCCAGAGAAAGCAAGACGGAGGGAGAGAGAAAAAGGTAACAGGCACATCAAGTCTAGCGGAAGGTAGAGGGGCTCCAGGGCGCTGCTCGGGGGAGTGTCGGGGAAGAGGGTCAGGCAGCAGAAGTTTGGGAGTTGGTGGGAAGTTTGAGTGGCTAACGGAAAGTGGGGGCTTTTGCCTAGCAGGAGGGTTCAGTGAAGGAATCCTCCGTTTCCCTCCACCCTGCTCCCCACCCCTGCCAGCCAACTCCTTTCTCTAACTTCCCTTGCACACTCCAGGAGCTGAGCCAGACCCCACACTAGCCACCCCTCCAGCCGGCCAGACTCTCACAGCACCCTCCCTGCCGCGAGCCACTGAGCCAGGAACAGGGCCTCTGACCACAGCTGTAACCCCTCAAGGGGTTAGGGGGACAGGGCCCACGGC
>NW_022900946.1:1175875-1188823 GCF_012274545.1 Fukomys damarensis | reverse complement strand
CCCCAGCACCGCCCCTCGGGCCCGAGGGAGTAGAGGAGGAGACTACGACCACCATCATCACCACGACCACGGTCACCACCACAGTGACCAGCCCCGGTGAGGTCATGGGAGGGGGTGGGGCGCTGTCCAGGAGCAGCACAGATGCGGGAGGGGAAGATGCTGGGCCGGGTGAGGAGCGGCTGCCCGGAGCCTGAGGAGGACCTCCAGGTGCGGGAGGGGAGGAGCTCTGCCCCAGACTGTGCGCCCTTCCGCGCTCCAGGCGTGAGCCTTGTCTGTCTGTAAGACAGCTGGGCAGGGTCCTGGGCACAGGGCGGAAGGGCGCACCGGAGAAGACAGACGAGGCCCTCAGGGGCTGCTTGGGGAGGAGAGCAAGAGTCCAGGGCCTCCCTCAGCACTGGCCACTTCTCTCTCCAGTTCTGTGTAACAACAACATCTCTGAGGGCGAGGGCTTCGTGGAGTCTCCGGATTTGCTCAGCCCCACCGGCCGCACTTCGGGGCTCCTGGACTGCACCTACAGCATCCACGTCTACCCGGGCTACGGCATTGAGATCCAGGTAGCTGTGCCCAAGCGTGAGGCTGCGGCCTCCCAGCCCTTTCCCCAGGGACCGCTCCGTGTGCACAGACTTGGCCCTATAGGCAGAGGGGCTTATTTCCTAACTCACACGGGTCTGCTCTCTGACTCAGAGGATCTCTCCAACGGTTCCACAGCGCGGGCAGTGTCCCTGTGGTTTGAGGGCCACAGAGAGAAAAAACAAAGGCGGAGGGTAGGGGGCCTGGGGAGCCGCCCCCCCCCCGGGCTGACTTGCTCTGGCCTGTGTCTGGCTTCTTCAGGTACAGACACTGAACCTGTCTCAGGAGGAAGAGCTCCTTGTGCTGGCTGGTGGGGGATCCCCAGGCCTGGCCCCCCGGCTGCTCGCCAACTCCTCCATGCTGGGAGAAGGACAGGTCCTTCGGAGCCCAACCAACCGGCTGCTCCTGCACTTCCAGAGCCCCCGGGCCCCGAGGGGAGGTGGCTTCAGGATCCACTACCAGGGTGAGGAGTCTAAGGGGCTGGGAAGGGCTGGGGCTGCGCTGGGCACAAGGGACATTTCTGGGGCCTTCCAGGCACAGAGTGCTGTGGGACTGTTCCTCCTTGATGGATCCTGGGGAGTGGGACCCTCAGGACAGGCCGATGCACTCTTGTCTCGCACACTCTGAGTGTGCACGTATAAAGTGGCATTCGTCCATTAAACTCAATAAATTCTGAGCACTTACTTTACACCAAACTATGCCGGTAGCCTTGAGGAGAGCAACCAATGACCCAAGCATTAATCTGACTCTGAGGAGCTCAGAATGTGGGTGGAGAGACAGACAGGGAGTGGAGATGGTTATGATTCACTGAGGTAAGAGCTGTACTGGAGGAGATACAGGCACGGGGAGCGATATGAAAAGGGACCTAAGTTTTTCTAAGAACTATGGGGATGCCATCTTGGAGGAGGTGAAGACAAAGCTGAGACCCAAGGGATGAGTTAGCTAAGGGCAAGGTGGGAGGGAGAAAAAGAGGGAAGCAGCTATCCAGATGGGTGGAAAATCACATTCCCAGTCCTGCAGAGGAAGATGTCAGTCCTAGCGAGGAGTGATTCAATATGAAGATGGCATTGTCTGACTGTGTGACCTGGAACAATTTACTTAACCTATATGAGCTTCATGATCTCATTTAAAAAATAGGGCCAGGTGTGGTGGTACACACCAGTAATCTCAGTACTCAGGAGGCTGATGCAGGAGGATTGCCATGAATTCAAAGCCAGCCTGGGTTACACAGTGAGTTCAAGGCCAACCTGAACAACATAGTGAGATCCTGTCTCAAAAAAGCAAAAAAGGGCCAGGGATTTAGCTCAGTGGTGCCATGTCTGCCTCGCAAGCACAAGGTCCTGAGTTTGATGCCCGATACTGAAAAAGCAAACAAACAAAAAAAAGTAAGAAAAATAGGGATCAAGCTAGGAATGATGGCCAACACCTCTAATTCCAGCCCTCAGGGAGGCTGAGGCAAGAGGATCAGAAATTTGAGCCCAGCCTCGACAGTTTAGGGATGTAGAAGGACCCTGTCTCAAAATTAAAAATGCTGGAGATGTAGTACAATCTGAAAGCCCTCGGTTTAATCCCCAGTATCTAATCATAATCACAGTACTGCATGGTACACTTAGGAAGATCACATGAGTTAGTGTACATATCAAATGTTCAAAACAGTGTCTGGTACACAGTAAGAGCTCAGAATATCAATCATTGCTATCAGAGTCAAAGTATAGAAGGTGACCGGAGAAAGGACCTAAGAGACCTGGCTGGGAGACAGGGTGGATGTGGGTCATGGGGGGCCTCATCAGCTTTTCAGACTATTTAACCTGCAGGTGAGAAGGGGACCTTGGACAGGCTTAGATGGGTCACCTAGAAAGATCCTTTTGACTCCTGGGGACAAGGAAGGGAGGCCCTGCCTGCACTCATGAGCACCCACCCATAAGTCATGTCTGCACATGCACATGTGTGCTAACCTGTGTGTGTGGAAGTGTACATTCTAGCACACATGTATCACAAGGCACTAGGCTTAGCCGGTGTCCCCATTCCAGGTGCTGCTGTCTCCTCCCAAGCTCCTCCCTGTGCTCCTTTGAAACAGGGACCCATGTGCCGGACAGTGTCCCCTTCACATCACGTTAGGGCTTCACCGTGGGAGCCTGGTGCCCCCAGTGCCCTGCGCATCGTGTTCAGGACACAGTTCGTCCTCATGCCCTCCCCAGCCATCCTGAGCCTGCGCTCTAGGTCTGCCTGGGGCCTCATCCTGCAAGGTAGAAGCACTGCTGAGGAGGCCAGCAAGCTGGACATGTCCTTGTTGACAGACCTGGTTGTTGGGGAGCAAGAGTGTCTTGAGGGTTGGCAGAGGCTGTGGATGCCCCCTGGCTCCTATAAGCAGCCATTTCCCTCAGGCATTGAAAATAGGACTTGCAGGCTAAGTGAAAGGTGTGGGGAAGCCGGGTTATTGCAGTAATTGGCCTTCATTATGTGCCTTGGTTTCCCCTGCTCTGCAGCTCCTCCAGGCACCATTGGGACTGGAGCCCTGTCTCAGCCCTTCCCAACCTCCACTGCCTGGAGCCACTGTCCCCACGAGGCCTCCTGAGCTTCTCTGAAAGTCCTGGACTTTGCTGTCCTCCCCCAGGTCCAGCAAACTTGCCTGTGTGCAGAATCTCCTCACCAACCTCGTGCCTCTCCCCTGGCCATGGTCAGCTTCATCCCTCAGAGGGAGAAAAAGACTCAAGGCCATAAGGGTTTCTCAGTCCCTGCCAGTTCTCATGGAGTAGAAAAACCAGATCCCTAAGTCCCCAGCTCCACTCTTATGTGGCAACAAACATGTTCTGAGCACCTTCTGTGTACTGGCTGCTTGGAGTGTTTCTTTTATTTAATTTTCAGGCTAATCTTCATGGATAGGAATAATTGCCACCAATGAGTGAGGGGTCTCAGTGGTGAAGCCACCTACACAGTCGTGAAGCTAATGAGTTGTCGGGCTAGAAATAGATCTCAGGCCAGCCTGCCTCCAAATTTATCAGCCAGCCTAAGCTTTTTTTAAAAAATTAATTAATTAACTTATTTGGTACTGGGGATCAAACTCAGGAACTTGTGCTTGCCTTTGCCAGGAAGGCTTGGTGCCTTCCTGCTACATCCCTGGCCCCTTTAAGCTTTCAGAAGATAAGATACACAAGTCTTTTTTAAGTCTCACAGTGACAAGAGACAGGAGTTATTGTGATGGCAAAGTTATGCATGTGAATATATATACATGTGGTGGCACTGGCCTGCAACCCAGCACTCAGAAGAGGCTGAGGCAGGAGAATTGCAAGTTCTAGGCCAGTCTGGGCAACTTAGTGAGAATTGTCTAAAAATATAGAAAAACTTGTGTATAGGCAAGAGAATAAGTATCAGAGATAGCAGGGCCAGGTAGGCTTCCTGGAAGGGATGGAATGTAAGTTACTCTTTGAAGGATAACATGGAGCTCAGAAGGCCCTAACAGATACAGACCTGGATGTAAAGTATATATAATATATAGAGAGGAAGGACAGTAAGGAGTCACAATGCTGTGGTTTAGCATATATAGCTCTCTAGTTCAGTGGTGCCACCACCTGCCTCACCAGCACAAGGTCCCAAGTTCAATTCCCAGTACCAAAAAAAGAAAGAAAAGTAGAATATATCGCTCTCAGGTGTGGACCCCTAAAGTACTGGGCTGAACCCAGCTGTAAAAGGAGTTGAAATGTCCAGCTAAAAGCATTCAGACTTCATTTCTTTGACCACAGAGGGCCAACACAGGGTTAGCATCTACTTTAAAGCACTAGAAGCTTCTGGAAGGTTGTTTCCATGTCTGTCTGTAGACTGTAGACTCCTGAACAGCATGGGCCTGGGTCTTTATTCCCTCTGTCCCAATAGCCCAGCTAAGAAAATGATCGTTGAATCTTGACATTTGGAGCAAAGAAGCTGTCTTACAGAGTCACTGCTGACGGCAGATCCAAGGGCGGCAAAGCCCAGGCAAGCTGGTTTCTCCACACCTCTGCTGGGGAAGCACCACTGCGTGTGAACACTTGCCTGAAGCATGGTCCCCCTTCCTCAGGGAGGGTTCTCTCCATCGAGGGGACACGTGGGGAGGGCTTAGGTAGCAGAGGCACCCCCACCCAGCTGGCCAGATTAGCTGAATCAACCCTGGCAATCCATAGCCCTGCGCAGATGTGAAGCCAGATTGGCCGGAATCCAGGAAGCCCTTGATGAGCTCTGCCAGGTTCTGTGGGGATCAAGTTCAGGGCCTGTCATTTATCAACAAGTGGACTGCAGTTTGTTTTATCCCATCTACTTCCACAAGAATTTCAGGAGGCTTTTCAGAAAGAATTAAAACAATACAATTATATAGACTATGTAAGGAAAAAGTGGCACCAGGGAATGATTATTTGAGTTTTTAAAAATGGAATGTGAGGGCAGGGACTTAGCTCAATGGTTCCACCACCTGCTTTGCAAGTGCAAGGACCTGAGTTCGATCCCTGGTACAAAAAAAGAAAAAAAAAGAAAGAAATGTGAAGGGACAGGCTATTATTGCTAGGGACAAGATTTAATCTGATTCCGAGCCACCTGGCAGCCAGTGCAAAAAGGGAAGTAACGCAATTCTCACTGCAAGAAAGAAGACAAAACAGTTTCTCAAAGAATGCACAACTTTCCCAGGCACCCCATTTTCAGTAGGGGATTCATGAGGGGACACTGAATGTTAATGTCTCTAATGACAAAATAATCAATTTCTCATGGAGTTTTATATGGCTGGCCTGACTGAAAGCTGAAAGTAGTGGTCCTCCGTGGAAGTCTGTGAGAAAAAATGCTATGAGGTGCTGAGTAAGTGGAACCTCAGTTTACGCACTGCCTTTCTCTGCCTACCTCAGACTCACCGTAAGAGCTCATTTGGGGAGTGGACACACTCTGCAAAAACCATGGCCCGTTATTAGAGCTGCATGGAGTTCAGGGGGTCAGTGGTTGGCCCCAGGTCCTATGACCAATGAGGACAGGTCCAGAATGATTTCCTTGAGCCTCAGTTATCTCATCTATAAATGGGAGCCAAACTGGGTAACTTATAAAGTCGAGAGGAGAGGCTGGATGTGGCAGTTTCCTCCTCATGAGACTGAGCTGTGCGAGGCGTGTGTGGGAGGAGGGTCGGTATGGCATTGGCATGGCCATGAGTGTCCCCCACCTGCTCTGTGGTGCAGCCTACCTGCTGAGCTGTGGCTTCCCACCCCGGCCGGCCCACGGGGATGTGCGTGTGACAGACCTGCACCCTGGGGGCACCGCCACCTTCCACTGTGACTCGGGGTACCAGCTGCAGGGTGAGGAGACACTCACCTGCCTCAATGGCACCCGGCCAGCCTGGAGCGGGGAACCCCCGAGCTGTGTGGGTAAGTCTGTCACTGGGTGGTGGCTCTGGGCCTAGGAACCTCGTTGGAGGTCCTGCCATGGGGGTCTCCATTTCTTGGGAACCCATCCTGAAGAAGTTTCTATTCCAAAAAGGCCCCATCCTCAGGTATCTGTCCCGGGGAGCTGCCAGTCCTGGCAGCTTCCATCTTGGGCTACCCCACTTCCTGTCATGTCAGAGGAGGCCATTTTCAGGGTTCACAGCGGAGGGCCCTATGTCCTAATGAGTCTGTCTTGCGATCTCCCATCCTGCGGTGTCTTCACTCGGGATCACACCATGAAGCTTCCCACCAGGGTTTCCAGGGCCCCTCACCCTGTCTCAGGGCATCCATACCCCACGTCCTCCATCCTGGAAGGCTCCTTCTGGGAAGGCTATCTCAGGGCTGGCTCCCTTCCTGGGCATGACCTGGGGTGGGTCCTGTCCCTGAGGTGAGCATGGGGCAGAGGCCAGCCGTGGTCCAGGCCAGGCTGAAGATGCGGCTGGACTGGAGCTGCCTTCATCCATTCCCTGCCCACAGCATCCTGTGGTGGCACCATCCACAACGCTACACTAGGCCGCATCGTGTCCCCTGAGCCCGGGGGAGCGGCAGGACCCAATCTCACCTGCCGTTGGGTCATTGAAGCCTCTGAGGGACGCCGGCTACACCTGCACTTTGAGAGGGTCTCGCTGGACGAGGACAATGACCGGTGAGTCTGGGCTTCGGGTCGGACGTCCCTACCCTGGGGCAGTGGGGTGATGGGATGGGGAGTCAGATCTGAGAGGGCATTCTGCTGGGATGTGCCAGAGTCTGGTCCTAACCCTCTCTCTCTCTCTCTCTCTCTCTGTCTCTCTATTTTTAATTTTATGGTACCAGGGATCAAACTCAGGACCTTGCCCTTGTGAGGCAGGCGGTACCACCACTGAGCTAAAGCCCCAGCCCAAACCCTAGCCTAAAGAATGTAACTGTGCAATCTTAGATGAAACACTTAAGCTCTCTGAGCCTGTTTTCCCATCTGTAGAGTGGAGATAGCAGCACTTCTCTAAATGTATAATTACTAAATGCGTTAAAATATGTAAAATACTTGAAATGGTGCCTAGGACATAATAAGCACTACAAAAATGGTTGCTGTCATCATCATCGTCTTTGTTGGTAGGTTTTTGTTGCTGTTGGTAGGTTTTTAATCACATCTTCAATTTCATTGGCTGATACTGGCTTATTAAGAATTTGTATATGTTCTTATTCACCTTTGGTAATTCATATGTATCTAGGAACCTGTCCATTTCTTCTGTACTTTCCATCATATCAGAATACAGATTTTCAAAGTAGATATTGATCTTCTGTATTTCTGCAGGATCCACTGTGATTTCACCCTGTTCATTCCTAATTGCATGGATTTGAGTCTTTCCTTTTTTTGATAAGGTTAGCTAAGGGTTTGTCAATTTTATTTAATATTTCAAAGAACCAACTCTTCAATTCATTGATTCTTTATATTGTTTTCTTAGTCTCCTTTGCATTAATTTCTTCTCTGATCTTTGTCCTTTCCTCCCCCGTACAAGCTTTGGGCTCGACTTGCTCCTCTTCTAAAAGCTTGAGGTTTAGGTTGGGGATTTAGCTCAGTGGTTCTGTCACCTGCCTCACAATCACAAGGTCCCAAGTTTGATACCTGGTACTACTACTACTACTACTACTACTACTAAAAGCTTGAGATTCAACATTAGGTTGTTTATTTGAGCTCGCTCTTTTTTTCTGATCTGGGAATTTACTATAACAGGGAACATGGACTGCTTTCATTGCACCTCATAAGTTCTGGTATGTTGTACTGTCATTATCATTTAATTGTAGAAACTGTCTAATTTCTTCTTTAATTAGTCTGTGACCCTTTGGCTGTTCAGGAGGATGTTATTTAACTTCCATGTGTTTATCAAGTTCTTGTGGTTTCTTTTGCCATTGATTTCCAATTTTATTGCACTATAATCTGATATATGCTTGAGAGAATTTCAGCTCCTTTGCATTTACTTAAGCATGTTCTATGGGCTAGTATGTGGTCTACTTTGAAAAAAATCCCATATACAGCTGAGAAGAATGTGTATTCTGATGTTGTGGGGTGGAATACTCTGTAGACATCTAAGATGATGTGTTCAAAAGTTTTGGTTCAATGCTGATTTGTCTTTGTTGGGGTTTTGTCTCTTTGATCTGTCTGTGGCAGTGGAGTATTGAGGTCTCCCATTACAATTGCACTAGTGCTTATTTGATTTTTTCATATCCATTAATATTTGTTTTATATAACTGGGTTGCTGATATTTGATGCATATATGTTTATGATTGTTATCTGTTCCTCTTGGATTGTTCCCTTTACCAGGATGTAGTGAATTTGTCTCTCTGAATAGTCTTGGCTTGAAATCCACTTTGTCTGCAAATAGAATAGCTACTGCTGCTTTTTTCTGGGTTTCTGTCACATAGAGTATTGTTCTCCATCCTTTGACTGTCAGTTTATGAATTTCTTTATCAATTAAGTGTGTTTCCTATATGCAGCATATTGTTGGCTCTTCCTTCTTGATCCATTCTGCCAGTCTATTTCTGTTGATTGGTGAATTGAGACCATGTAGCTAGATGGCTATAACTGATATGTATTGACTTATCCTTGTCATGTTATTTTCCTGTTGTTGGTTCCCTCTTTGCATCGTCATTATCATTTTTACCTAACAATCTGGTACCTCAGCTCTGCCCCTACTTGCCATGTGATCTTAGGGTACTTCACCTTTCTATACCTCACTGTCTTCATCTATAAAATGAGGGATAACAATGGTGTCCGACTCAAGAGCACTTGTGAAAATCAAACAAGATAACATGTGCCAGGGCTCAGAAGAATGTGTGGCATATGGTAATGTTTGTTAGTAAGAGCTATAGAGATCAGCTAGGAGAGCAGCCAGAGGCAGGCAGCTTTGAGGGGAAACAGAGCTCCTTCCACCCTTCTGTCCATTACAGGCTGATGGTTCGCTCAGGGGGCAGCCCCCTGTCCCCCGTGATCTATGACTCCGACATGGATGATGTCCCAGAGCGCGGCCTCCTCAGTGATGCCCAGTCCCTCTATGTGGAGCTGCTCTCAGAGACACCTGCCAACCCCCTGCTGCTCAGCCTCCGATTTGAAGGTAACCCACCCAGGCCCTCTTCCTGACACAGACACAGTCCCGAGTGCGTCCTGCCCTCCTGCTTGGCTCATGGTTGGCTGTCCCACGTCTGACTTCTTTCTCCAACCCAAAACTACAGAGACCACTTCTTATGGACCCCTTTCATTCCGTGACAGCCATTTCTAACTAAGCTTCACGCACAAGGTATGATTGGAAAATACTGTGAATGTTGAAGACATTTTAAGAATGTTATTACAGTAAGAAACACATGGCCACTAATTCCCCTCAAAATACTCCCTCTTATTTTGAACACACTTATGTTGACGTTCTTGCCACTTTCTGATGCACTTCTGGAAGTCCTCTTTTGTGAGTTTCTTTAGTTGTGCTATCGTGGCTGCTTTGATGTCCTAATCAATTCAAAAGATTTGCCTGTGCTCATTTTGATCTGAGGGAAGAGCCAGAAGTCACACTGTGCCAGATCCAGTGAGTGAGGTGGATGAAGACGATCATGGTTTTATGAGCCTGCCTTTCTATTGGATGGCACTTGGCAGAAGCATTCTGTGTTTTAATACACCTCATAAAGACACAAATGAAGATTCCCACAACTGCTTCAGAAAATAGCAAGAATGGTGGGATAAGTGTGCTTGAAGGTAGGGAGGATATTTAGCGGGGTTAATGGCAATGTCTTTTTATTTTTTATGTTTTGAGACAGGGTCTTGCTCTGTAGTTTAAGCTGGCCTTGAGCTCACTATGTAGCCCAGGCTGGCTTCCAACTCACGGTAATCTGCCTGCCTCAGCCTCCTGAGTGCTGGAATTGCAGGCATGCACTACCATGCCTGGCTAATGGCAATGTCCTTTTTTTTTTTTGCAACATCTTCTAATTTAAACATTCACTACACACACACACACACACACACACACACACACACACACACACACAGTTAGAAAAGTAAGAAACAGTTCCTGGCACCATGGGAAGAAGAGTCTCCTGATTTCCCCAGCCTAGAGGGGAAAGATGAGGAAAGAAAAAATAGAAAACTTCATAGCACTTTAGAGAGAAACAACAACAAAAAAATGTGCCTAAAGGGACTTACCTGCTCTCCTGGATGGCAAAAACAAATAAGCTACCCGAATTTGGGATGCTAGAGTCTCCTTCTGGACTTCACCATATATTTTGATTACCCTCTTGTATGGTTAGATCTGGGTCTACACCTTGGGACCAGGTATCTCAGTCCTGCTGTTCTTTCCAGAGTGCTGGCTTCCTTCCCCAGCAGGCTCCCCCCATGTGATGGGCCTAGCTGCAGGCTTACATACAGCGTCACAAAGATTCCCTCCGACCTGGTTAAGATCCTGTGCCTTTGTCTGAGCCGATGGCCGTGCAAGGGGCAGGTGCTGTCGTTGGCAGATCTGTGTCACACAGCCCTTCCTGGTAAGCCGCAGTTGAACCTTAAGGTCTAGACATAGGGAGATGTGTCTCCCAAAAGGAAAATAGGGGTGTTTTTGCTAGAAGAAGGGGAATGGATACCGGGCAGGTAGAAATGACCAGGTCAGCGTTCGTGGGCGAAGAAGCATTAAGCATGGCCTTCCAGGTTGGATCATAATAAAGAGGAAGCCAGCAAGCACAGTAAGGTGAGTGGGAATAAAGGTTAGAAGCCAGAGAAATGCCTAGGACGTGTGGAAGTGAGCTTTGACTGTGGCTGTTGCACAGGGGCTGTATAAACGGTAGCAGGAGGGCGACAAAGAAGAGGAAGCCCTCAGAGATGGGGACTGGTTTCTGCTATGATCGTGGGAGAAATGGAACTGGCACCGGGCCCTGGTGGGTGGGCAGGATTTGGGCCTAAGTAAAAACAGTGGCTCTGTGGAAATAAAGTGCTACTGCCTGTGCTGAGGATCCCCGCCTCCAGGCTGACCCCTGCTGCTCTGGGAGTCCTAGGCTTCTCGCTGTGTCACACAGGCCCTGAAGTCGCACCTCACAGGTAGTTTTGCAGCTAAGATACATTCAGGTGGACAGAAACTAAAATGCTCCACAAACATTAATTTTTGCTAAGTCCAAAGTAAAAACTGAGCAGCTTTTGCATTAGTTGCAGTTTTGGATTCCAGCAACAGCATGGATTATCAGAATCCAACTGTTATTTCTGAGGAGGGAACTCACCTACGACAGCCAGCCCCAGCCAGCCCCGCAAGGCACCACTGTGAAGGCCCCACAGCACGTCCGTCTGTGGCTGGGCACTGAGGCCTAGTCCTGCCTCTTCCTGCTGGGTGATCTTGGCCACATGGCTTTATGTCTGTGAGTCTCCTCCCCATAGAATGTGGTGGCTAGGGCTGGACTAGCCTGGGGTCCCCTCCAGAGGCCAGCATGGCTGCCTAAGTATGTGAGTGAGGAACATTCACATTTTTGACAAACTGGAGAGTGAAAGCTAAGCTCAAGGGCTGTATGTTTTTAAAACCTCCTGGCGTGGCCAAATAAGGGCTGAATTCAGCTCACAGACCCAGTCTAAGAGCCTCAAAACCCATCTTGACACTTAATTTCCATGATTCTTCCCCAGCCTTTGAGG
Organism: Fukomys damarensis; assembly: GCF_012274545.1. Classification (NCBI taxonomy): domain Eukaryota; kingdom Metazoa; phylum Chordata; class Mammalia; order Rodentia; family Bathyergidae; genus Fukomys; species Fukomys damarensis. Next base: position 1,177,204 of record NW_022900946.1, on the reverse strand, counting down.
AGGATCGCTGCTTTGCTCCTTTCCTGGCACATGGCAATGTCACGACCACAGACCCCGAGTACCGCCCAGGGGCCCTGGCCACCTTCTCATGCCTCCCAGGATATGCTTTGGAGCCCCCAGGACCCCCCAACGCCATCGAATGTGTGGACCCAACAGAACCCCACTGGAACGACACAGAGCCAGCCTGCAAGGGTGAGCCTGACGCCCCATGCATCTGGCAGCCTGCAGACAGCAGCCTGCCCAGCAAGGCCATCGGGGGAGACCACTGTGTACACCTCAGAGACCCAGGCTGTGGGCAGACTCTGTCCTTCGGGGGCTGTTTTCTTAGCTCAATATTGGTGGGCCTCTTACTGTGTTCTGAGGTCACAAATCTGAATATCTTCAAGAGGTAGAACTGGAGCTGGGCTAAACTGTGGATTGGGCAGGAAAAGTGGAGAGTGGGTGGGGTTAATTAAGAATAGGGCAAGGAATTGGGCACAAGACCTAGATGTGGCAAGAATCACGTGGGTCAGTGGGTGAGGTGGGACACGCCTGTGTTCCCCAGGGATGCAGGAGGACTGAAAGTTCTAGTTCAGCCTGGAAGTGAGCACTTTAGTGAGAACCTGGCTCAATGTTATTAAAATGTTGGTGGGGTTGCTGGTGAGAACTGCGGTGGGGGGTCCTGAACCAGACACCTCTTCTGCCCTAGCCATGTGTGGCGGGGAGCTATCTGAGCCTGCTGGTGTGGTCCTCTCTCCCGACTGGCCCCAGAGCTACAGCCCCGGCCAGGACTGCGTGTGGGGCCTGCACGTCCAGGAAGAGAAACGCATCTTGCTGCAGGTTGAGATGTACGTCTGGGTCCCTTTGTGGGTGAGGTGGGGGCTTGGTTGGATGTGAGATATGACAGCTTTCAGGGCCTGGGTCCACAGAGGTTCGCTGGATATGCAGTTTGGTCATTAAACAGGTTCAGGATGGGGCGCGAGCCCTCAGTGCAAATCACACAGTAGCCAGGCGACCTTGGACAAGTAAAGGGATAATGCTGGGGGGGGGGCTGCTGTGAGCGAGGGGGTCTGGCCTGGCATCTCTCTGAGTGTTTTCTGAGGTGGCCCTGGGGCGGCTTCCAGGGGCCCTAGCCCCAAACGTTGGATCACACCAACCTCCGAGGTGGGCGCGGGTGCGGGGAGAACCCAGCAGGCTGACCGGCTCGTGAATGGACACAACCAGAAGTGGGTGTGGCCGAAGGCAGGTGGGAGAGGGGCCCGCCGCGGTGCTGGCGGCCAGATTGGTCTGATTGGCCAGGGCCAAGGGGCTTTCCGAGGAGATAGGGGGTCTGGGGGGGGGGGGGGGGCT
>NW_022900946.1:1165331-1175301 GCF_012274545.1 Fukomys damarensis | reverse complement strand
ACCAGTGCGAGCCGGGTTACGAGCTACTGGGTTCCGACATCCTCACCTGCCAGTGGGACCTGTCCTGGAGCGCCGCGCCGCCCGCCTGCCAGAAGAGTGAGCACCGCCCCGGCCCCCCAGCCCTCCCGTCCTAGGAAGTCGCGGTGCCAGGACAGGGCTCCGTTCATTCGAGCGCAGCACTGAAGGGCCGCTGGCCGGCAGCTGCAGCACTGACAAGCACACAGCCTGGGGGACAGACGCCTGAACAGTAGGGTCCGGACGTGAGAGTGGGTGGCTTTGGGCAAGTCTTTAACATCTTGAGCCTGGGTAGGGAGGACGAGGAATGCAGGTTTTCACTCAGGGCCTGGTGCTGCCCAGTGGGCAGCAGGTGCCCCAGCAGGCAGCCTCCGTGCAGCAGGAGCGGTCCCCGGGAGGGTGCAAGAAGTTCAGAGGTGACATTTACAGGAGCTGCAAGTGTGTGTCTCAGGAGAAAGAGAGAGAGAGAGAGAGAGAGAGAAGGAGAGGGAGAGGGAGGCACCTGTCACGGCCTCCACATTTGGGAAGCCTGACTGACACAGGACCCGGGGTTGTGGCTTGTGTACATAGCTCTGGGGATCATGGCAGTGGTAGGGCCAGTGGGAGAAGTTTTAGGAAACCAGATAGGAACCATCCGTCAGGTGCAGCTCCCCAGCCCTGGAAGGACTCGAACACTGGCCTGCATGGCCCAGCTGCGGTTTGGAAGGGAACGTGCCCGAGGGGACGCATCTCCTGAAAGTCAGGGACCCGAGTCTGCCAGTGTGGGTACCCGATGCTGCAGCCTGGCCCCTGAGCACCTTTCCACTGTTCCTCACCTGAGTGCTGAGCCTTTGGCTCCAGGAAGTGGCAGTGACACTGACCTCAGGATAATCCGGTTAAATAGTTTGTTTGCAAAATCTTTAGAGGGCACCTGGCACAGGTGCAGGAAATGGTGATGACTATGCCCTTCCACAGCAGGGTCATACACTCAGGGGCCGCACCCACCTTCCCTGGTACGGTGATTAAATATTCCTGTTTTACCCCAGGGTGGGGGCCAGGGTTTGTCCTACTCACCCTGTTTTGCAAAGGAAGTGAGAATTATAAACCAGCCTGAATTTAAAGTTTGTCCCACCCATGCCCTCTTCCTTCCCAAGCCCTGGCAGGAGATGGCGGGGGTGTCTCTGAGAGAAGGCCTTGAGGCTCAGGTGCCCCGCTGTATTTCTGGGAGATCTCTGAAGGCCCTTGCTCTTCTGCCACCAGTCATGACCTGTGCCGACCCCGGGGAGATCACCAATGGGCACCGCACCACCTCGGACGCTGGCTTTCCCGTGGGCTCCCATGTGCAGTACCGCTGCCTGCCTGGGTACAGCCTGGAGGGGGCGGCTGTGCTCACCTGCTACAGCCGAGACACGGGCACACCCAAGTGGAGCGACCGGGTCCCCAAGTGTGCCTGTGAGTCCAGACACCCCGGAAGGGGCTGGGCCAGCCTGGGGGGTGCTGCATAAGCATGGCTTGCCGTGACTGGTGCCCTCCCTGCAGTGAAGTATGAGCCGTGCCTGAACCCTGGGGTCCCCGAGAACGGCTACCAGACGCTATACAAGCATCACTACCAGGCTGGGGAGTCTTTGCGCTTCTTCTGCTACGAGGGCTTTGAGCTTATCGGCGAGGTCACCATCACCTGCGTGCCTGGCCACCCCTCACAGTGGACTAGCCAGCCCCCACTCTGCAAAGGTGCCTGGGCGAGTGGGAAAAGCTGTGTGGAAAACTTGGGACCAGTGGGTGATACTGCCCTTCTGTGGGCTGTCATCTTCACAGGCACATCTAGAAGCCCTGGGAAAATCTGAGGCCCCAGAATCATCCATTGGGTTGCAGCAGAGGGACCTTGGTTTGGAAAACCCTTGCCTTCTCTGGATAGCCTCAGTTTCCCTGTCTCTGACGTTCTGAAGACCTGGTTGGCTCAGGCTGTGCAAGAACTTAGAATCTTAGTGTAGGGGTCTGGAGAAGGAAGAAGGCCCTGCCCTGATCTGCCCCAAGGGGAGAACATAGTGTAGGTTGAGCAGAGGGCAGAGAGAACCAGGCTTCCAGCCCAGCCCCACCGGGCTCCGGCCCTCTCCCTGCCTCCTTCCCTCCCTGGCTCAGACCCCGTCCCCCCCTCCTCTCCCTGCAGTGGCCTATGAGGAGCTCCTGGACAACCGAAAACTGGAAGGTCAGTGAGGGTACAGGTGGAGACCCAGGCCTGGCCAGGTCGGGGGGCAAGGCAGAGCCTGGGGATGAGGCCCAGGGTTCAGGGCCCAGGGCAGGAGGCTGGGAGAGCCCAGGCCCGGCCCGACCCTGGCTCATTGGCCTCTCCTCTGCAGTGACACAGACGACAGACCCGTCACGGCAGCTGGAGGGAGGGAACCTTGCCTTGGCCATCCTGCTGCCCCTCGGCTTGGTCATCGTGCTCGGCAGTGGCGTTTACATATACTACACCAAGTGAGCACCCTCCTGGGGGCCGCCCGAGGGACACGTCCTGCCTGGGGCCCGAGCCTGCTCAGAGAGCACTGGGGGCACCGCGGTAAGCCACCTGTCTGTCCTTTTCCAGGCTGCAGGGAAAATCCCTTTTTGGCTTCTCGGGCTCTCACTCTTACAGCCCCATCACCGTGGAGTCAGACTTCAGCAACCCTCTGTACGAAGCTGGGGTGAGTCCCTCCTGCACAGGCATCTCACTCTCCGCTCCCCCAGGACCCCACAGCTCTCTCTCAGGGGCTCTGTAATCTCAAGACTGTCAGATTCAGCTGCCCACGGAGGCCACGCAGCGAAACCGTGTGCAGACCCTGGGGTGTGCTGAGGACAGCGGCTGATGGAGAGCTTGCCGCCATGTGAGGGCCACCAATGTCCACTTAGCCCGCTCCCAGGCCTCCCAGTTGTTCCAGAAAGTCCGGAAATGCAGATTTCTTATGTCACTTTAAGAGACCAGAATGCACCAAACGGCCGTTGTTCTGGACTCAGCCCCATTCTCATTCTGGGACTCCAGGCCAGGGGTCCCCCTGCACTTATGGATCCACCTCCCATTCCACCTCCAAATCGCACCAACTGCTGATCTGCTCTCTCCACCTTCAGGACACACGGGAGTATGAAGTTTCCATCTGAGCGAGAGACCATGTCTGCAGGACCCAGGACTCCCCTTCCCTCCTCATTCAGGGCAGTGGGGAGCACAGGGCCTTGTCTCTGGCTCCTGGCTTCCTTTTTCCCTGCTGTGTAAATAGTTACCCCATCCCACGAGGGGGCTGTGATGCCCTGGAGACCCTACAGTAAATAAACCAGCATCCTGCCGCCCAAAGCCTTCTCTCCTCAGTTGCCAGACAAGGGGCCTGCCCCACCCTCCTGGGTTTTGGACCCTGGGAGGGGAACTCGGCTCCCTCGCATCTCTTGGCCCCTGGCCTAGGGCTCCCTCCCTCAAGGCTGCCCTGACAGCTCCACTGCCCCTTGGCTGTGAAGGCCCCTCCCGTGTCCATCCCTCCATCCCTGTTGCCTAAGTCCTGGCCTTCTCCGATGGGGAAAAAGCAGCGGGGAAAGGGGAGAGCTGGGCCAAGGTCCTGCCCCTTCCTGCTGTCTCCCCAGCCCACAGCCTCTCCACCTTTGCTTCTGGAGTTTTTTGTTTTTGAGCAATAAATGGAAAATCGCCACTTGTAACCAGGCTGGTGGGGTGTGGGGAAGACGGGTCCAGAGTGTTGGAGACAGTGATGGGCGTCTCTTCTGGAGAGAAGGCTCCGGAGGGGAACTGGTGGGGAAGGTGGGAATCCATAACCAGCCAGGCACGGGCCGTGTCACAAGCCCTGGCTCATGGCGCGGGCTCTGGGGGACTGGCTGGGACAACTCTTCACCAGGTCTCGGGACTGCCAGGCGCCTGCAGCTGGAACAGCTGACAGTGGCTTCCTCCCTGTCACTGTTTGGCAGCAGGCTGCCAGCTTTGAATTTATTTCATGGGCAATTCCATGAAAGCCTTCCTCCTTTTGAGAATTTTGTTTTCACTCAGATGTACCATTCTAATTTTTTTTTTTTTTTGTACCGGCGATCAAACTCGGGACCTTGTGCTTGCGAAGCAGGTGGTGGAACCACTGAGCTACACCCCCGCACCCCCATCTAACTTTTTGGCATCTGATTTACGCATCTACCAAGTATGGGCCAAGATGTCCTTTCCGTCTATGATGTTCAATAAACTTTTGACATGATAAGCAATTTGCCACTGCACATCGAACCTAAGGACTTCACATGTGCCAAGCATAGAGTCTATTTGTCTCGAGTATTTCTCTAAATTAGCTGAGTTTTACTTAACATACATTATATATTAAAGTTCAAATGGACCTGTGAGACAGTGAAAGGATACTTGGATACGCAAGAAAGGAATGAATTTTAGGAGAACATGAGGCTTATCGATCCTCATAATAGTTTAAGTTCCCTTTTGTTTGTTTTCTGAGATGGGCTCTCACTATGTAACCCAGGCTGGCCTCCAACTTGCAGTGATCCTCCTGCCTCAGCCTCCAGAGTGCTAGGATCACAGGTGTGCACCACCACACTTGATTTTAAATTCCTTTTTAAGCCAGGCAGTATGTTAAGCACTTTGTATGCAACAGTTTTTGTTTTGTGTTACTAGGGATTGAACCCAGGAAGTGTTGAGCTGCATCTCTAGCCCTTTTTATTTTGAGGCAGGGTCTAACTAAATTGCTCAGGCTGGCTTGTGTGTGGGTGTGTGCGTGTATGGTACCAGGGATTGGACTTGGGCCCTTACGCTTGCAAGGCAGGCAGCAGAACCACTGAGCCAAATCCCTGGCCCCTTAGGCTGGCTTTGAATTTGACACCCTCCTGCCTCAGCCTCCCAAGTAGCTGGGATTATAGGTATGCACCACTTTCTCTGCCAGCATTATTTTTCTAATCCTCACAAGTGCTCTGTGAAACGGCCAATTCACTATTCTCATTTTTTTGGATAAGGAAACAGGTTCAGAGAGGTAAACTGCCATCCTCAGACAGCCCAGTGGCCAAGTGCCACTGAAAGGAAAGTGCCCTGAGGCCTGCTGCCCTGACTTCTTCTGGTGGCAGGTGTGAGACACTCCCCCAGGAAGGAGGCCCAAAGCTCAGAGCCAGAGACCGTGGCTCAGGGTCTTTGGCACCAACAGCGGAAGCCACGGGTTACTCCTGGAGGCAGGGTGAGCCCTCCCAGATGCTGCCGCCGGGGCAGGATGGGTTTGGATCCATGAGCTCACCTCTCCTAACGGGACATACAGCTGCTGGGTGGAAGCCCTTCCGGTCAGGCACCCACACCCAGCTTCGTCCTCCCACACTGCAGTCCCAGAGAAGCCACAGCAGAGTACCAGCTGGGGTGGGGCATCCCTGCTCTTTATTGACCCGCTCTTCCTGATGGAGTCCTTGTTGGCTGGTAATGGAGTCAGGTGACAGTTCCAAGATCTGTTGGCTTCAAGGTGATACTGCTCAAGACCAGGAGTTCCTCTCAGCACGAAAGAGCTGCTTAAGAAGTTGCCTTACACGGGGCGTTGGAAGGCATGGTCTACAAGGACAAGATGGGGGCGTGAGAGGCCAGGGCAGCACCAGGAGGCCGCTGCGAGGGGCCTGTGGAAGAGCCCGAGAGCACGCTGACTCTGGACTTAAGGTGCACATGTTGTCGCCCTTCTGTTCTCCCCCACACGTCCTCGGCCAGCCATCTCCATCCCCATACCTGTCACCACCCTTCTTCCTCCATCCCTCCACCTGTACGCACCTCTGGCCATCTTTCCACTCATCCGGGCATCTGAACCTCAGCATCCCAGCCGCCCGCTCATTTCCCTTCTATCACTTGCCCGCCTCAACTTCACCTTCTTGAAAGCCAGGTTCTGCTTTGCTCACCCTAGCTCCAACCCTGTGGCGGTGCCAGCACACAGCAGGTCCTTAATGCGCAGCTGATGAACGACCCATTTATCCATTCACCCATTCCTACGCTTACTGCCCCTCCTGACAGTCTCTACTAACTACAATGCCCCACACGTGAAAGAGTAATTCAAACATCAACAGGCATCTGGATTTTTTTCTTCCCTCCCATCTCTGTGTGCCACCGAGGGCCACACTAGTGTTTCACCACTGAGCTACACCCCCAGCACCATTTATGTTTTTATTTATGAAACAGAGTCTTCCTACGTGGGAAGGGAGTCTCCTGGGATCCCGGATGAGGGGAAGATGTTTGCTCAGGACACAATCCTCAACCAAATGCCACCTGGGGGAGGACAGTTAGGCTACTGACAGGGCTTCCTGGCAGGTGGAGAGAAGGACAGAACTTGCACAGTGCTAACTACCGGTTTAACAAGATGAACTATTATTAAGGCCGGGGCTTTTCTGATACTCCAAGCGGTTTCTAACACCATCCCAGGTGAGAGATCAGATGTCCCAGAGGCACACAAAGTCAGCTCCTTGAGGACAATGGTGGTGGCTTATTCTCAGCTGTATCTTGCCCCAGGTCTTGGTGATGAATCCTTGAGGCGGAGATCCAAGCCCCACCGCCTGGAGGACTCTGAACGTCATGAGATGCTCCTTAAGCCTGTGCTGGTCGTCAGGCCCTTCTCCACCTTCTTCCTGAGCCTCTCTCCTCTGCTGGCAGCCCCCACAGGGAGGGTCCCTGGGGCACCACCCTCTTGTCTTCGGTACCTAAACCCTGCAGGCCAAGCACATACTGTCCCCCACCCCCAGTTCCCTCATGAGGCCTCTGGATCCTTTCACTAGCTGAGAATCGAGCTGTCCACAGGGCATTTCCACCTGAGTTCCCTTGAGTTCCACAAACACAAGTATGTCCAAAGTCAGGACAGTGAAACAAGGAGAGCAGGTTCAGGCCACAAGGTCTGAGACAGTGTGGGGAGGGAATCCCACGGTGCTTAGAAGGACACTGGCTTTTCTTCTGGATGGAGGCTACTTACTGTTGGAGTTCTGTGCAGAAACATGAGCAGACTTTGGTTTCACAAATCAGGAAAATGGGGTCATGAGATGCCACACCGTGACAGGCAGGTTAGGACCTAATCATCCCTAGCTCAGTCTCTTTAGACCAACTCCCAAATGACCTCCCTGCCTCCAGCCTCTTCCCTTCCTCACTGACCACCACAGGGCAGATATAAATTCCCACCTCCCCTGCCAGATCCTTCAGTGACACCTCGCCTACAGAATGGCGTGGATCTGCGCGGGGCACACACGGTCTCTCCTGATTGGCCCCCATCTACTTTGCCCGCACCCTTGAGCAGCTAAACGGTTCAGACCCCCCCTGCTTGTCCTGGGTACAAACTCATACACACCTCTTCAGGCTCATGCTCACTCTAAGATTCATCTCTAGGCCTTTGCACCTGTAATCCCCACTGCTTGGAATATCTCTACCCGCCCTTGTTTTCCTGGAAAATTCTTCTTCAGATGTCACTTCCTTCAGCAAGTTCTGTGATTCCCTTTCCTGTCCCACTAGAGGTCTGGATATAAATTGTCTTTGTAGTTCTGGGGATGGGACCCAGGGCCTCATGCACGCTGAGCAAATCCTCTACCACTGCACTACGCCCCAGCACAGGCAGTCTTCCCATTGTCCATCATGGACCCTAGTCCATATTACACCGGAACTGGCCATTCACTCGTCTTTCCTCACACTAAACAGAATCCTTCAAGGCCTGAGACCATATCATTTATTTCTGTGTCCCAGCCTCCTACAACAGGCACTGGCAAGTTGTGCAAATTCTGAAAGTTTGGCTAACATGGAACCGTCTTGTGTGTACCTTTTCTAGAGGGGATGGCAGGTGTGCCTTGGTGCGAGTCCAGTTTCTGTCAGAGCTGGAGATGGCAGAGGAGAAGAAAGAAGGCTAAGAACTCAATGTGAGGACCAGGCAAGAGTATAAACTGCATGGCTCGAAATTCTCCCTACCCTGCGGGATGTTGCTGTCAAGCCCTCTCTCTCCCAGGACAAAGGCGTCTTCCCGGAAATCCCACTCACTCACCGGGTGTCTGTGCCTTGGGTCTTGGAGAAGAACGCTGGAAAGAGAGGCCCAGTGAGAGAAATGGCTATCCCCTAAACTGGAAGAGACTACGGCAGAGGGCGAGGGGATTCCTGGCCATGGGAGGGGTGGGAAAGGGGTTAGTGGGGTCACCTCCCGCTGGCTCGGAGATGTGACATGGACAGATTCCTGGAGAGGGCAGCGTGGTCAGAGGGGATCAGGGACTGGAACTAAGAGTGTGGCGGGGTCTCTGAACACCGCGGTCCCCAGTTGAGGATCACCATGTTTGGATATCTGAGTCCCTTGGTCTTTTGTCTGCTTTTGCTTGAGGGGCTCAGGGTACACATGGCAGCAAGCAATTAACATGGCCTCTTCTGTGAGCTCGGTGCTGATCTGAGTCAGGGATTCCTCAGAACGGGACACTGAAGCCTTCTGGGAGGGAGACAGGCGAACCGGTCCCAGAGCTGCAGGAGCGATCTGCTGCGGGCCCCAAACTCAGTATCAAGACCAGTCAGTCGGTGCTGTGACTGCTAGCTCAGCACGCTCCCACCCCAAGCACCCGCAGCTCACCCGGCCTCCAATCAAGGTCAGCGCGGCCTCAGGCGGCCTGCTGTTTTCCTCCTTCTTGATAGGAGTGGATGCCATGCCCTGGGAACAAAGCCCTTGTCAGCCTGAGGAGCCAGTCCCTCCCTCAGAACCCACCTGTCTCCATCAAGGCCTTTAGGTGGTAGTAATCTCTGAAAAAAATGTTTTCTTTTGAGGCAGGCTTGGTGGTGCATGCCTGTAATACCAGCACTCAAGAGGCTGAGGCCAGAGACTCGCAAGTTCGAGGCCAGCGTGGGTTATTACAGCAACACCCTGCCCCTCCCAATGTTGGAGGACCGTCCTTTCTTTTCGTGGTAAAGCGGGTTCTCATAAGAACTCCCTCCCCTATTTCACCAAGGAAGCCTCTTCTTCCTCCTCTCCTCCCGCGGCCCATCCCAAGCCGAGGCTGCCTACTCGCCGCCGCCCACCCTCCGCAGATGGGTAGTAGTCTCGAGCCCCTGGGAAGGAGGGGAGAAGAGGACTAGGGGTTCCTATGACGGGTGGCGGGGGACAGGAAGTGGCCTTGTGGAGGAAGGCGGGAGAGAGGGGAGCCAGGGCGGCGCCGCCCCGTTGCTAGGAGACCAGAGGTTCTAGAACCGGAGACCGAGGCGGTATTCTCGCCTGTGCGCCCCTCCGCCTCTCTCCGGGGCGGTGCCCCCGAGGTCTGGAGGATGACGCAGGGCGGAGCCTGACCCCTGATCTTCCCACCACTAGGGTGTCCTAGAAGAAGGACACCGCCCCTGCCGCCGCGCAGCCTCTCTAGAGAGCGCGGGCGGCCGAGCCTCCGGGGCGGGAGGGACAATGCGGGCTGCACCAATGCCCCGGGCGTGCGGGGGAGGCGAGGGCGCGGGAGGGCGGAGCCCGATTGCCTTCTCGGTCTCCGGCGACTTTTACCCCCCGTAAAAAGGAAGGTGGAGCCATTTGTGCCCTCCTCCGCCTCTGCTCCTTCTGTTTCAGCCCCTCCTCGGCTCGGCGCCCGCGGATCTTTACTCCCTCCCTCCGTCCTTCGCGCTTTGGTACGAGCCGGTGCCGAGGGGCGGAGGGAGGAAAAGGAAGCTGGCCGATTTTAAAGGGGACGCAGGCTTTTTAATCTTCGAAGCTGCTTCCTCCAGTTTCGCAGCGACGGGCACTGAGGTGTAGGCTCCAAGAAGCCGAGCACAGCTGGAGCAACCGGCATCGTTGCGGGCGGGAGCGCCGCGAAGTCCTTCGCGCTTTGGTACGAGCCGGTGCCGAGGGGCGGAGGGAGGAAAAGGAAGCTGGCCGATTTTAAAGGGGACGCAGGCTTTTTAATCTTCGAAGCTGCTTCCTCCAGTTTCGCAGCGACGGGCACTGAGGTGTAGGCTCCAAGAAGCCGAGCACAGCTGGAGCAACCGGCATCGTTGCGGGCGGGAGCGCCGCGAAAAACA
>NW_022900946.1:1138190-1164530 GCF_012274545.1 Fukomys damarensis | reverse complement strand
GTTGACAGCTCCGGAGGCCGCCGCGATGCCGGGCGAAAACATCTTCCTGTTCGTGCCCAACCTCATCGGTGAGCGCCACTGCGCCCGGGAGGACGGGAGAGCGCCGGGCTCGGGCAGGTTCCTTGATCCCGCCCTGCGCGCTCTCCGGTCCCCAGGTTATGCCCGGATCGTCTTCGCCGTCATTTCCTTCTACTTCATGCCTTGCTGCCCCCTCACGGCCTCCTCCTTCTACCTGCTCAGCGGGCTTCTGGACGCTGTCGATGGACACGCGGCTCGAGCCCTTAATCAAGGTAACAGATGCCTCCCCGCCATCACCGGCCCAGGTCCTTCCCGCCCTGACCGCTCAAGGCTTGGGGTCAGGGTTCTGTCCTTCCCACCTCTGTTCAGAGCAGGACAGAATCGCCTGGTTTGATGGCAGAAGGAATCTAAACTCCAGTATGATTCCAGAAGGGAGAGTTGACTGATTCATTAATCCACTGTCAAGACCTACCTTTTGAGGCTCCCCTAGCTGGGTGTGGCGACTCACTCCTGTAATCCCAGCACTTGGGAGGCTGAGACAGGAGGATTGATGCGCTTTCAAGGCCAGCCTAGAATACATAGTGAGATCCTGTCTCCAAAAATAAAAGAGAGACTTCCCTTAAGTCTGCTGGTCTTGCTTGAAGCCTGGGTCCTGGTGTTGAGTTGAAGATAAGCCATTCCCAGTCCTCCAGCACCTTTCTCTTCACACTCATTTCACGTCCCAGTGACCCTTTGCACGCTGTTCTCACACCTTTCTGACAGCAGCCTCTTTTCCTCCCTGGAAAGTGTGTGGTGGATGTTTCAGGTCTGCTCTTAGATTGTGTCTGGGTGTCTCACAGCCTACGGGCCCTTCTCCATCGGCCCCTTTCCACCTTCTCCAGGAACTCGGTTTGGGGCCATGCTGGACATGCTAACCGACCGCTGCTCCACCATGTGTCTGCTGGTCAACCTGGCCCTGCTGTACCCTCGGGCCACGCTTGTCTTCCAGCTCAGCATGAGCCTGGACGTGGCCAGTCACTGGCTCCATCTGCACAGGTCTGCCTTGCTCTGGGGCCCTGCAGCTTCGGACGCTGCTGTGGGGTGGGTGTCTCAGGCCTTGGGGGACATTCCCTTTCAGGTTCTGCTTTGCCCAAGCAGCCTGGGCAAGCTCTCTCAGTCACATCTACAGCGGGGCCACACAGTTTCTGGCCCTTCTGGCTGGATATTCTGGGGTTCCAGGTGGCATGAGGGTGTCTACTCTCATGGGCTTTCCCCACTTTCCCCGCAAGCTCCGTGGTGCGAGGCAGTGAGAGTCACAAGATGATCGACCTTTCTGGGAATGCTGTGCTCCGAATCTACTACACCTCCAGGGTGAGCCCTTCCAGCCCTCATTCAGCTGTGTCGGGAGGGCCTGGCTGCGAACCCTGGCCCCAGAGAGGGCCGGGACAGAGGGCCAGCGCAGGGTAGCTGGGACTCTTCTAGCAGGGGGGCTGATGGGGCCTTTGCCAACCAGGGGGAAGAACTAAGGCTGGAAGGAGGAGAGGAGGGAGAGGGCTGTGTGAGGGTGCCGGCGTGGCCTTTGATGCGGGAGCCTGGACAGCCTCTGGGGGAGTCTTACCAAGTGGGGTGACCGCTGAGATGGGCTGGTGCATGGCCCTGCCCCTCAGGCATCTGTGCTCTCTGCAGCCCGCTCTCTTCACGATGTGTGCTGGAAATGAGCTCTTCTACTGCCTACTCTACCTATTCAGCTTCTCTGAGGGACCAGTAGGTAGGAGAGGAGGGGGGGTCCTGCCTGCCTACCCTGCGCTGCCCTCCTGAGGAGCAGAGCCTGAGGCCTGGCTCCTCAGGCTGGGTCTCACACACACTGCCTCCCACAGTGGGGTCTGTGGGGCTTTTCCGAGCGGGCCTCTGGATCACTGCCCCCATCGCCTTGCTCAAGTCTGTCATCAGCGTCATCCACCTGGTCACTGCCGCTCGCAACATGGCTGCCCTTGATGCGGCCGACCGTGCCAAGAAGAAGTGAGCCTGGCCCTGGGGTTCACTGCTGGGCCTCCTCTCCTGGAGGCCTCGCCTCGCCTCTTCCTATGTGGTTCTCTGCCTGTCTCTGGCATTGTCGATGTTGCTGGGTCCCTGGGACCCGGGCTGCCCTCCAGAGGCCCAACCCTTGGCTGTGCCCCGGGTATAGCAGGCCCTCTGAGGACCGGGCCACACACCCCTGCTGCCAGCCTGGGGCTCCCGTCTGAGAGCTGGGGACACCTGTGGGTCAGAGCTGAGGCAGGGCCGGGCTGGGCCGCCCAAAGGAGGAGGAGTCAGACCCCTGCCCGGGTACCGTCCAGGCTGCCCAGCCCTGGAGGCTTCCCGATAAAGGCAGGAACTTCACTCTGTGGATGTGGTTTCGTTTGAGACATTCTGGGCTCAGGTCTCAGTTGAGGGGAGCATGGGGAGAAAGGGAAAGGTATCTGGATGCCTTTCCCCCAGCTTTCTGGCTGGCTGTCTCCTGCCGCCCAAGTTCATGCAGCCCTTCTCTGCCCACCCACTCTGTCTGCTTTTATTTGTATTCTGGACGTTTTCTACCCTCACTAGAATGTGAACTCCAGGAAGCACAGACTTATCTCCTTCCTTTCTCTGTGTAGAATGAAGATAACCCTAACCTGGCTGCTTAATAAATATTCCTGAACAGATCAGTTGGTTTTTCAGAGTGGAGTCCTTAGACTACCTGTTGGATCTTTCTTTCATTTTTAATTTTTTTATTGTGTTACTGGGGATTAAACTGAGGGCTTTTGCACTGTGCTACATTTTCAGCACTTAGAGAAAAATTTTTAAAGATAAATTTTATTTTATCCCATTCCCCCCCCAAGCCCTCTCTCCTCCCTATGTACAAAAGCTTTGTTTCCATTTTTTTTCTTGTCCCTTCCTTTCTACCAGAAAATATTTTTATTTTGGAGATAAGGTCTTGCTAAATTTCCAGGCTGGGCTCAACCTTGTGACCCTCCTGCCTTAGCCCCCCACAGTGCTAGGATTACAGGTATGTACCACACCTGGCAGGGTAGTTCTTAAAATATTATCACATAGGATGGGCCTTTAAGACATAATCTCAGGGGCTGGGGATTTGGCTTAGTGGTTCTGCTGCCTGCCTCGAAGCATGTCTTGTGTTTGATCCCTGGTACCACACACACACACACACACACAAAGATATAGTCTCTAGAAATGAACCAAGAGGTCTATAATTTGTTTTTTGTGACAGGGTCTTCCCCTGTAGTTCAGGCTGGCCCTGAGCTCACTATGTAGCCCAGGCTGGCCTGGAACTCATGCAATCCTCCATGCCCAAATCCAGAAGTCTGTAATTTTGAAACTCCAGGTGATTCTTCCCAGTAATGTTGAGAATCATGTTCCTTCTTAAACATTTCTGGAGCTGGGCATGGTGTCACACCTGTAGTCCCACCAATCAGGGGGCTGAGGCAGGAGGATTGCTGCAAGTTTGAGGCCAACTAGAACTACAAAGCAAGACCCTTTCTCAAAAATAATTTTTTTGGGGAGGAGGACTGGGGATTTAGCTCAGTGGTGCCACTGCCTGCCTCAAAAGTGAAGGTCCTGAGTTCAATCCCCAGTACCAAAAAAAAATTTTGTTTTTCAGGGGCAGCTGTCACCACACACTGGGCACTATCCAAGGTCCCTGTCCCTGTCCAGTGCCCTCACCACCTGAGTTTTTCTTCTGTCTTGCACCAGATAACTTTAAACTACATTGGATCCACCACATGCCAGATCCTCAGCTGAGTTCCTGGCAAATGTTACTCATTTCCTCCTCAGTGGCTCAGCCAGGTGGCCAGGGAGGCTCTTGTATCTTGGAAAACAAATTCATCAGGTGTCCTGAGAGCGCGGGCTGGGTGCACGGAGGTTACAAAAGTGCTGGGGCAGTGAAGGGAAGCTGGTGGGGCCCGAGGCCACGGTGTTCTCAGCTGAGGGAGCAGCAAAGGGCGGGGAAGCCTCAGCACCCAGGCAGGGATGGACCCAAGAGGACCTGAGTGTGACAGGTGTTGTCCAGTGTGTCCTGCAGAATGGAGCGTAACTCAAGAGGGAGAGGTCCCTGTGGTTCTCCGGGAAGTTAATCTGGTCAAGCGAGACCAGTCCTGGCGAATGACAACAGGTAGAGAGAAAACCCAGAGCAGCCAGGGCCCTCAGTTCTCCAAAAGTACCCTGAATCAGTAGATTGACTTGCTAAGAGCACAGAGAGAGGTAGGTAAACTTGGTTAACGTAAGTCTTACTTTGACCAACAGGAAAATATCATAAGAATTAACAGTAACGTACACAGAGCTGGGTTAGATATGAAGTCACACCGAACCCATCAGCCTACAGCTGTGAGCAACTCCACGGCTGGGTGTTACCCTCACATACTTCCCAGTACTCGGGTACAGATTTGGCCTCTAATGTGCCCACAGGGAACACACAGAAATGTTAAAAATGTGGACCTCTTTAGTGTGCTCCTTGGCTAATGGGTATAATTAGAAGGGGAGGATGTGCCCACAGGAACACACACATGTTAAAAATGTGGACCTCTTTAGTGTGCTCCTTGGCTAATGGGTATAATTAGAAGGGGAGGATGTTGGATTTCTTAAGCAGGAGTCTGCATCTCAGACTCCACTGTTGTACTTTGTTTCATTTAATGCCTGGATAGGTGCAGGTTAATATTAAAAGCTTTGTTAAAAAAAAAAAAAAAAAAAAAAGCTTTGTGCCAGATGCCACCTACTATTGTCTGAGTTCTACAACTTCTACTTGTAATTTTTGGGCCCCATTTAGCGTAGTTATAAAATAAAGCTTAAGAACCAGGCGTGGTAATGCCCACTGTAATCCCAGCACTCAGGAGGCTGAGGCAGGAGGACTGCTGTGAGTTCCAGGCCAGCCTGGGCTACACAATGAGACCTGGTCTCAAAAAAAGAAAAAAAAAAAAAGAAGCTTAAGTGTCAGTGACTTCTGATGTCCTCTTCTCTTCCTATCAAAGGATTATAGTTCCTCAAACAACAAACCCATCTTCCTGTGTGGCCTTTGGCCCCTGGCTAGGAAGGGTCAGGGCCTGGCCTTCAGTTGCTCTGCAACCCAAGATTCAAGATTAGTCAGCATGGGGGAGGCCGAGGCATGAGGCAGCGGAGGAGAGAAAATAAGTAGAAAGGGGAGGAAGAGTGCTGTGCTTTCACTTTGCACTTGGGTCACAGAGCCGGCCCCAGGTTATCCACACTGCACTTCCAAAACCTATTTATGCTCCCAAGGCTTGATTTCTTCTTCCGGGCTCATCAAACCCAAAATGCCTCAAAGATACTGTAAGTCGACAAATGAACTCTGTGGATGAGATAAAGGGCAGGAACCCGACTAAGGTGGATTCAGCCGGGCTTGGTGGCACTCCCTTGTCATCACAATGTTTGGGAGGCTGAGGCAGGAGGATTGCTATAAATCTGAGGTAAGCCTGGGCTATATGGTAAATTCAAAACTGGCTGAACTACAAAGTAGCCACTGTCTCAAGAAAACAAAAACAAATGGAATCCAAGTTTTCAAAGAATATTCTTAGTTAGATCACCCTTAAAACAACAACAGCAGCAGCAAATGCACTGGGCCTTTCCCTTTCTCCAGTACGTTGGCCCATCCTTTCACATGTTAAAAGAGCCACTGTCCTGTAAACTGAGCCAAAACTTTCTGTAGATTCCCAAGTTCCACAGATTTCCTACACCCAACACAAATAAATATTCCCAGCTCCAGACCATAATGTACTTCTCTCTTGAGGGTCCCTTTCTTTACTTTGAGTGTATATTTACAGTTCTGCTTGAAAACCTCTATGCCTCTCAAAAACAGGAAGAAAGCCAGGTGTGATAATACATGCATGTAATTCCAGCACTCGGGAGGCTGAGGCAGGAGGATCACCACGAGTTCGAAGCCAGGGCTACACAGTGAGACCCTATCTGGAAAACACAAAAGAGGGGTGGAGGAAGGAGGAGGAGGAAGGAAAGAAGGCCGGCTGGCAGAGAAAATCGACTGGTGAGGCTGGAACCCTGAGTGTGGGAGTAGGGAGAGCTGTGGAGGGACGAGGCAGAAGAAGCCAGCTGGGGCAGCTTCTGGAGCCCAGTAAGACAGGAGGACTTTCTTTTTCCTTTTTCTTTTCTTCTCCTTTTTTTATACTGGGATAGAACCCAGGGCCTCACATATGCTAGGTCAGTGCTCTACCCCTGAGCTACATCCCCAGCTCTTTTTATTTTACTTTTCAAACAGGCTCTTGCTAAATTGACCTTGACTTTACAATCATTCTGCCTCTGCCTCCCAAGTATCTGGGATTAATAGGTGTGTGCTAGCGTGTCTCTCTCCATATTTTATTTGTTTTTTAAAGACAGGGTCTCACTATATAGCTCAAGATGGCCTTGAACTCAGTGTAACCCAGGCTGGCCTTGAACTCGTGGTGATCCCCCTGCCTCAGCTTTGGGAGTGCTGGGATCACAGGTGTGCGCCACTGTACCTGGTGGTCTTTCAATACTGTAGCTTTCATTTTACACACTGGCTGCGCTGCTCTGTGGCTAAGAGGCAGGACACATTGCTGATGGCAGTCAATGTGCCTGTGGCCTGGGAGCGGCTCTCTGAGGCCCACCTGCGCCTGTCCTGTCTCAGCGCTCCTGGACCGCCTGGCCCGATGGCGCAGGGCCACCGGAGGGCTGGGGGGGGGGCAAGCGCAGGTCCCTGCACGGCCATGTCTCCCCGCCAAGGAGGTTGGGGAACGTGGGGTACCTACGAAGTAGAGGGAATTGATATAATAAAAGTCTTGTAGAAGCGGAGGAACATAAAAACCCAGGGCAAAACACTGTAAGAGTCTAACTGAACTAGAGGGACTCCATGTTGACCAGCAAACAACCTAGAGACTGTCGCTCCCCCCATCCCTTATAGGATAACTAATGATTAATTGTGAATTGTTAGGTAACTGCTTAGAAGTAGCTGGGAAACTAAATGGAAACTGTAGTGAACACAGAGACCCAACATCAATCACGCCACTCCTTACTTGCCTGTAGTTGAATGTTCTGAACACCATGATCTAAGTTGTAAATGGAACAATGGATAATCGATCTGCTGATCATTAGTACGTGACGGTCAAGTATATGCTTAATGACCACTAGCTCAGATCAACTGATTCTTTGCCTTTGACCCCTTCCTGTAAGTTTTGAGTGTAAACCCCCCCTTAGCCCTATATAAAATGGCCTCTGTTTCTGAGCTAGCCGCCTCTCTGAGCTACTTGGCTTGGGGAGTGCCGTCTGGCCAGACTAATAAAGGTCTATGTGCCAACCTGCCTGGTGTGTTCCTTCCTGGGTGACTAAAGCGTCTTGTGTTCATGCTCCAGGAGTAAAAGTGAGACTTAAATCTTACAACACAGGTCGAGGGACGTGGAGAAGTCATCACGGCTCCTCTGTGGCTGATGAGTGAGGGTCATCAAATGCTTACCGTGTGCCCCGCAGTTGCCAAAGTGACCCCTGCACCTTTACGGAGCTGGGAGGTGTGGCCCGCGCCTGCTCTGGCCAGGACGGGTTGCCTGTAGCCTCCCAAAAACAAAGGCCCAGCCTGGCCCCGCCTGCCGGTCCGGGAGCCTCACCTGGGCCGCCGCCCCATCTCCCCTTCTGTGGCTCAGCGCTCTGAATACACCACGCTCCCCCACCCCGTCGACCCACTCCGCCTTCCTCCGCTGCAGGGAGGGCGAGGACCGCTCTGCGTCCCTGAAGTAAAGTCACCCTGATAGAAGCGTCTGGGGTTGAAAGACAGATTTTTCTTTCTTTTTTTTTTTTTTTTGAGGTTGGTTTTTGAGGCAAGGTTTTGCTATGTCATTGAGACTGGCCTGGAACTCACTATGTAGCCCAAGCTGGTCCCAAACTCACAGCGATCCTCCTGCCTCAGCCTTCTGAGTGCTGGGATTACAGGCGTGTGCCACCACGCCCGGCTCAGATTTTTCTTATAAATCAATTATTTTATTTGTTTTTCAAAGGAAAGCTATTTGTTCCAGTGCTGGAGAAAAACAGGGACTGTGTGAAACTTCATCAGAGACCATAGCCTTGTGTGTGTTGTGAGTAATTTAAGGCTGTGTTGGTAAATGACGCAGACACAGGCATCGAAGTGTGCCAGAGATCGGCCTGTTTCCAGCGAGGTTCTTCTCCTGTCACTGAGGAAACCGTCCCCTCCTCCGAGGGACCTGTGGCCGCCCTGTCTTCATGTGGACAACTTGGAGAAGCTCCCTCCACTGCCTGTCGGCTCTTACACGCCGGTGGCAGGCAGGGCGGTGAGCACACGCTGGGTAACAAAGCTTCCAAACCTGTATTGCTCTCTGGCTGAGCCGCACCCTCAGTGCCTTTTACTTCTGAGACCAGGCTTGCCAAGTCACCAAGATTACGGGCTGGGCTTGAACTTGCAGTCCTCCTGCTGTGCTGGGATGACAGGCGTGCCCCACCATGCCCTGCCCCAACGATTTCTCTCGTTTCTCCACATGTCTATTGTGGGTCACCTGTGGCTCTACTGCATGCCATTTTCTCTCTGGGACCCAGGCTGATGGGAGACCTCTACTTGAAACATTGCCAGTCGCCTTTTATACAAAAAAGGGAAAACAGTGCAGTGATTTTTGTCACTTCCCCAGGCAAGCCACATGGATAAGCCTGGTGGACCAGATGCCCAGTCACCCACCAGAAATGAGTCCAGAGCCACGGGGTGAAGGAAAAACTGAAAAAATTGGTTTGAAGCCTGTGGTCTGGGTATAATCTGATGTTATGAGACCGGCGGAAGGGGTCGGTAGAGGGAAAAGGCCTAGGGCAGAGCTGGCCAAGCTTTTGGAGCTTTCAATGATACAAACAGCCTGCTGAGGTGTGCCACAAATTCGCCACCGCTGGCCTAGGGAGGCCCACGGTTCAGAAGCTGAACAGAGAAAGTAGAGCCAGCAAGGAGACCACAAAGGAGCTGGGCGTGGTGGCGCGCACGCCTGTGATCCCAGCACTCAGGAAGCTGAGGCAGGAGGACGGCTGCAAATTCAAGGCCTGCCTGAACTAGAGAGTGAGATCCTAGCCGTACCCTATATCCCCTAACAAGAAAACTAGAGTGGATGAGGTCACGGCGGGCCCAGTATGGCCACCATGCTGAATGATGATGAGATTCCATCCTGCCAGAGAAAGAATGGCTGTCACCAGGAAATCAAATAATAACAAACATGCAGGGCTGCTGGGAAAATAGAGCCACAACATTGTCAACGGGAAGGTAAACTGGTATAACCACTGTGCAGATCGGCACAGAGATCCTCAGAAAACTAACAGCCGGCATTCCCTGTGTTCCACTGTTCCCCGTCTAGGCATCTTCCCGAAAGAGTTACAGTCACACATCACAGAGATCCGTGCTCAGCCATGTTTATAACAGCACAGCTCATCACAGCGAAATCTCAGAAGCAGCCTGTGTGTCCATCCGTAGGAACGGATAAAGAAAACGTGGTGTTTCCACACAGCGGAGTGCTACTCCGCTATGAAAATGAACTAGAGTCATTTGTAGGAAAATGGATACACCTTGAGACCATAATGTTCAGTGAGATATACTAGACACACAAGCTTAAATATCACATGGTCTCTCTTCTATGAGACGACAAAGTATAAATAAAGAGGGAGATGAAAGATAATAGGAAACAGAAAGATAGGTCTTTTGCAAAAGGAAAGGGGACCAAGAGATGAGAGGAGAGGAGGGCGATGAAGATGTGCTATGCACAGGGACCAGCTCTCCCCACGGAGCGTAATCATGTGCTACAGACATGGACTAATGACAAAGCCGAAAAATAGAGGAGCCCCAGCTTTCAGACCTAGCGATGGGGCGTCACCGCGGATGCCCACCAAGTCGTCTCCCCGAGGGAGAGCAGAGACAGGAGCTTGTCCCGTGGTCTGAAGAGATAATGATGAAAGGAAAGGAGTGGGGACAGACCACAGAGCACTTGAGAGATGGGGTTGGAGGCGGGAGGGCCTGCAGGGAATGGGAGAGCGACAGAAGGCGCAGAGGCCCACGGCTTGTGGACTTGCTGTTGGGAAGCAGGGCGCCTCCAGCCCGCTTTGCTTCTATTTTCTCAGAGGTGAGAAAAAGTGGGCAGGGCTGTGGGAGGCTGAGAAGAGAAGAGGTATGAATAGCTGCTGGCCAGGCAGGCATCACAGGGACAGAGCAGGACGCGGCGGCCTCCCTGGGAGTCATGAGTGGCAGGGACGAGCCAGGCCAGGTCTGGTCAGGGGTGTGGAGGCAGTGAGGGGCTCCAAGGGCAGAGCCTCCCCCTAAGCCTGACAGGGCATGAAGATGATGGAGCTAAGTGAGGCACTGAGGAAGTGAGTGAGGTATGGAGAGCCAGCCTCCAACTGGAGGTACTGACCTCAGCCCCATGGCCACACAGCTGGGAACAAATCTCCAGTCCACTGGCATGGGCCGCAAGCAGGAGACTTAGTAGACCAAGTCCAGTGCCAGAGGGTTTAGAAAGGAAGCTGGACTCCTGTGTAGACACCCAGAGAATAAATACAGAGCAAAATAAAAGACAGATCATAGGATGTAGGGAGATGGATCTTCTCAAAGGGGAGGGGACCGAGATGAAAGAGGAGCGGGAAGGGAGAGGGGATGAAAAGAGAATTCAGACGGCTATGTACACGCACCAACTCCCCACAGGCTGCGAGCCTTGTACTGCGCACGTAACAGACAGGGTCCGGCTCAGCCTGGGCCGGGCTGGGGACAGAAGCGGCCTTTCTGGCCCCAAACCCTGGGAGTGTTGTGCCCAGCTCATCCTGTTTTGCCTGCCGCCCAGTCAGGTGTGGGGGCACCACCCTGCTGGGGCAATTAGCCAGCAGCCTGAGGTGCCACCGAGTTTGGGCTGGAGAGTGGATGAGGAAGAGGGCATGCAGCGGTGGCCTTAGCAGAAAGCGTGTGGAGGGAGAACGCAAAAGAGGCTGCAGGATTGGCATGCGTGGGAGAGTGGAGACGGAGAGGCCTGGCGGAAGTCAGCAGAGAACAGGGTGCTGGTCCAGGACGCCGCACCCTCCCCGCCTCACTGGAGGTCAGGTCCGGGGACAGAGCGAAGGCCTAGGTCATCCATGTCCAGATCGTGGCTTGCGATCGAGGGCCCTGACTATCTGCCTTCTCGCTCAGAGGCAAGTAAGCAAAAGTCCCACCCCTGGCCAGCGGGGACCCTGGAGCAGGTGAGGGGAAGCAACCTGTGTGTACAGTGACGCTTCCAGGAGGGCAGAGAAGCAGGAAGAGCCAGACCCAGAGGTCCATACAGACCCCCACACGTGACCGCGGCAGCCTGCGATACAACCCGGGCTGTGAGGTGCTTTGATTCTGTTTTTGTAACCACATGGGTTTTTGCTGTTGTCGCCACCCCCCTCATTTTCTTCCTTTATTTTCTTTCTTCCTTTCACGTGGCACGCAGACAGCAGGGGTCTGAATATGTGCAAAGGAGAACAAACACGTACCGGTGCTTTAATCTAAATGGTGCCCTTCATGGGCGAGCCAGGCTGCCCTCAGCAAAGCCGTGCACAGCGTCCAACGTGCACCGCCGGCCTGTGCGTTACCAGGCCCGACCCTCCCGCTTCCCCATGCTCAGTCACACTTCTCTGCATTCTACTCCCTCACGTAACTTCTCAAACCCCCTTAACACTAACCCTTTCCTGCAACTATAAAAAAGGATTCCAGCAGTTTGGTCTCCTGTTTTTAGTCTGTTCATATTTATTTTCTCCACTTTTCTTCTTTTTAGGGAATGGGGTTTGGGTTTTCTTGAGACAGGGTCTTGCTAGGCAGCCTAGGCCGGCCTACAGACTCGGCGGCGGTGGTCCTCCTGCCTCAGCCACCCAAGAGCTCGGGGCACAGGCGTGAGCCATCACGCCTGGCTGCCCTTTACTTCTTACTGATGTACACCCTGCCTGTTCTCATTTTTCCTTCCCCTGACCCAGCACATCCCAGGCTGCCTGTTGGTAACGGTATATTGCAGTCTGTGTGGGACACTGCTGAAGGGTGAAATTGTTAAAGCAAGTGTTACTGTCACACCCGATTATGGGTGGATCTGTTGACACTGAGATGACTGGTAGGGATTTTCTCCTTCCAACATGGTGCCTGGGCCTGACCCTGTTAAACTCAGTAGTCCGAAGAGGTACACAAATACCAAAACGCAACCAATGCCTGTGGGAACCAGCTTACAAGCTGAGCTCAAACCTGACCAAGGGCTGACGAAGACGAAAAGTAAAGATACAGAAACAGGTTAAAACCTGGGAGGCTGGGGCTCGTGTTTACCTTAATCCCAGAGCCCCTAATGATTGGCGCATCTTAGCTTTATTCACTGAGGCACAGCATGAGCAACTAGAGCCAACAGGCCTCATCTGTCTCCCACCCTGCTCCGGTGAACAACCTAACCTGGCATTTTTCTCCTCCCTGCCAGCAGAGCTTGTGTGACAGCTTTCTCCTCAGTGCTCGCAGCCTAGGAGGCCAGTTGGGCCTCATTCACCCACTTTGGGCTCCACAAATGCTAAGACCACATCACTGGGAAGCAGACAGTGATTCCACCCCAACTGAGCCTCAATCCTCAGCCCCCATCCAGAAGGAAAAAAGAAAACATGAGAAAACAAGTCAACAAAATGCCTCCCAAATTCCTAACTGCTTCAAAGCTGATTCAGTGGGCATCAGTGGGGAGGAAATTAAAAAACAAAAAATGGCTGAATTGTACAAAGTGATAAAAAGAAGAAAAGAACAGATCAAGGTGTTCAGTGAGCTCAAAGATGAGGTAACAGAAAATGGGTTTAAAGTGTCAGTAAGCTTAAGGAAGACACAAATACAAAGCTATCTGCGTTAACCAAAGTGACAGAAAAATTGACCACTTTAGCAAAGAATTACAATCTGAAAAGGTACCGAACAGAAGCCCAGGAGATAAAAAATTCTACTGAAAATTACAAGCAGCTGCAAAGCCCTGTAATATTGGTTACGCCCAAGGCAGGCTGTGAAGAGTAAACCCAACTGACTATTTACAGGAGCGAGTGGGGCAGAAGCCTGCGTGCTGAGGTCAAAGTGATTCGAACCCAAATTCCATTCCCACAACTAAAACCTTCAGACTAGAAGGACAGTGTTCTAATTACAACCGTCTATGTTGTCTATTCTGTTCCTAATTTGAGAATGCTGTGTTCTGTCCTTTATGAGCCTTGTTTACATTAATTTCCTTAGAAACCACACACAGCTCACCTTTACTCTAGTTGACTGTCAATAAAAGTCAGTGCCTGGGACTGGCCAGGGCCTTTGTCGGTTACACCGGCCTTGGTTATCCTGGCGCCTGCTTTCTCTCTCTTAGTTCTGTCTCTTATGCATTTATTTCTCAGGCCTGCATCGTATACTGGGCAGGTAGGGACTGGAACCTGACTGCAGAGCTCTCTGGTGGGCAGCAGAAATGACCAATGCATCAGGCCCGGTAGTGTACTCCTGTAATCCCAGTATTCTGGAGGCTGAGGCATGAGGACTGCCATGAGTTCAAGGCCAGCCTGGGCTACACAGTGAGTTCAAGGCTGGTCTGAACAACATAGTTAGACCTTGTCGCAAAAAGAAGGAAAAAAGAAAAGAAATAACTGATGTGAACAGAGCATGTCAGCACCAGAAGACAGCTCTGACCATGTACTCAAGACACCTTAAAAACAAGAGATCATGGGGCCGGGGATTTAGCTCAGTGGCACAGTGCCTGCCTCGAAAATGTAAGGTCCTGAATTCAATCCCCAGTACCAAAGCACCCCCCAAAAAACAAAAAAACAAGAGATCATGGAAAGTGGATCCAACAGCTACTAGATGATGCAAAGAAGACTAACCTAAGAATAATCTGAAATTAGAGGAAAACTAGAAGATATCATAAAGGACATAAAAATATATATTTACAGAAATTATAGCAGAAAACTTTCCAATATCAGAAAAGAATTCAACACACAAGTAAGGCATAGAACCCCAAGTAGCCATAATCAAAAAGAACTCCATGACCCATCATAGTCAAAATCCCAAAAGTTCAACACAAGGACAGAAAACTAAAAGCTGTTAGAGAAAAACAACAAATTATTGCCTCAAAAACACAAGGTCCTGAGTTTGATCCCCGGTACCTAAAACAAACAAACAAAAAACCCACAAATTACCTATGAAGATAAACCTACTAGAATTACTGCAGATTTCTCAACACAAACTTTAAAGGCTGGGAGAGCTTGGAGGAAAGCCTTCCAGTCCTACAAGAAAACAATTTTCTACTCAAATTAATATATCCTGCAAAACTCTCTTTCAAAATTGATGGAGAAATTAGGGCCTTTCACAACAAAGAGCACTTTAAGAAATTTATGACTACTGAACCTATACTACAAAAAATATTCAAGGATATACCAGAGAGAGAATGACAACATCAATGCCAAAAGGCCTACTGGAATGGGTATAGCAAACAGGATGAGCAGTTAAGCAAAAGGGAAAAAAGCAATAAAAAACAAAAGGGAATCAGCAATAAAAAAAACCCTACAATGACAGGAATCAGTCAATAATTTTCAGTAATAGCTGTCAGTGCAAATTATCTCAACTCCCCAAAAGAGACATGCACTGACTGGCAAATTGGATAAAAAAAACAAAACAAATGTCCCCTAAAGCCCAGGGGTGCCCGGGGATTTAGCTCAGTGGTTCTGCCATCTGCCTCACAAGCACAAGGACCCAAATTAGATCCCCGGTACCAAAAAAACAAAAACAAAAACAAAACCAATGGTATGATGCATACAAGAAAGATACTTAAGGGCGAGGGATTTAGCTCAGTGGTTCCGCTGCCTGCCTCGCAAGTGCAAGGACCTGAGTTCGATCCCCAGTACCAAAAAAAAAAAAAAATATTTTTCCTTTGGTATGATGCATACAAGAAAGATCCTTAAGGGCGAGGGATTTAGCTCAGTGGTTCCGCTGCCTGCCTCGCAAGTGCAAGGACCTGAGTTCGATCCCCAGTACCAAAAAAAAAAAAAAGAAAGACACTTACACCAGGCACGGTAGTGCCTACTGTAATCCCAGCACTACAGAGACTGAGGCAGGAGGATCACCACCCTGGGCTACATAGTGAGTTATTTAGGTATGAAACCTAAATAAATAAATAATAAATAAAATAATGGAAAACAAGTTTTCATATAACAGGAGCCCCAAAACAAGCAGGAGTAATTCTATTTTCAAAGTGGACTTCAAGCCAAAACTGATAAGAAGAGACAAAGAAGGTTACTACATAATAGTAAAGGGAGGGCTGGGGATTTAGCTCAGCGGTATGGTGCCTACTTCACAAGCACCAAGTTCTGAGTTCCATCCCTGGTACAAAAAAAAAAGTAGTAAAGGGAACAATTCAATGGGAAGATATAACAATTGTAAATATGTGTGTACCGAATACCAGCATGTGTAACTTCATAAAACAATACTACTGGACATAAAAGGACACATAAACATCAACACAATCATAGTTGGGAACCTCACACCCTACTTTCACAAATAGATCAACCACACAAAAAAATCAACAGACATATCAGAATTGAATTGTACCTTCAGACAAATAGATTTAGTAGATACCTAAAGCTGGGGATTTAGCTCAGTGGTTCCGCTGCCTGCCTTGCAAGCGCAAGGACCTGAGTTCGATCCCCAGTACCAAAAAAAAAAAAATTAATAGATACCTATAGTATTCAAGGCAGCAAAAACAGAATACTCATTCTTCGTAGCAGCACACATAACTTTCTCCAAAATAGAACATATGCTTGCTTAAATATTAAAAATTTGAAATAATCTTGTTCTTTTTTTTTTTTTTTGGTACCAGGGATTTAACTCAGGACCTTGCACTTTGTGAAGCAGGTGGCGGCACCACTGAGCTAAATCCCTGGCCCAATCCTGTACATACTATCAGATCATGGTGCAACAAAACTAGAAGTCAATGGCAAGAGAAACCACAGAAATTATGTAAACATATGGAGAATAAACATACACTCACGGGGCTGGGGATTTAGCTCAGTGGTTCTGCTGCCTGCCTTGCAAGCACAAGGACCCGAGTTCAATCCCTGGTACCAAAAAAAAAAAAAAAAAAAAAAAAAAAAAAAAAAAAAACCATACACTCACAAAGAATTCAGACACTTCCTAGAATCAAATGTTAACTCCAACACAACACAATAGAACCTATGAAGCAGAATGAAGGGAAGTTTACAGCGGTGAACACCCACACCAGAAAATTAGAGCGATCCCAAGTAAATAACCTAACGATGCACCTCAAAACCCTAGAAAAACAAGGAAAATCCAAATCCAAAACTAGTAAAAGCAAGGAAATCATAAAGATCAGGGTGAAAATTAATGAAATTGAGGAAAAAAAATCCAAGAATTAATTAATTGAAGAGCTGGTTCTCCAAAAGAGTAATTACAATAGACGAACCTGTAGCCAAACTCACCAACAGAAGGAAAGATCAATGCAATTACAGTGAAAAAGGCAAAATCACAATAGACACCCTCAATCTAAAGGATTATAAGTAACTAATTCAAAAAGATGTACTCAAATACATTGGAGAATCTAGAAGAAACGGACAAATTTCTAGACACATTTGAATTACCAAAATGGAACCAAGAAGTTATAAAAATATGGAACAATCCAATAATAGGCAATGAAACTGAAGCAGCAATAATAATAATAAAAAAAACCTACCCATTTAAGAAAAGCCTGGGCCAGGGATTTAGCTCAGTGGTTTTGTCACCTGCCTTACAAGTACAAGGACCCAAGTTTGATCCCCAGTACCCGCCCCCCCCAAAGCCTAGGACCTGATGGATTCACCATGAAATTCTACAAGAACTTCAGGGAGGATCTATAGGGAATGGGAAAAGGAACACTGACAGAGACCCCTGCAGTTGTCCTGGTCTTCTGTGAGCCAGCATGACACCCATGAGTTAGGAAAGTGGGAATTAAAAGAAGCACACAGACAGAGACTTGAGAGAAACTGAGTCTTGGGCAGATCTAAGCTGTTCTGTAAAGCAAGGAAAAAGGTCTCCCAAGACATCCAGTGTTTATTCATCACAAGTGTGGGAGGAGGGGAAGCTGGCAGGCCTTGGGACAACTGCTTGTAACAAGGACTAAGCAGGCAGGACTGCAGAATGAGGGCACAGCATATCTTTGCTGAAGAGAACAAATGGTTAATTCAGAGGGGAGGAATTTAGCTGGAGCTGAGTTGACCTGGGCTGGAAGTAAACTTAGCTGATTGAACTACTTCCAACATAACACAGCTGAATTATGGAGGGGCAAGAAGCTAGTGCCACTTAGCCTGCTGATACCAGGCAGAGGTGTCTGCTACAAGGATCTAAAACTAATATTTCTTAAAGTCTTCAATGAAACTGAAAGAAGACTACTGCCAAACTCACTCCTGGAAGCTAGCATTACACT
Source organism: Fukomys damarensis (assembly GCF_012274545.1). Lineage (NCBI taxonomy): Eukaryota > Metazoa > Chordata > Mammalia > Rodentia > Bathyergidae > Fukomys > Fukomys damarensis. The sequence goes on along the minus strand of NW_022900946.1, from coordinate 1,147,098 downwards.
GATAGCAAAACCAGATGAGGACTTAGCAAAAAAAGAGAACTATAGGCCAATCTCCTTAATAATATGGTTGCAAAAATCCTTAAGATACTGGCAAACAGAAAGCAACAAATCATTTTAAAAATTATACATCATAGCCAGATGTGGTGGCACATGGGTGGCTAAAGATCTCTGTGAGTTCGAGGCCAGCCTGGGCTACATAGTGAGTTCAAGGCTAACCTGAATTGTATAATGAGACCTTGTCTCAAAAAAGCAAGAACAGAAAAGAAAAAAAAAGATCATACATCATGACCAAATTGGCTACATCCCTGGGATGCAAGGATGGTTCAACATTTGCAAATCTGGGCCGGGGACTTAGCTCAGTGGTTCTGCTGCCTGCAGCACAAGCACAAGGACCTGAGTTCAATCCCCGGTACCAAAAATAAAACAAAACACCACAACAAACAAAAAAAACACTTGCAAATCAATAAATGTAGTACATCACATAAACAGAAGAACAAAAACCACATGATCCTCTCAATAGAAGCAAAAAAAAAAAAAAATAGCCTTAGCCAAAATACAACATCCATTCATGATAAAAGCCCTGAAGAAAATAATCATAGAAGAACCTTATCTCAACATGGAAAAAGCCATTTATGACAAACCTATTGCCCACTTTCAGTTTTTTCCCTAAAATCAGGAATAAGACAAGGATATTCACTATGACTGTTGCAGAAGGAATTGGTAAGTGACACACAGGGATGAGAATGGAAGTAAAATAACAAAAGGTTTATTTTGCCAGCAAAAGGCCAATTGCACTAAGAATAGTGCCGGTGATCAAACTGCACTAGGTTACAGCTTCTTCTTTTACAGCGTTTTACAGTCTTGATCTCATTCAGGTGATTACATTTCATTTCCTCAGTTCATATTACCGATATGTTAATCACAGTAACAAGACAGTTAACTTTAACCCAGATGTAGCAATTTTTTTGTAATTAGGGAATTTACCTTAAGATTCTCCTAGCTATTCTAACCCATAGGAAGGGGGTGTTCAGGGTCAGGAAAACAGAGCTGACAATTATTCCTTTCATCTGGACACTTTTACAGTCACGTGGTTTATAAGACTTTGAGGTCTTGAGGTGCCCTATTATCTCGGGATGAGGCCAGATATCCCATTTCATGGTCAATGCCTCCGGTGTCTGTTAATTTTGAACTAAACAAAGCAGACATCATTCTACATTTTCCTAACATTTTGTAGGTTTTTAGATTATTTACAGAAGTTCTGTCATGACCACTCCTGTTCAAAACAGAATGTAAAATTAGCCAGAGTAACCACATAACAGAAAGAAATAAAAGGGAGGAAAAAAATAAATAAATAAAAGGGATACATATAGGAAAGAAAGAAGTCAAACCGTCCTTATTCACAGATGACACGATTCTGCACAAAGACCCAAAACTCCCCCCAAACTTCAACTGATAAGTAAATAATGAACTCAGAAAAGTAGCAGGGGACAAAATCAACACACAAAAATCAATAGTGTTTCTGTACCCCAGTGGACACACCAAGGAAGGCAGGCAGGCAGGCAAGGCGGGTGGGCAGGAAACAATACCAGCTCTTTCTGTTCCCAGCAGAGCCAAGACTGCTGGTCCCAAGAAGCACCGAAGCAGGAGCAGCTCCACAGCCCCGGCTGCTGGCTACGCTGTCTGGTGTGTTTGCTCCTCGCTCACCCGCCAGCTGGGCTGCGCGAGCTGAAACAGTGTCTGACCGCATTGCTGTCCTAATGAGCAGCCCTGAGCACTGCCACAGGAGTGAGGCAGGGGATCCGCCCGAAGCCCTGCACAGAGGCCGACTGTGCTGGTCTGACGGGCGATGTCAGCGCTGCCAGGCTGGTGAGAATTCCCTTCTGACTTCTGCCCGCCACGGCACTCTGCTGCTCATCACGCCACGGCCGAGGAGGACACGTACAATTTGAGCAAAGCAAGAAGCAGCTTTGCAGTCACAGCGGAGTCCACACCCGGCAGACCGTGGGCTCCACCGCGCCAACCCCACCCCCACCCGGTGAGTGACACCCAGGCGAGCCCGGTGACGTCGCTGATTCCAGCAAGTCTGACCCTGGTCACCTGCCCCTGGCGACCGGAGGTGCTGGCAGGAAGAACAGTGACCACCACAGGCAAAGACATGCTTGTTCCTTTGCTGTGGTTCAGATAAAAGACGCAAATGGCAACAGCTTTGCCACCCAGCTCACCACATTTTTGTTATTGACAAAGGCAACAAACCATGGATTTCTCTCCCCTGAGGAAAGTGAATCCAACTCATCACTGCCGAGGAGACAGGAAGCTGGAGCCACATAGAGAAGGAGTGGGAGATGTGGTCTCCACGGGGCCAGGGAGGACAACAGGATCACCCCGCAAAAAAGAAGGAAGGAAAACAGTAGTACTCCAAAAAGGGAGATCAAAGAAGACACCAGAAAACGAGAGAAATCCTGTTCCCGGATAGGCAGACCAAGTATTGTTGAGACGGACAAATTACCAAAAGTGACATAGATACAATACAATCCAAATCAAAACACCAACAGCATTAGAGCACTAGAAAAAAACTATCAAGATTCACGTAGTGCCAGAAGAGGCCCAGAGTAACAAAAGCAGTCCTGGGCCATAAGAGCAAAGCAGGAAACGCCACAATCCTGGACCTCAAATTCTATCGCAAAACTAAAATGATATGGCTGGCTGTGGTGGCACACGCCTGTAGTCCCAGCACCGGGGAGGCTGAGGCAGGAGGATCACCATGAGTTTGAGGCCAGCCTGAACTACACAGACCCTTTCTCAAAAAATAAAACAAAAGTTTAGCCTGGTATCTAAGGGCACATTACTAGCCCTTAATGAATGTTACATGTTAGTATCACCAAGGCAATTTCAGGAATGATCAGAGTGGAGCCTGCTCCCCAGAAGATGAAGTCAACCCCTCCCCCAAACCAACACATGGGCAGTGGAACAGAACATTGGGTGGAAAATGCTCAGCTGGCCAAAAGCATTCGCTGGAGGAGACAGGGGCTCCCCAGCAAATGGTACCCCGACACTGGCCATCCATCAGCATGTAGAAGAGTGAGTCCAGACACACACCATGCACTAAACTATAATCAAAGTGGGGGCCGGGTATTTAGCTCAGTGGTGCCGATGCCTGCCTCGAAATCGCAAGGTCCTGAGTTCAATCCTCGTACCAATAAATAAATAAATAAAAATCGAATCAAAGCTGGTCAAAGACCAGGATGTCAAAACAGAAACCCTCCTCTGGAAGGTAAAACTGGTAAACCTTGCAAACTTTCTGAAACCTAGCTGCAAAAGAAATAACACAAAGAATCAAACAAGACCACACCAAACGAAATAGCTTCTGCACAGCAAAGGAAACAACCAAAAGCAAAGAGACAGAATGAAGAGTGGGAAAAATTTTTGCTACTCAGACAGAGGAGTAATATTTAGAATCTATGAATTCAAAAAATTAGGCTCCTAAAAATAAGAGATCCAATATGAAATAGGCAATTGGAATAAACAAACTTCTTAGAATAAAAAAATACACATGGTCAATAAATACATTAAAAAATGTTCACCATTTTAGATAAATGTAATTTTTTTTTTTTTTTTTGAGACAGGGTGCAAGGTCCCAAGTTTGATCCCTGGTACAAAACAAACAAATAACCCCCAACAAAACAAATCAAACATTGAGAGACAGTGCAAGGTCCCAAGTTTGATCCCTGGTACAAAACAAACAAATAACCCCCAACAAAACAAATCAAACAAAAGACCAAGGAACGTGAACCTAAACCTTAGCAAACCAGCTGTTCTTTTATTTTGTTTTGTTTTGTTGAAACAGGGTCTATATATCCCAGGCTGGCCTCAAACTTGCAGTGATCCTCCTGCCTCAGCCTCCTGAGTGCTGGGACAGGAGTGTCTGACTGCACCCAGCCAGGAAAATGTGAATTAAAACAACACTAAGGAAAATGAAAAAACACTAAGGACCTTTACACTTCAACAGAAATGGAGCAAGCTTGGCACCTCCAGCTCTACTTGGCCCCAAGAGCCATCACTGTGCTGTGCTGGCTATGCCTGGCTTCTTTCCCGAGAGCCCAGCAGAGGGCAGCCTCCTCCAGGTTCCGCCTGCCCACCTGGCTCCCCTGCTGAGCCGAGGCAGGCACAGCACACCCACTGGCACTAGGTTCCACTGCACTGAGTGCCCAGTCAGGAGGCCGAGGGCTCCGCGGCTGGGGGTTGTGCTGCCCACCTGGCTGGGCTGTGGGTGCTGCTAAGGGAGGCGGTGAAGGGGGCTGAGCAGACAGATGCCCTCACATGTGACTCATCTCCCCACCTGGGCTCTGGGGACGTCTGCTTGAAGGACAGCTGGCTTGATGGGCATGGTGGTGCACAGCTGTAATCCCAGCACTTGGGAGGCTGAGGCAGGAAGATCACTGCAAATTGAGGCCAGCCTGGGCTACATAGTGAGACCCTGTCTCAAAAACAAAACAAAACAAAATAAAGAACAGCTGGTTTGCTACAGTTTGGGATCACATTCCCTGGTCATTTTTTAGTTTTTATTTTTGGTATCAGGAATTGAACTCGGGACCTTGCACTTGTGAGGCAGGGAATGGAACCGCTGAGATAAATCCCTGGCACTGGTCTATTTTTTGAGATGAGATCTTATGGTGTCATCCAGATTGGCTTCAAACTTGCAGAGATCCTTCTGCCTCAGCCTTTGGAGGGCTGGGAGTGAGGTGTGCATCACCATGCCCACCAAGTCTGTCTCTGTCTGCCCCCATTTCCCTTTCACTTTGTAGTTAGGAACAGGCCGCTCGTAATGGCTCCAGGATTTCCCTCCACCATCATGCTCCCTTGTGACCCAGGAGGAGATAAGAAAAGGCACTTTTTAAAGAGACAATGACTTTATTTTGTGGTGCTGGGCATGGAACCCAGGGCCTAGAGCAAGGCAGGCTGCTTCTCTACCACCGAGCTGTACTCCCCGCAGAGGAAAGGATTTAATGCTCAGACGCCCTGGTCTTTCTGGTTGGCTGTGGTGCAGACCCCGCTAAGGCCCAGCATATGCAGCTCCAGGGCCTTGAGGGCCAGCAGGAGGCTGCAGGGGCCCATGGGTGGCCTTCCTGGCTGGGGCCTGGCCATCGGCCCCAAGCCCCAGCAGCCCATAGGCAGTGTTGAAGAGGTTGATGGGCGTGGAGCCATCTGTGATCAGGGTGGACTTTAGGCCCAGGGCCTGCAGCAGTTTCACCTGGAGGCGTGAGGCACACCATAAGGGCAACACCAGTCAACCCCACACACTCTGGCTGCCCCCGGCCTCACCCTCCTGGAGCCAACCAGCCTGAGGTACTCTTTCCTGTCGTCATCTGCTGTGCTGCCTGACGGAGGTCCCGGCCATCTGCCGGCTCCCCAGGAGCTCCTAAGGCCGTACCCGACCCGACTTGGCATGGACCGCTCACTGACAGGGACGCGGGGACCATCTGCTTACCCCTCCCTGGTGTCTTCCCAGATGCCACATTTCTCTCTGCCTTCTCAGTGGCCCCAACTCTCACCTGCATCTCTGGCCCGGCCACTGCCAGGTCCCTGATGGTGCTGGGACCGAGGGCCTCTGTCATCTGCTTGAACTTCTTCACCTCCACCTCCGCCAGCTGCTGGGCTTTGCTCACTTCCAGCTCCAGCTGGGCCCGGGCAAAGATCAGCTCCTGCTCTCGGACTTTCTGGACCCGCTGGAGCTCAGCCTCCTGGAGGGACAGAGCCAGCCGCTTTAGACTGCGTGGCCTGCAGCCTGGCACACCTCAGGTCTGCTGCCAGCAGCTGGTGAGTGTGGACTCCTTCCCCTGGGCCTTGGTCCCTCAGCAGCAAAGGGGACGAGCCCAGCTCAGCGGGAGGCCTCTCCTTTTCCTTTTGTGGTGCCAGACATGGAACCCAGTGCCTCAGGATGCTGGGCAAGCTCTCTCCCTCCAAGCTGCACCCCAACCCTCAGGCAGGCGTCAAGCATGAAATAAGGCCACACACATAAACCAGACACCCGGTGGCACGCAGGTGGGCAGCGCTGGAGCCCACATCAGCAGGAGGGTGCGACGACCCTTACCTGCTCGTGAAGGTGGTGAATGCACTGCTCTAGAGGACAGGACTGGCACCTGGCCCTCTCTGCCCTCAGGGGCTGCAGGGACCTGGCCCGGGCCACCCTTTCCCCGAGCATGGCCACTCACCGTCTCAATGGCCAGCGCCCGAGCCTTCAGCGTGGCCTGCAGCACAGAGCCTTCGCCCTCGATCCTTGCAGCCTCTGCTCGCGACTCGGCCTCGGCCTTGGCGGTTCCCGTGCTCTCCACAGCCACGCTGCAGGAGGTTGAGCCAGGTGAGGCCCAGGAGGAAGTCTAAGTCTGCCCATGGCCTCGTGCCACAGCTCGCGCGCCACCTGCCACCTGCGTCCCGACAGCCCCACCCACCATGCATCCTCCTCTAGGTCTCCACGAACCTCATAGCCTCGAGCTCCAAGAGCTGCTTGCGAGCCTTCTCAGCCTCTGACTGGTCCAGGATCTTCTGCCGCTCCAGCCGCCCCCGGGCTTCTTGCTCCAGTCTCTGAGCCTCGTGCCTGGAGGAGGGCAGGGACAGGAGACCGCTGTGTGGGCTGGAGCCGGGCATCCCTCGGCACATAGCTGGGCGGTCCAGGCCCGAGGAGGGCAGCTGAGCCGGGGCCTCACGTCTACCCAAGGCCTCCAGTGCCAAACAGCACAGGCTCCTCCTGGGCCGTGACCCAGCCAAGGGCCTCCCTGTGGTCAGAAAGAAAAGGCAGGGTTATCTGAGAAGAAGCCTGCCTTGGAAGGGCCGGGGACAGCGCTTTCTGGGCGGCAGAACGCTACTGTGAGGCTAAAGGCAGAACTTTATGCATCTGAGAAGGGCTCAACACTTCCCTAGGGAAGCGGGGTGCAAAGCGGGTGCAGGGAGTTGGGCTGGACCTGAGAGCCTGGAAGGCCACAGAAAGACCTCGAATCTTTTCACAAGCAAGGTGGGAAGCCATGGGAACAGGGCGGCTCCCAAGTCTGAGGTCCCACTGTCCGGGGGTAGAGACAGCTCCTTGGGCAAGGATGCAGCAGCTGACTCTATGCATGCCATGTCCAAGTGAGCCCACATCTTCCCAGTGATGGCGAACCTAGGCACCCGTGCCACAGGGCTGCTTGGTATCATCAAGGGCTCTAGAAGGTTCACCATCACGGGGTTGCCCTTCGGCGTGGGTTCCCGCTGTCACTCACTTGGCTGCTGCCTCCTGGGAGTTGGTGGTGATCTCGATGGCCAGCTGGACGCTGCGCTGAAGGGCGTCCCGGGTCCGTTGGTCCACAGGCTCCACCGACTGCACGTCCACACTGCTGACCACCAGCCCATTCTGGGGGAAGATGGCCCGATCCCTGGGCCTGGGCAGGGCCACACCCTCAGGGCCCTTGGCTTCAGAGGTCTCAAAGCCGAAGACGGCCGCGCGAATGATGCGGGCTGAGTTCTTGTGGAAGTCATCAAAGGAGACGGAGGCCACAGCCCCCCGCACCCGGGATGCGATGGCCTTGCAGGCGTCACCCACGAAGTCAGGCACTGAGAAGAGCTTGGCTGCTTCCCGAGGGTCGTCCCGGTCACTCAGTTCAAAGTGCCTTTAGCAGAGGCCCGGAGCAGGGCAGCCACGTTACCCAGGGAACAGTCCTCTGAGAGGACCTGACACCCACCCTCCCTGCCTGGACAGCAGCTCGCGGCTGACACCAATTCGTGCCTGGTAATAGCTAAAAACCCTCACATATGTTCCCACCCTTGCAGCCACCCTCAGAGGTCAGGACAAAAATTTTTCTCATTCACAGCAGAGGAAACAGGTCCAGGAGGCTAAGTAACTGGCCCAAGGCCCCCAAATACGGAAAAGCTGAAGCCAGGCAATCTGGCCGTAAAGTCTGTGCTCTCAGCTGTGATGCCACCACGTCCTGGAACACACCACTGCCAGCCCCCTCATCAGGCACCAGTGCCTAGGCCAGGAGGAGAGGCCCACACTTGGGTGTTGGTGAACATTTTTATTTTTCTCTCTTTCTTCTTCCCTCCCCTCTCTTTCTCTTCCTTTCCTTTTCTTTCCTTTCCTTTTTCTGGTACTAGAGATTGAACCCAGGGTCTTCTGGGTTCACTGAGCTATATCTCCCACTGAGTCTCTAAATGGAACTTGAGATTCTCCTGCTTCAGCCTCCCAGAATGCTGGGATTACAGGTGTGTACACTGTGTCCATTTTTTCTTTTAGGTTTTGAGATAGGGTATCACACTAAATTGCATGGAGTAGACAACACTGCTATCCTCCTGCCTCGGCCTCCTGAGAAGCTGGAACTATAGGCATGCACCACTACACTGCACATGAACCACTGATCTTTTAATAATATTTCAGAGATGCATTTGGCTGAACACAGGCTGGGAGTTTAGCTGGGGTACTGTCTTGCCACTTGGTGCATGAAGTCCTAGTGCTAGGAGGTGAGCCAGTATCTTCCTTGGACTTCATACATTCCTAGCCCTTTTCTTTTTCAGCACTGAGCATGGAACCCAGGACTGCCAGTGTCCTATCACCGGGCTGCCCTCCAAGCTCCCAGCTTCCCTCTCGGCCAGGGCACCGCACCCCAGTCTCTGTCCTCACGGGTGCATCCCTCCTGGGCATCCCCTGGCACTGTGCCTGCAGGAGGCCCTCACCAGTTGTAGGCGAGCTGCAGCTGCAGCCTGGCGTGGTCCGCCGTTTCTATGGTGATGACGTCTGTGAAGAAGTCCGGCCCCAGCAGCAGGCAGAGCGCGCGGCGGGCATGGGGACGTTTGGGCCGCCCCGCTGAGAGGGACAGCACAGTGAACTGCTCCTCGGGACCCAGCGACACCAGCTCCGGGCCGAAGATCACGCTGCAGGGAGAGC
>NW_022900946.1:1136135-1138024 GCF_012274545.1 Fukomys damarensis | reverse complement strand
ACGCGGTAGCTGACCACGCGGGTCTTGTTCCGGGCAGCAGGCTGGAGGGCCTTGGGGGCGTCCTTCAGGCCCCTGTCGGCCAGGGGGTCCTGCGCCGAGCTCAGCAGCTCCTCCACGCCGGGGGGCAGCTCCTTCTCCCACAGGACCTCGTCCTGGGTCAGCATGTAGGTGCTCCCGACCACGGCGCGCACCTGCAGGGCGGGACAGTGTCTGCAGCGACCGCAGAGCTGGCCTCCGCCTGGGCTCTGCCACCTGCTGTCATCTCGGGCAGGGCAGTGGAACCTCACGCCGTCGGGGCGGGAGGGAAACCGCGCGTCTGGCTCAAGAACAGCACCTGGCACGCCGTGCATGCTTGATAGTAATTCTAGACTCTTCCTTCCTCGGAGCGGGGCTTACAGGCCTGGCTTACAGGGGCTCCACTGTCCTGGTCACAGCCGGAGAGACCTCTACGCTGGTGCCAGAGCCCCACCCTGCAACCTAGCCCTTCCTCCCAGCCCAGTTTCTGAGATTTGAAATTAGATATTTAAGACAGATGACAAGTGCTCCGTGGAACGCCCTAGCCTTCCGCTCAAACGCCACCAAACAGACACCACCAAGTGCCACCGTGAAGCTGCTGCGCCCTCCTGCCCGCAGGCCCCTCCCCTTCACCCAGCGCCCTAACTGGCTGGGCCAGAGCAAGACTCAGGGCGCACCGGACTCAGCACCCCTCGCCCTCACCTTGCCGGTCTTGACGTCCTGCACGTAGATGCCCTCGTTCTCATCCAGAGGGATGGCCTGCCGCTCTTCCACCACCTCCACCTTTGCGGACGGCACGTACTCCAGGGGCCCCCGGATGAGCCAGTGGTCCCCCGCCTGATGTGGGCCCTCATCGGCCTCCTCGCCGTCCTCCAGCGCCTGCAGCGCCTTCAGCAGTAGCCCCTGCTGCTCGGACAGCACGTACACGTCCTGGATGCCTCGCTCCAGCCGCTCTCCCGGCCGCAGGAAGAAAGACTTCTCCCCCTGGTGGGAACCATGGGGAGGGTTAGGGGCGGCTCCCGCCGCCCATCCCAAAGCTCTCCTCGCAGAGGCTGCAAAGCGCTGGTGGAAGCTCACTGGATCAAATGCGTCCCCCTTTCTCCCCAGGGCATCCCCAGCCCTTTTTATTTTGAGACAGGGTATTGCTAAATTGTGCAACTCGCCCTAGCTGGCCCCAACCTGAGATCCCCCTGTCTCAGCTTCCCAGAGTGCTGGGAATACAGGCGTGGGTCACTACTCTCCAATGTCTTGGAGGAGGGGTATCAGGGCGCAAACTTGGGACCTTGCACTTGCCAGACAGGTGGTGGCACCACCGAGCTAAATCCCAGCCCTTCCCATGCTTTTTTTTTTTTTTTCCTGAGATGGTGTAATTTCTTCTTTTTCTTTTTTTGGGTGGTGGTGGTGGTATAATTTGAGGGTTGGGCTTGACTGGTCTTCAACCTAAATTTGCCCCACCATCAACGTTTCCAAAATACAGACATTTTCTCTCTATCTGTCGGTGATTGGTTCCAGGACACTGCCCACCATGTGGAACCCAGAATCCATGGATGCTCAAGTCCCTTACATAAAATGGTAAGGTAAACCAGATGTGGTGGTGCACACCTGTAATCCCAGCACTTGGGAAGCTGAGGCAGGAGGATCACCACAAGTTCAAGGCCAGCCTGGGCTATGTAGTGATCTAAAGGCCAAGTCCAGCCTTAACTACATAGCAAGACAGGGTCAAGAAACAAGAAAGGCTGGGCATGGTGGCCCACACCTGTAATTCCAGCACTCAGGAGGCTGAGGCAGGAGGATCGCTGTGAGTTCGAGACCAGCCTGGGCTACATAGTGAGTTCCAAGTCAGTCTCAGCTACATAGTGAGATCCTGTCTCAAA
>NW_022900946.1:1120548-1135951 GCF_012274545.1 Fukomys damarensis | reverse complement strand
ACACACACACACACACACACACACACACACACACACACACACCTGAACTGGGGATTGAGCCCAGGGGGCCATACATGCTAAGAAAGTGTTTTACCACTGAGCTCCTACCACTGAGCTATAGCACGAGAACGTTTTTTCACAGTCCTGGGGACTGAATGCAGGGGCACTGCACTGAACTACACCCCCAGCTACTCTATGCTGTGTTATTTTTTGAGACAGGGTCTTGCTAAACTGTTACCAATGGGCTCAAACTTTTAATTCTCCTGGCTCAGCCTCTTTAAGTGCTTCAATTACAGGTGTGTGTCACCATACCTGGCCCAGAACTTCTTTATTTTGAAATGGGGGATCTTATTAAATTGCCCGGGCTGGCCTAAACTTGTGATCCTCCTGCCTCAGCTTCCCGGCATCTGGGATCACAGCTGTACACATACCTGGTCTCCCACATAGCTTAAATCATTCCTAGATTCCTGATAATACCTAATACAATGTAAGTGCTATATAAGTAGTTGTTATATTGTGCTATCATGTGAGTAACAACAGAGGACAAGTCTGTACCTATTCAGGACAGACAACTATTTTTCCAAATATGTGCATCCCAAGGCAGTTGAATATGTAGATGTAGACCCATAGACAGGGAGGCCAGCTGTATTTTACTGAGACAGGACACATGAGTACAATCCACATACAAAATCTACCCATCTGGAGTATAAAATGAATACAACTGTACAGTACACAAATTTAGTATATTCAGAGTTGTCCAACTACTACAGCCTTGTAAACCTAGGGTATTCTCATAACCCTGAAAAGAAAACCTGTACCAAGGTAGCTAATTACTACCAAACCCCACCCACCAACTACCTATTACCTCACAACCACCAGTCTACTTCTGCTCTCTGAGTTTGCCAATTCTGAACCTTGCACATAAATGTAACTTTACAGCATGTGCTCTTTCTGTCTTGGTTCTTGCATTTAGCAAGTTTTCAATTCTGTGCCATAGTGTGTGCAAGTACTCCACTTCTTTTCATAGATGAATGATACCCATTGTATAGGTACACCACCGGTGTTGTTTTTTTATCCACCCATCCACTAGTGAACATTTGGGTTGTGTTTTACTTTTTCTGGCTCTTATTTTAGCAAATAAAATAAGTATTCCACGCACTCCTCTGTGTACGTATCGTCTACGCTGCATTCATGACGCAACAGCTGAGCTGAATAGTTTCAACAGATACTGTGCAGTCACAAAGCTGTAATTACTCTCTACTACCCAGCCTCTACTGGTGTTCACACACCTAGAGCCAGCCAGGCATGGTGGCACACGCCTGTAATTCCAGCACTCAGGGAAGCCGAGGCAGGAGGACCAAAAGTTCCACCCAGGGCTGGATTTAGCTCAGTGATTCTGCAAGGATCCGAGTTCAATCCCCAGTACCAAAAAAAAAAAAAAAAAAAAACCCAAAAAAACTCCACCTACCCTGGAAAATTTAGCAGCTTAATGAGACCCTGTCTGAAGTAAAAAGATGCTGGAGGGGGCCCTGGGTGTAATCCTCAGTACTGGGAAAAAAGGGTGGGGTAGGAGATTGAGTGTCAGGAGTGAAAACCCCGAGACTTTACGGGATGACAGATTCAAGAACTCAGGCGGGAACGTGGGTGAGTTGCAGGTGGCCAGGTGCAGAAGTCCCTGAGGGCCAAGGGGTCAGGTGGGGGCTGCTAGGGAATCAATGGGGACAGCCCTCTGGTCCTGGGGGGTTACCTTGATGACACGCTTCTGTCCCAGCTGGTTCTTGCCATCTGGTCCCACTGGGTCGAGCACCACACAGTAGTGTCGGGGGCCCAGGGTTGTGATGGGCACAACCCCCAGCACCTCTTCATGGACGTCCGGCACATGGGCTGCGGTGTCCCGCACGGTCACCAGCCATTCCTCCCCAGTGCGGCGGGCCACACCCTGCACATCCTGGAAGTTCTGGAGTGCCCGGAGGTGCAGGGCTGTCTGCAGCGGAGACACGGCTATGAGGGGCCTCCCCCAGCCCTCAACAAGGCTGCAGGCCCCACGCCTGGAGACAGCACCCCCAGGTGACCTGGCCCCTAATTTTTTTAAGTGACCCTAAAAATATTGACACTCTTTTACTCTCACACCGCCTCCCACCACTCTCCACTCTCTTGGAGCTTCCCCACTGGCCCCTTAACCCACCGCCCTGGGGAACAAACCTTTTCTGTAAGCGTCACAGCATCCACCAAGTCCAAGACCTCCTCAAACACGGCTGGGAGATATGCACCCACTGAGCGCACCAACCACTCTTCCCCTGGGCAAGGGAGAGAGGAAGGTGAGGTCACCGAGCCCTCCAGCCGCCCCTTCCCACCAGAGAGAACAGTGCACTGGCGGGTCTTAGACCAAGAGGCTGAGGCAGGAGTTTTGCTATGAATGAGTTAAAGGCTGGCTTGGGCTACAGAGAGAGACTCTGTCTCAAAAGAAACAGAAAACAAAATAACCAAACCAAACCAAAACCAAAGAGTAGCAAGCAGGGCACAGGCACAGGGGCACAGGCCTGTAATCCTAGCACTAATAGAGGCTAAGGCAGAAAGATCACAAGTTAAACCCCAGCCTGGGCAACTTTTAGCCACTTAGTGAAACCATGCCTCAAAAAAAAAAAAAGAAAAAAAAATCACACAGGGTAAGGATGTAGTTTAGGGCACAGCCCCACCCCACCTCCGGCGGGAGAGAGACAGACAGAGGGAAAAAGACAGACAGTTACAGATGTTTTCTTTTTTTAGAGCAAGTCCTGCACGGCCACACAGCCCAGGCAAGCAGCCTGACACCTCAGTCTTGTTTCATGGAAAATGGGAACAGTAGTCCGCACCTTGAGGTTATCAGAGAGCTAAACCAGTTACAATCTGTAAGCATCGAGAACCACATCTGGTGAACAGATGCTGCATTTGTTCACTGTATTTGAACATATGTCTTGCTCTGGAAGCAGAGAAGACTCAGCTACTGCTCCTGACACACAGAGAAGGGGTGGGAGAGACCACGCCAGTGCGATCAGTGGGCCATGGGCTGTGGCTGCAAGGGGCTCTTGCGCCTCCCCGGCCGCTGCAGTCAGGGGGCCCAAGACCCACCTGTCACCCTCTCCTTGCCGTCCCGGTCCCAGCACTCCTTGCGGGCCCGCAGCCGCAGGGCCTGGTTGGGTTTGACGACCGTGGCTTGAATGATCTCCACGACCTCCACCTCCTTCTGGGGGATGTAGGTGCCTGGGGAGGGAGGCAGTGTGGGCAACAGTGGGAAGGCAGGATGTTCGGGCCCAGGGGGCGGACACAGAGGACTCACCAGGTCCCTCAAACAGCCACTCATCCCCCGCCACCACCTTGTCTCCATTTTTATCCACGAAGTCCAGCAGCGCCTTCAGGTGCAGGGCGGTGTTGGGCAACACCACCTGCAGCGGTGTGATGACCTAGGGGGGTATTGGGGCAGTCATACCTGGAGGTCAAAGCCCATGGCGTAGAAAAATACTTTTTTGAGCTGGGCATGGTGGTGCACGCCTGTGATCCCAGCACGCAGGAGGCGAGACCAGTCTGGGTTACAAAGTGAGTTCCAGGTCAGTCTCAACTACATAGTGAGACCCTATCTCAAAAAACCAAAAATAAATAAATAAGTAAATAAATGCTTTCCCCCCGCCCTTTGAAGCTGGGGATTGAACCAAGGCTTCAGGCATGCTAGATAAGCGGTCTACAGCTGAGCTCCACTCCCAGCCCACCTAAATTATGTGTGGAGACAGAATCTTACTCTGCCTCAGCTATGGCCTGGCCTTTGCAGGCTCCCACGTAACGAAGGCTCGCGTGGTCCCAAGAGCTGAGGACGGGGTTGAGCACACAGCAGGCCAAGAGTGCGCCTTCCTGTGCAGGGTGCTGAGGGTTCCTTTAGCTCAGAATCTGAGAGGGACACAGGAGAGGCTTCCAGATGTAGGAAAATATCTGGAAACCAGGCCAGTGATTCACAGCCCAGGGTGCACTGCAGCCCTCTAGCCTGAGGTGGACAGGTATAAACCACTCTCCGTGAGTTCCAAGCTGAAGGTTTTGTTTTCAAGGTCACCTCACCTCCTACGAAAACCCACTTGTGCTGCAGTCCTCAGCCTCCCTCCATCAGGAGGGTGTGGTGAAAAGCAGATGAACCTTTTAACAGTTTGTAGGAAGGTCTCTAAAAACACGATTTCATATGGCCTTTGACAATGCTCTGCCAGAGGCAGGAATAGAAAGAGAGACTCAGCGGTTGGGGGTTGTGATCAAGGTCACACAGCACGTGAAGAGCAGAGGTGCAGAGATGTACAATGAGAACGGGGCTTAGGCTGCCTGCTCCCTCAGGCTGGGGAGGTGGAGACGAAGCTGAGGGAAGCTGAGTCCACCTGAGGCCACCGGGCACAGCGTTCCAATCCGGTGTCCTGAAGTTTCAGTCCCACAGGGTGACCAGGAAGATGCAGACCCATCTCTCCAAGGAGTCTGCAGACCATGCCATGGTGAGGGCACTGCAGATGCTCAGAGGGGAAACCAGAAAAGTCCCAGAGATGGGGTGCAGCAGGAAAGGCTGCAACTCTGGGGGAGCAGTCCAGGGGTCCAAGCTCTGGGCACTTCCAGCCCTGTCGCGGACCTGGTCCAAGCTACCATCCCCTTGCCTGGACGTGGAAACACTGCCCTCACTGACCTGGCTGTCACCCATCTCCCTCCAGTCTGTCCCCCCACACCACTGCAGGCTCCAGCTCAGGAGCCTGGGTACCCAGAATATTACCAAGTGAGACAGAGAGTAAGGGAGGAAAGCCTGTCTTTTGGCATGTTTGTAATTTGATTTTATGTTTCATATTTCGAGTAAAAAGACACTGGAGACTTAAAAAGAAATGAGCAAGGGAGAAGAGAGCTGGGGGCATGGAGAGCTTTGCAGGCCCAGGATGGGGCATCAGAAGAGCCAGGAGAGGGGTCCTGCAGGCGGTCAGGGGACCCACAATCCAGCTCACAGCTGAGGATGGGGTGGACAGCTTCTGTTTAGATGCAGGAGGCAAAGCCATGACAATGAGGGCGCACAATAGATCTCAGGGACAGGTGATGTCTAGCGGGGGGGACAGCTAAAAAGATGGAAAAAGACATCTGCAGAGTAAAATTTTATATTTAAAATAATTTTGTTTTCAGCACTAGGGTTTAAATTTGGGAGACTGGGGATTTAGTTCAGTGGCACCTTGCCTGCCTCATAAGTGCAAGGTCCTGAGTTCAATTCCTGGTACGGGAAAAGAAAAAAAAAGTTACCATAAACTTGGGGCTTCACACATGCTAGGCAAGTACTCTACCATTAAGCTACACCTTCAGCCCTTATTTATTCATTTAGAGACAGGGTCTCACTACATAGTTCAGTTCAGGCTGGCCTTCAACTCCTGCCTCAGCCTCCTGAGTACTGGGATTGCAGGTGTGCACCACCACACCAGTGCACCTGCAGACAGGAAGTGTTAAAGCTTCGCCAAAGCCAGGTCAGTGGAAGGGACTGGGCTTGTAGAGGATAACAGCTGAGAACATCAAGCACAAGTTGTTGCCAAAGACGAGGTAGGAAAAAGAAAGCAGCAGAGCTACAAAGGGGACTCATATCCACAAAAGTGGGTGTATACATCCTAGCACCCAGCAATGCTTTTTAGTTTCTTCTCCTAAAAAAAAAAAAAAATCTAGGGCCAGTGATTTAGCTCAGTGGTGCCGCCGCCTGCCTTGCAAGCACAAGGACCCGAGTTCGATCTCCAGTACCAAAAAAAAAAAAAATCTAGCTGCCCAAGGACATGCAAACAAGGACATCTGGTTACAGCACTGTTTTCTCTAATATACAGGACACTCAATGAGGGATCAGCTGAACTTTTTTTCTCTTTTCGTACTGTTGATGGAAGCCCAGTGCCCTGTCACTGAGCTGCATCCCCAGCCCTTCTCCATTGTCTGGGACAAGGTCTAGCTAAGTGGCCTAGGATGGCCTCAAACGCGTGATCCTGCTGCCTTAAACTTCCCAAATCGCCAGGATTACAGGATGCGCCACTGCTGGGCAAGGAATGGTGTACTTCTCAACCACACAGAACCGCATGAGACTGTAGCAGAGTGCCCTGGGGGTTGAAGATGCATGGCACAGTAGCCTCTATGCAGAGTTCACAGCCCATAGCCCTTTTCTATGAACGCTTACGCTATGCAGACATTTACGGAAGTGTTTATTGTAGATGGACAGCAGCCGGGAATGGAGAACAGACAGCGGACAGCAGGGACTGGTGGAGAAATCAGATTTGATGGGCTATGAACACATGCTTTAACATGACAGTTTATAGCTTACAAAGGCAGCCTTTAAGGGAAAGATGGAGAAATTAAAGACAATGAAGAGTCAAGCATGGCAGCACACACCTATAATCCTAGCATTCTGGGTGGCTGAGGCAGGAGGATTGCAAGTTCGACCCCAGCCTGGGCACCTTAGTGAGAACTTGGGTCAAAAAAAAAATTTTTTTTCTTTGGCGGAGTGTGGAACTCAGGACTGTGCACTTTGCAAGGCAAGCATGGTGCCACTGAGCTAAATCCCCGGCCCTGATCTGTGTCAAATTTTTAAAAATTAAAAATTGGGCTGGAGATGTAGTTTAATACAAAAGTACTGGGTTCAATTCTCAGTAATGCAAAAAAAAAAAAAAAAAGAATGGGAAGACAGAAGTGACAAGTGAGGACTGAGTGTTCATTCCTGGGCCCACCTGATGTAGGGGACTCTCTTCATGGATCCCATAGGTAGGAGAGAGACAAGGGCAGGTATAAGGTAGGGATGTGACACAGAAAGAGATCCTGCCAGATGGCTGCATTAAAACAACAACAACAACAAAAAAAAACAGGGCCTTGTCTGTGGCCTAGGCTGGTTTCAAACTGTTGAGTTCAAGCGATCCCCATGCTTGAGCCTCCTAAGAAGCTAGGACTACCTGCGTGTGCCACTACAGTTGACTTCAGATGGTCTCAAATTTTTTTTTGGTACTGGGGATTGAACTTGGGACCTTGAGCTTGTGAGGTAGACAGCGGAACCACTGAGCTAAATCCCCAGCCCTGGTCTCAATTTAAAAAAAAAAATTTTTTTTTAAACACTAACACTAAAAAAAAATTTTTTTTTCTGGCAGACAAGTCCCAGCCCTTTTTTTATTTTGAGACATGGTCTCAGCAAGGTTTCACGAAATTGTTCAAGCTGGGCTCAAACTTCTGTCTCCTGTCTCTGCCTTTCTGAGTGCCAGGATTACAGGTGTGTGTCACCATGCCTGGCTCAGATAGCTTCAATTCTGCAGGTGACCAGGTTGTTTAAGAGTAAGGGGGTAGCTGGGCATGGTGGTGCTCACCTGTAATCCCAGCACTCAAGAGGCTGAGACAGGAGGATGACTATGAGTTCCAGGCCAGCCTAACCTACGTAGCGAGACCCTGTCTCAAAAAACAAACAGAGTAAGAGGATAGAAAACAAGAGTAAAGGGGTAGAAAATAGGAAGAGGGATGAAAATGAGAAATATTTGGAAGCAGACAGAAAAACAGGGAAACTGGCTGGCAAGGAAGAAGCTGATGAACAGAGTTTGGACAGGAATAAGCCCTCAAACTTGAGCTACTGTGAGGCTGGGGGGTCTTGTCCATGTGGTCACAACTGTCCAATGGAACAGCAGTGGGGAAGCAACCCTGGCCCTGAGTCAGGGCTTTGCTGCAGGCCAAGAGCACTAGACTGTTTGTGAGAAGAGTTAAAATGAGGCTAGAAGTGAAGGCACCCATTACTAAGGGAGGCTGAGGCAGGAGGATCATAAATTCAAGCCCAACCTGGAAAACTTAAGGAGACCCTATCCAAAATGGGGGTGGGGATGGGGAAAGAAAGAGAGAGAGAAAAAAAAAGAGAGGGGAAGGGAGGGAGGGAAAGAGCAGGGGAAAGAGAGAGGGAGAAGGGAAAGGGAGGCAGGCAGGCAGGAAAAAGAGTGAGTAGGTGCCAAGATGAAGCTCAGTGGGAAGACTGAAAAAGAAAGTGTTAAAAATAGTAAAGTCCAGTAGAGTGGGGAAAGAAGATGGGTGAGGAAAGCTGAGAGCTTGTGAGAGGGTGGGGAGAGAGGAGGGCAGGGAGGAGGTGGTGAGGTCTGGAGGCTGGAAAGCTGCATGGGAGAGCAAGGCTGAACCCTGCAACGAAGATGCAGGAGCTGAGGTGTGGGGTGGGGCTGTGTATGGCCCTGCTGCCCAGGGCTGGGGCTGTAGGAGCTGGACGGCAGAGCTCCTGGGAAGCAGAGGTCGGAGCAAGGTGACGATGATGAAGAACATTTTGCTTCTCAGCCCTTGGGAGCACAAGTACTGCTTCCAGCCCAAAAGGGGACTCAGGGGGCCTGAATATTTGTTTGGTTTTTTTTTTTAGACAGGGTCTCGCTATGTAGCCCAGGCTGGCCTCGAACTCATGGTGATCCTCCTGCCTTAGCCTCCCGAGTGCTGAGATTACAGGCATGCACTTCCACACTTGACATTGAATGTAGATTTTGAAAAAGCTTTTCAATTTTGACAGTTTCAGACTTAAAGAAGTTGTAAGAACAGTAAAGGATCACTACTCCCCACTCAGATTCCTTAAAGGTTAATGCTGGAGGGCTGGGGATTTAGTTCAGTGGTTCTGGCACCTGTCTCCGAAGCACAAGGATCCACGTTTGATCCCCATTACCCACCCCCCAAAAAACAACTTTTGCCAGGCGTGGTGGAGCACATCTGCAATCCCAGCACTCGCCTGAGGCAGGAGGATCACTATGAGTTTGAGACCAGACTGGGCTACATAGTGAGCTCCACGTCAATCTCAACAACATAGTGAGACCCTGTCTCAAAAATACCAAAAAAAAAAGGTTAATGCTGGAATCTGTCCCTCTTTTCCCACACATATTCTCCCTCATTCCACTGCATCTAGTGGCCAAGAATGGCTCTAACAGCTCCTAGAACCTCCTGTATGTGTTCAAGATCAAGCAGCACTGATTAGGCTGGGTGTGGTGGTGCATGCCTGCAAGTCTACCACTCTGGGAGGGTGAGACAGGAGGATCCCAAGTTTGAGCCTAGCCTGGGCAACTTAGTGATTTAGGGAGACCATGTCCAAAAATTTAAAAAAAATTTTTTTTAAAGGGCTGGTGAAGTAGTGAAGTACAAAGGCTCTCTGGGTCCAATCCCTAGTACTGCAAAAAAAAAAAAAAAGGAGGAGGAGCAGTAGCAGCAGCACTGGTTAGTAAAGGGACTCAAGAGTTAAAAGGTACAAAATATGCCAGGGATTTAGCTCAGTGATTCCACCGCCTGCCTCTCAAGTTCAAGGACCTGAGTTTGATCCCCAGTACCAAAAAAATTACCATGAAAGGTACAAAATGGTAAGAAGGCCCAGGTAGAACCATAACAGAAAGAAGATGGGCTGCTTATGTGCTGGGTCCAGGCCCTGGCCAGAAGTCCAGGCCTGTGATGGCGTCCTGCCCATCCCTGCTGTCCCCGCCTGGCACCAACTGAGCAGTCCGGAGGCTCCACTGTGCACAGCCACACAGGTGGACCAGCGGGGGCTGTGAGCCCCGGGAGGAGGGAGGCGTGGCAGGGAAGGTGAGAGGGGCGAGGAGCCGGCCCTGCCCAGGAGACCGGGACAACCCTCCCCTCCGCCTCCCCGGCCATCTGCTTCCCGCAGGACAGGTGGAAGAGTCGGGAGCCAGATGGGTACCTTCTCCAGCACCTCCCCCGGGTACAGGGGGAAGGGGTCCTGGGCCAGCCGGATCTCCTGATCGGCATGGCGGAGCCGCACTTGCCCTGTGGCGTCGAGCAGCACAGTGCCCTGGGCGTCCCGGCACACGGGGTTGGCCACCGTGCAGTAGTGGCGTGGAGGGACAGTCACCATGGGCACCGGGGCAAACAGTACCCTGTGGGTGAGAAAGGGTGAGAAGGGGCGAGAGAGCCCAGAGCCCAGACCCACCCCAAAGAGGCGGTAAGTGCAAGACAGAGCTCCCGTTCGCGGGGACAGGAGCATCGAGCAGCCCACCTCTCGTTGTCCTGCCGGATGTAGGTCTTGGGCCCAACCTCCACGCGGGACACGTTGCTGTTCTGGTCCAGCACATGGATGTAGTGGTACGGGGGGATGCGGAAGATGGACTCCTCGCTTGCCATGGTGACTCCTAACCTCTGGCCAAACCTGAGTGCGGGGCGGAGGGCATGAAATGACACAGGGCCGGGAGAGCCAGGCCCAGTCAGAAGATGGGCACAGACGGTACACAGGCCCCTCCTGGACTGTCCACCCAGGACAACAGGCCCATCCGACCGCACAGCAGTGGCCAGGAGATGGGGGTCTCTGTCCTCTCCGTCCTTCCTGCTGCTCCAGTCTGACTCTCTGGTGCCTCTAGAGGCCAACGACTTTTGCCTCAGTATTCCCAGGTCTTGCGTCAGCTCTCCTCCCAGTTCCTGTGCTGTAAGCAACCCAAGGGGGACAGATGGACCTTAGGACGCAGCCCAGCTCCGCAGACATCCTGACTGCACTCCCACGCAGCAGGCGGTCAGTATCACAGCGAGTGACTCCAGCACTCATGCCTCAGCTCACAAACGTTTCTACTCGCAAACAATTCAGTTCGCCAACAAGCGTTTGACAAGATTTTCCTCTGTTCACAAACTCCGTATTTGGGTGACAAACGCGGCTGTGACTCTCCTCCACACAAATACAAACTCCCCAAATCATGAAACCAATCAAGTTTGTGAGCCAAGGCACTGCTGTACAGTACTTTCCTTCCCAGTTGTCTCTCTTCTCTGTGATCACCTTTGGTGTCAAGAGCCATCGTACATAGACTTTGGGGGAAAAAAATCATTTCATAATTAAAAAAAAAAGTATGACTCTAGCTGTCTAAGGCCCAAAGCTGCCTTGTGCGAGAGCCGGCTGCAGCCTGTGCAAACAACCCCGTTTGCTTCCTGTCACAGCTGAGGCCTCAGTGATCCGTGAGGCTGTGCTCTACGACAAGGTGACACCAGCTGAAGACATCCCGGTTGCTTGTCTTTGCCCACTCTGAGGCACTGACCTCCTGGCCCCGCTTTTGCTTTAAGGTTACCCAAGTCTGTGTTGTCGTTTTTCTTTAGCCCTTGCCTTTCTAGGCAGTTGGAAATTGACCGCTCTCAGATACTTTGGTTCCCTGTTCCACCCAGGGCGAGGGGGAAGGGTAGGGAAAGGAAACAGAGTAAATCATTTCTGTACCTACTCACCCTGAAGTCTGGGTGCTTTAATGCTGTGTGGCCTGCTGAGGAAAGTCACAGCCCACCTACTGCTCAGCCCCACCGCACCTCCTGGACTTTGAAAGCGTCCTTGAGTCACACAAAGGCAATCAAGGCTCCTAGGCAGCTCAGAGCCCGGTCCTGACAGGTGAGGTCAGACTCTCCTCTTCTTTCTCTTACTTTTCAGGGCTGGGGATCAGACCCAGGTAGGGATCACACACACCATACGGGGCAAGTGCTCTACCACCGATTACACCCTGAGCCATGAGACATTTTGGAAGCCGCCCTGGAAAGAAGTGGTTCCTCATTCTGCCACACACCAGCCTCCCACTTAGGTGAGGAATGAGTGAACCACAAAGGGTGCGGCTTCGCACAGGAGTAAATATCACAGAATCAAGACCGGAAAATGCCTTGAGAGAAGAGTATTACTTGACCCATACAACCTGTAAAATTTGATGGATTTGTTTGCTTGTTTTAAGGCAGGGTCTTATTATGTAGATCAGGCTGGCCTTGAACTCACTAGGTGTCCCGGGCTGGTCTTGAATTTGTGACAATCCTCCTGCCTCAGCCTCCCCAGTGCTGGGATTACAGGCGTGTGCCACCACGCTGGCTATTTTGTGGGGTTTTGCTTTGCTTTTTAGAAATTATGAGTTTTCAACCAGGAGTGGTGGTGCACATCTGTAAACCCAGCACTCTGGGAGTGCTGAGGTAGGAAGATCACAAGTTCAAACTCACTCTAGGTAGTTTAAAAACTTAGTGAGAAGATCTCAAAATAAAATCAAAAAGGGATGGGGATGGAACTCAGTGCAAAGGCCCTTGCCCCAGAACTGCCAAAAAAGAAATGATGACTTTTCACAAGCTCTCAATTCCTGCCACTCTGGAAGAATTACAAGACCAACAATACAACACTGGGCCTATATTCTCATGTGGCAAAATTGCCAAGAGCCAAATAGCAGCTGCCCCCTTTATTTATTTTGGTACCGGGGATAGAACTCGGAACCTTGAGCTTTCGAGGCAGGCACCAGAACCACTGGGCTAAATCCCAGGTCTAGCCCCTTTTAGATTATTACAGGTGGCTAAATTGGAAGTTAATGTACAGTCTGAGAGGAGAGGAACTGAGCCCTGGAGAGAGAGTTGCCAGGAAAATAAAGACGGCAGAATTGTGCTGGAGGCATCTGAGGCTGTAAACAGTGCCTGGGGTTAGATTGTACGGAGCCTCACCACAGGGAGGGACAGGCACCAGCGCCTCCCTGAACGCCTCTGCTCTTCCCAGGCACCCTTGCTATGTGACCTGAGTCCCTCTGGACCACTACTAGCTGAGCGGCTGTACCTGTGATCCTGCAGGCTGACTGCAGCGTGGCCCACTCTGTACCCACACTGTGACTCTGCCGTAAAAATGACCCCTACAAAGGGCCTCAGTGGCCACCACTTTGGGACCCCTCCTGGATATCCAGGAGCCTTTCTTCTTTCCATTTTCCAATGAAATTCTCCTAACTTCCTCCTTTGGTTCCCGGCTTCAGTCTCGACGTGGGATTGTGAGCTCAGCAGGCTAGAAGTTACATTTCTCCTATGCTGAGACACGAGCTTTTCTGCTTACCACGATCCCCTCCCCATCCTACTGCTTAACACCTCATCCACAGCCTGCATCTTCCTGTTTATATCTAACTCAGCATTGTCCAACAGAACTTCCCAGGATGGTGGGAATATTTTATTTTATTTTATTTTATTTTTTTGGTGCCAAGAATCAAAAGCAGAGCCTCGAGCTTGCCAGGCGCTGCACCACTGAGCTGCATTCCCAGCCCTGGGAATATTTTTAATGTGCTGTATTTCTGGATTATCCACATGTGGCTACTAAACACTCGAAACGTGGCCAGGGCTTCTGAGAAAATAAGTTTAATTTATTATTACTTATGTGTTTGTTATGTTTTTAAGACGGGGTCTTGCTATGTAGCCCAGGAGGGGATTGACACTGTGATCCCTGCTTCAGCCTCCCCAGCTAGCAGAGATCACAGGTGTGCCTCACCAGTGAAAAACTTTTAACATTAATCGGGGGCCCTGGGGGTGTAGGTCAGTGGTACAGAAGGGTGCTCAGCATGTGTGAGCCCCTGGTCCCATCCCGAGCATTGAAAAAAACGTGCAGACTTCTACATCCAAGTGTGTCTGGCTGATGGCTTGCTGGGTGGCAGAGCTCGAAGCCACCAAGACCGATGGTAGGGACACCCTGCCCCACTACTCCACGCCCTGTGTGCTTCCTTCCCACTTCATTTCCTTTTGAAAGTCACAGCTTTGATGTCTTCCAGGCATACCTTTCACATCGGAGGTATGTTACTCTGCCTCATGCCCTTTTACCTCTTCATTCTGTATGGTACGTGACCTTGACACTTTACTGGGACTCATTTCTGCCTGACACTAATTTCCCTGGTGTGGGAAGGTGGCTTTCCTCCTCAAGAGGTCTCCCACCTGCTGTTCAAGAGCAAGAGGGTCTTCCCTCTGACTTCCTGCTCTTCTCTCCTCCTCAATCTTACACTCTCCCCCGCTTCCAGAAAGGATACATCCAGGACTCCACAGGCTGGAACTGTCTATGTCTGGATGATGCCACAAACCTTTATTAGATGGGTGACCCTGGACAAGTCCCTGGACTTTCCTGGACCTGTTTCTTTGGCTATGAAATGGGATGGATCAGCCGGCAGGTGGGCACACTCTAGGAGGCTGAGGCAGTATGATCAAAAGTACAGGCCCAGCACGGGAACTTAGTGACACAACTTAGTGACATACCAGATTCTGCCTCAAAGCAAAAAATAGGGCCGGGGATCTGGCTCAGTGGTTCTTCCACCTGCCTTGTGAGTGCAAGGACCAGAGTTCGATCCCCAGTAGCACACAAAAAAGGGTGGGGCTGGGGACACAGCTCACTGTGAAAGCCCTAGTACCACAAAATAAAATAAAATAATAATTTTAAAAGCAAAGTGCTCAGAAGAGAGCCCAAGGCCTAGTCTTCCACTGAGGGGCTGGTGCTCCCACTCGACCTCTAGCTTTGGTTCACTGTCAGGAAGGTGATAAGTCTGCATGCGCCAGAGGAACAGTAAAGTAGGGCTCCTGGGCCAGGTGGAGCCTTTCCCAGCAGCTCCAGGCTAGGCCAGGAAGCCAGATGGGGTGGGAGGAAGGTGGGGCTGTAGGCGGAGATGCAGGCCAGGCTCCAGACCTGAACTCTAGAAGGCCCTGGGAGGCTGGAAGCAGGCTCTGGGAAGGGCTCCTTGGGCTGAGGCCTCTCCACCATCTGCCACACCAGCTGGGCCCAGCCAGGGCCGAGCACCAGTCGGCTTGCTCAGTGACTCAGCGCAGTGTCCTCAGCACAGGTCCGTGCTGTACTTGGGGCCAGGACCCTGTCCCAGCTACTCAGTCACCTTCCTCCCTTCAGTCCCTACCCAAGAGCTGCCCCAGCGGGCTCTCAGCCCTGCATCAGATGTCAGGAGTTTTTTTGCAAGAACCATACTGTGAGATCCCGTCTCAAAAAAACAAAAACAAAAACAGGGCCGGGGATTTAGCTCAGCGGTTCCACTGCCTGCCTTGCAAGTGCAGGTACCAAACAAACAAACAAACAGAACCACAGCCAACCTTCACCCTCCCTCCTCACACTCATCCTGCATGAGGCAGTGGATGCAGGGACGGATGGGGGACTAAGGAGCCCACCGGCAGCTCACAGGGTTCACCCTCATCCAAGGGCGCCGGGCTGGTGATAGAGCTCTTGCGTAGTGTGTCCTGGGTTCCGCCCCCGGCACTACAGAAGCAAATGAGGGGCTTCCTGGCTCAAGTTTCTTAATTCAAAAGTAAAACTTGATTTCAGCCAAACATCAATAAATTAACGAGCTGTGAAATCTTCAGGTTCCCCGTGAGCAGCTGACAGTGACTCTGAAACAGACCATGCTCACGTGACCACACTGCACACACGGTCAGCCAGAAGCCACAGGCCCCAGGCCCCACCTGAGCTGCCGTATTGCACCAGACTCCCAAGGCCTTGGGCAGATGGCGAGGGCAGGCCCACAGCAGCCACTCCCGCATCCCTGCACAGGAGAGGCACCTGCCATCCTCTGGAAATCTCACCAAACCTATGGGGCTGGGGCTCAAGCACTGCTGGGTTTTTTGTTTTGTTTTTTTGGTGTTTTTTTTTTTTTTTTTGGTT
>NW_022900946.1:1114629-1120467 GCF_012274545.1 Fukomys damarensis | reverse complement strand
TTTTTTTTTTTGGTGCTGGGGATCAAACTCAGGGCTGTGCACGGCTGGATTTAAGAGCTTTCATGCTGACTCTAATACATAAAAAGGACAGAGAGCCAGCGTAGAAAATGTCAGTGTGATTGCCTCTGTCACCATCAGCCTGATCTCGAGCCACTTAGGAACCACTGAGCCTTGCTCTACCCAGTGGTGAGCAGGAACAGGCAAGGCTGCTTCCTCATGTTGCAGGCACGAATCAGAGATGTCTAGTGAACAGAAAGACCAGCACCGCTAGGAAGACTAAAGATGAGCTCAAATAGTGGACTGCTTAAGAGCAAGAAATCTTCTGGTCCCTGCACTGGGGACTGAACCCACCGCTTTCACACTGGGCTACAGTCATAGCGTTTTTTTTTTGTTTTTTGTTTTTTGTTTTTTTTTGGCGTCAGGCTCTCACTATGTAGTCCAGGCTGGCCTCGAACTCAAGGCAGTCCTCCTGCCTCAGCCTCCGGAGTGCTGGGACTACAGGTGTGTGCCACACCCAGCCCCAACCTCTTTATAGTTTTTATTTTAAGGATTCTCTTGGTAAGTCCCCAAGTTGCCCAGGCTGAGGTCCAATGTGTGATCATCCTGCCTCAGCCACTCACCCTTCCATCACGTCAGGGTGGGGGCTCCATTCATTCTTTTCTAGCCCTCCCCAGACCCAGCTCCAAACAGCTTCTCCCCACCATTTTTGTCTTGAGATTGTGAAGCTGTTGCCTCGGCTGTGCTACCAGATCTCCACCAGCTATAGGTTTAAGGAAAGGTACATGAAATTTGGTATAAACAAAGGCTCTTGGCTGAGAATGTAGCTCAGCTGAATCCCTGCCACATGAAAAAAGTCCATGCATCTCTTCCAAAATCTAGACTCTTTAGCAGTTTTTTTCCTTCTGATTTGATTTGTTCTGAGATAAGGTCTGTGTAGTTCAGACTGGTTTTGAACTATGTGGCCCAGGCTGGCCTCGAACTCACAGGATTCTCCTGCTGGGTGCACAGGCATGCATCACCGTGCCCACCCTCCTGAGTTTTGATTAAACATTCTACTTGTGGCTCTTCCAGCTGTTTATCATCATTGAAAGCTCTGAAATGTTCACCATCACTGTGGTCTGTTTAGAGAAGGAGTCACGAGTCAACAGAGTCAAGAATAGCAGAGGACTTATTTTTCACTCAGTACCTTCCCAGTTTATCAAAACTCGTTCCCACTTTGAGGGAGGATCACTTTTCTTAGTGACAAAGTTATAGGAACTTTTATCCCTAAGAAAAGCCTTTCTTGAGCTCCAGCCCATGGGGCCACTCAGCAGCAGGAGCAGCCTGGTGACTCTGCTCTCCCACTTCCCTACTTCTGCCAATGAACGGCTATCATCGAAGGTGAGGACCATGAAGGCTTCTGAACCCCGAGCTGGATAAAGTTTCCTAAACTCACCCGACCAGAGGAGGGATTTTTTTCCTCCTTAGTAAAGGTTATGGACTATGGGCTACATTGCCCAGGCTGCTCTTGAAACCTAGGTTGGCATCTCAGTCTCCCAAACAGCTGGTACTGCAAGCGATTCAAGCACACTGGCACTGGCTGGGATGCTTCATCCTTCTCTGGCCTCACTCTGAGTCAAGGTTTCCAGAAGACCCTGGAATGTGCACTTAATCAGGCACTGTTAGGCACTGTCGGTGAACTTGT
This sequence comes from Fukomys damarensis, assembly GCF_012274545.1. Classification (NCBI taxonomy): domain Eukaryota; kingdom Metazoa; phylum Chordata; class Mammalia; order Rodentia; family Bathyergidae; genus Fukomys; species Fukomys damarensis. The sequence continues at coordinate 1,118,783 of NW_022900946.1, read as the reverse complement.
GTTATCATCTGAAAACCTGTAAGTTAAGGAACGTGCACAAGATTACACAGTCCTCCGGCCAGGAATTTAGCTCAGTGGCGTTGACACCTGCCTTGCAAGTGCAGGGTCCTGAGTACGATCCCCAGTACTGCCACCCACCCCCCATACAGTTCTCAAAGGTTCAAGACAGAACTCTATCCTGGTTTCATAGCCAGAGGTGCTGTGGCCTCTCTGGTGGAGGCATCAACTACTACCCTGGCACAAGGACCTAAGGACCTGGGTGGGGTTGGGTGCTGCCCAGGAAACAGGTAAGAGGGCAGTTCACAGGTGAGCATTTCTGCAGTCTGTGCCAATGCCCAGCCTCTATACCTGGAAGGCCTGGGAGGGCATCTGGACACTCAGTTACCTGGGAGTCCTCAGGCACCGCCTGAGGTGGCCATTCATGGTCACCCTAAGTTGACTCAGAGGCAGGCAGAAACAAGAGGTTCCTGGGAGGGCCACCTGGCACCCCAAGTGATAACCACCCTCTCCCCATGTCCCAGAAGCCTGCGCAGGCAGGGAGCAGTGGACACAGGGCACAACTGCCTCACTGCCATTTCCCAGGCGAGTATGCTGACCTGTGATAGCTCTGAGACCCCAGGATCACCTGCTGAGCTTCCCACTTCGTACTTTCCCTCCTCTGAAGAGAAGTCAGAGCCGGGTCACCGGACTGCACCTCCTGGAATCCCGGCCTCCCTCAGTCACTGCTAATAGTGTCTCAAGTGATCAGTTAAGACCCACAGCTGGCAAGGCCCAGCAGAGCAGCAGCAAAGCCTCAGCATTTGGCAAAGGCAGCGATCCATGGGGACCCGGCACATTCTTGGAGCCCAAGGGAACAGGCCAGAGCCTCGGTCTCTTGCTGGAGGGTGAGAGTGGCAGTCAGTCAAAGACCAGCCTAGTTCCAAGATGGGTCTGAATGGACTTTGAAAGGTCACCCGTTTTTTAAAAAACTTTTTGCTAGTACTGAGAAATGAACCAAGGACTTTCACACTAAACTACATCCCAGTGGCTTTTTAAATTTTCGGGACAGGGTCTCCCTAAATCGCCCAGGCAGAACTCATATTTGACATGCTCCTGCCTCAGCCTCCCAGTGCTGAGATTTTAGGTTGCACCACCAGGCCCAGATTTTCCAAATTTGTGCAGTGCTGGGGATCAAATCCAGGGCTTCTGGAGTATAGCAAGCATGCTACCTCTGAGCTATACCCTCACGCCTATCACTTTTTTAAGAGATAAGGATTTTTCTACAGTGCCCAGACAAGCCTTTGACTCCCAGGCTCCAGGGATCTTCCTGGCTCAAGGTCCTGAGCAGCTAGTTATACATTGGTAAAAGTTAGCCAAGCACCACCTACCTTATTTCTGTGCCACCCTGAGATCAGAAGCCTGAGACTGGGAGCTGGGAGTGTCTGCCTGCTGATCTACCTTCACTTCAAACCCCCAAAAAAGTCCAATAAGGAAGTAAAACCTCCCAAAGCAAGGCCTCCACCCTCCTTCCTCCTTGCTCTGATTCAGAGAATTCTTAGCTGCCCCAGCAGAAGCAAGGCCCTAAACAGAAAATTATGGCCCACACCCAGGCTGAGGCAGGCAGGTCACCAACAGTTTGAGGCCAGCGAGTTCAAGCCAGGCTGAGCTACACAGTAAGACTGTCTCAAAAAAAAAAAGAAAAGAAAAGAAAAAGCCAGGTGTTAGTTATTACATGCCTGTAATCCTAGCACTTGGAAGGCTGAGGCAGGAGGATCAGCATGAGTTTGAGGTCAGCCTGGGCTACATATTGAGTTCAAGGATACCTTGAACCCTGACTCAAAAAGAAAGAAGCAGAAGCAGCAGGAGCAAGAGCAAGGCCCTCCCTAAAAGCAGGACATGGCTAAAAAGAACTTTGGAGGCTTAGAGATGTTGCCCAGACAAGCCTTTGACTCCCAGGCTCCAGAGATCTTCCTGCCTCAGGCTCCTGAACAGTTAAGTCAGTCATACACTGGTACAAGCTAGTCAAGTACCACTTTACTTCCGTGCCACCCTGAGATCAGAAGCCTGAGACTGGGAGCTGGGGGTGTCTGCCAGCTGATCTACCTTCACTTCAAACCCCAGCAAACTTTCAAGTAAGCAAAACCTCAAAAAGCAAAGCCTCCACCCTTCTCTCTCCCTCTCTGACTTAGAGAAGTCTTAACTACCCCAGCAGAAGCTGGGCGTGGTGAGGAAAGTCTGCAATCCCAGCACTGGGGCGGGGGCGCTGAGACAGAAGGATCGCTGGGAGTTCCAGGCCGGGCTGAACAACACAGCAAGACCTTGTCTCAAAGGAGAAAAAACACGGCCCTAGAAAGCAGAACGGGAGACAAAAGAACGTTGGGGGCTCACAGACCCACCACTAGCGGGGGGCAGCATAACATACTCACATCGAAAAGCGTGGTTACCAGAAGCGATTCTCAGACTAGGAATCTACACCCGCCCGCCAGGGGATCTCTTCCCGGAACGGCGAGCCGGGCGGGGCAGGTGGGGCGGGGCGCGGGGCAGGGTTTAAGTAGTTAAAGGCCCAGGCAGCTGATGCTCATTTTCTCCTGGGGGCTGCCGTTTGCAGCTGAAGGCAAGGCAAGGCAGCTCATTCCACACAGGAATTTCTGTTTCAGAGCCAATGAGCAATGGCCCCGCTTGAGACTGGGACTGTTCAAGGGATGAAATGGGAAACAGATGGTGAATCTGCCTCTCATCTGGCTTTAGTTTTGCAATTTGGGTCAACAAAATTCTGTCCCTGCTCAAGTGCAGCCGACTGTTTACTCTCCAGCTGTAACTCCTCTTAAGAGAAGAAAACCCTGCACCTTTTAATTTTAGAAAACCCAGCCCAGGTCTCAAAATAAGACGGTCAACAGAAAACACACACACATTCTTTCCCGAAAGGTGCTGTGTTGGGAGCTCCTTCCCAAATTTTCCAGGGTCCTGGTTTAGGAAGGGAGGAGGGACCAGGCCCAACAGGGGCAGGTCCACAGTCTCTGCACCTTGCAGGCAGTAGCAGCAGCAGTCATTGTTCAGTATTTCCGCTGCCGGGTAAACAGGTTACTACCCGAGGACCGGAGTGGGGGGCTGGGGGGGCTGGGGTCCTCTGAGTCTAGACTGAAGAGGTCTCTCCCAGTGCGAAGGATCTGCTCCTCCAGCTTCTTGTGTCGCTTCATGTCTGAGAGGACCTTGTCCAGGCGGGCCTCCCTTTTCTGGCTCCGGGATGAGCTTCCTAGAGAAGAGGAAGGTAGAGAACACTGAGGCAGTGCACACAGATGCTGCTGGGCCTCACTCATCACTTGAGAAGCTCATTTAACACCCAGACTGTCAGTCTTCCACGTAAAGGTTGCAAGGTGTAAGGCTGGCCCACGGATATCTTGGGTGACGAAGGTCTAGAATGTGAAACAGTAATGTGAAGACCAGGGAAGAGTAAACCACAAGTGGAAAGGCCCCAGCAGAAACAGATGTCTCTTTAAAGAAGCAAGGTGGGGTTGAGGGGGAACTTAGATTCTCCCTCTTCTGCTCTTCCCCTGGAAATCCTCTAGGGGATTTAAGTGGAGAAGTGACATTTGTTTTAATGAACCACTGATAGCCAAGATGGAAAGCAGGGAAGCCAGTGAGGAGCTACTGAAACTATCCAGGCAAGTGAGATAGTGGCTTGATGAGGGTTTGGTATTGAAGTAGGACAGGGGCAGAGAGACTTGGAAATGTGCAGCAGAGCCAACAGGACTGAATGTTTGGGTAAGAGAAGAACTCTAGAATAACTCCAAGGGTAAATTCTAGGAAGGCATGCCTGGTAGAATCTGGATCAGATTAGATGATATACACAGCAGTAGTAGAGGGATGCAGATCTAGAAAACAATGACAGGGAGGACTTAAGACTTCTGGGGAGAACATGAAAAGAATGGGAAACGTGATAGAACTATGACGGTTTCTTAAAGGAAGATAGGGCATTGACGTAAGTAAGCTAGATCTGTGGTGCCACAGTGTGAATGTTTGTTTTTTATAAGTTGGATGGCAACTGAGGTATCCAGCAAGGCCTCTTTACAGCCACTTTTTTGAGGGCCGGAGATTTAGCTCAGTGGCACTGTGGCAGCCTGGCATGCACAAGGTCGAGTTCGATCCCCAGTACTGCAAAAAAAAAAAAAAAAAAA
>NW_022900946.1:1112657-1114499 GCF_012274545.1 Fukomys damarensis | reverse complement strand
AAAAAAAAAAAAAAAAAAAAGCCACTTTTTCTGGTAACTAAGGAGAGGCCCTTCATCTCCAACTCATCCCTCTTGCCTGTACCTGGGGTGCGTCTCCGATCGATTAGGGAGTCCTTCGGCGTCACTGGTTCATCATCGAAGTCAAATTCAGTGGGTACGTGTGGTCTGGGACAGGACAGACAGTGAAGGATGAGGGTGGCCCGACCAAACACCCCCACCTGCTTCTCCCCTGTGTGCGCCTCTTCCTCTCCTGCTCTCCACCCTGCTTCCACTTTGTTTTTTGGGTTTGTTTTTTGACATGGGGTCTCACTGTGTAGTTCACACTGACTCAGCCTTTCAAGTGCTGGTATCATAGGCAAGGGCCAGCATGCCCAGCACTCCTCCCACTTTCTATTGCTCTTGGATCCCACCTTTTTACCCTCCCTATTTCCTTCGGCCATAGGGGAAGAACCCCAGTAGCAAGGTTGTGCCCTTACTTTGCCTCCTCTTCCTCTTTGGCCTCCGGCTCCTCATCGGATCTTTCCTCTTCACTCTGGGCCTCGGGCGTAGGCAGCCGGCGGGGCAGGATCTCCGCTTGAAGCTCCAGGTTACCGTGAGCTGCTAGCAGTTCGTAGAGCCGCTGGATTTCAGAGGGCGGAGGCATCCAGGCCTGCCCATCCGCAGGCAGCTCCACCTCCTCATCGCTGCAGGGCACGCACCAGTCCTCGAAGTCTCCTTCGGCTTGCTCCTCTCTTCCCGTGGTAAGGGCTTCTCCTTTTGCTTCCTCGGCCCCGGATCCCACACGCTCGGCCTTCTCCTGGCCTTCTCCCTCTTCCTCGGCCTTACTGGCCGAGACAGAGGGGCCTCCGGTATCCTCCACTGCCAGAGCCTGAAGGCCGGAAGTCACTTCCCCTTCTTCAGTCTGAGGAGCCGTTGTCGTGGCCGCAATATCTCCAAGACCCCGTGCAAGAGACATGGGCTACTAGGGAAGGGGCCCAGCCCCACCGGAGGCCTGACGTACCCAGCCGGGGTTGCCCGGCCCCGCCCCGCCCCGCCCTGCCCTGTAGGATTTAGGAGATCCTCCGCAGCCAATCAGGTTCCAACAGCTGTCTCCGTGGCTAACGTGCCGCCCCCAGGAGGGGCCCTCGATCCCCTGCAGTAAGGGCCCCGCGCCACGGACCGGATCCGTGGATGCTGAAACCCAGTCTTCCCGCCTTCACTCTGCCCCTGTCCACACTGGGAACCTGCGCCCTCTGCCCAGACCTCGGAGTCAAATCAGCCGCCGTACACACCCGGGGCTAAGACTCGCTACCCGGGCTGCGCAGGGCGACAGGACGCACGCGCAAAGAAATGGCGCGGGAGGCTCCGCTCGTCAGTCAAAGCTACTCGGAAAAGGAAAGCGAGGGATGGCTTGCACATGCGTAGGTAGGCCCTCGGGCAGTTCAGGCTTCAGCCCACAGTAAAGATGGCTACTGCGAAGGCGCATGCGTATACCACCCAGTCGGTTCTACCCGGAGGCAGACAAACGGCGGGGCAGTCGAACGCAGAGACCGAGACTGGAGGCGAGTCATGCAGTCTTCGTTTATTGGTGTTTCAGACTCATGCAGCATCCAGCATACAAAAGGGGGAAATCAGTTTTATATATCTAGTTTTAAAGCAATTTTAGTTTTCTCCCCAACTTTTTTTTTTTTTTAAGAAAACTCCGACAACTCCGAACCGCGTCGCAGCTGCCTCTCTGCCTCTTCAGCAGGCTGTCGCGTGCAACAAACCTCCCCGGTCCTCTTAGAAAATAAGTATCGATCCTCCCCGCTCCTCTGTCACTCCCGGCAGCTGGGAGCTTTGGTCCTTTTTTTTTTTTTTTTT
>NW_022900946.1:1109833-1112587 GCF_012274545.1 Fukomys damarensis | reverse complement strand
GGGGGGGGCGGGTAGGAGGTCCGGGACCCCAGCGAGAACAGTCGGAACCCCGGGCTACCCTCTCCAGGCGCCTCTCCACCTCCCCAGCCTGGTCTAAGTGCTGGAGATCTTGCAGAATGGTGGCAGGAAAGTGGAGAAGAGGATGCTAAGGGATGAGGAAGAGGCAGAAAGAGGAAGGGGGTTGTGAGCGATCAAAGGAAGGAGAGGGAGGGGTTAGATGCGGAGACAATGGAAGTTGGGAGCAGGAGACCAGGATTAAAGTTCAGAGAAACTGGGAGACTGGAGGTGCAGGGAGAGAGGCCTGGGGCTGAGAGCACAGAGTCTGGGAGTCTGGGAGATGTGCAGAGGCTTCCAGAAGTGCAGGGTTAGGAAGGCCAAGAGGCTGGAGGGGATGTATCAGCAGGCAAAGTGCGGGGAGCTGGAAACAGTGCAGGGAGACTGGAGGCCTACAGTGGGTAGAGGAGCCTGGCAGGATGCAGGAGCCTGAAAGAAGCTGTAAACAACTCCGCTCAGGCTCCCTTGGTCCCTAGGGATGGGGGCCAGGGCCATCGATTGGGCTCCCCCCCCCCAGGGATGGGCCCAAGGCAGCTCTCAACAGGAAGAAAAAGTCTTGGAATGCAGGGCAGGGCCCTTCACTTATACACTGTGGGAGAGGACAGGGAAGGACACAGAGACAGGGGAGGGAAGGGGAGAGACGAGAGAGACAAAGAAGTAGGGAGGACAGACAGGAGAAAGCAGGGCAGGGGTTAGTAAAGCTGCCCTTGCCAACCCTGCCGCTCCTCCCCTGCTTGCCCCCGACCCCACTCACCGCCTAAGTTGATGACGCAGGAGGCGATGATGATGAGGACCCCCCCCACCAGTGCCACGATGCTTAAGAGCTTGGCTACGCGGCCCAGGCGCTGGGCCCCATCCACGTCCCCTTGCTGCAGGCTGTTCCGGGACTGGGGTTAGGGTGGGGGGTGAAGGAGAAGCCAGCCCAGCAGGGATCAGGTGAAAGTCGTCCAGAGGAGAGAGGCCAGCCCCACGGAGTTAAGGGAGGAAGGAGGGTTGGGAAGGCAGAGTGAAGAGGGCACAGGTCAGTGAGGCTGCGCGATGGGCTCCTATCCCTCCCACCAAGGGGAAGGTCCTGGGGAGAGGCAAATGAAGGCCCTGTAATTTGGGAAGTGGGTCCATGCAGAGAGGGAAGGGAAGGTTCAGTCACTCCTGGGGCTCTGACCCAGCACTGGCGGGAAGCAGAGAGCCACAGCAGACAGAGGCCAGGGTCCCCTGAGGCTCACCATGACGGCATAAGCGAAGGCCACGATGTTGACGGGCCACATGGGGCAGAAGCAGGACAGGATAGCAAGGATGATGTAGTCCCGCGGTTTCTGGGTGCCTTCACCCCCCTCCACCCCAGGCCCTGCCAACTGGGAGCTGGGGTGGCGGCTCAGGCTGCCTCGAGGAGATCCTGGGTGCCCACTGTGAGCCCTTCCTATCCGGTCCTCCTCAACCAGCTGCTGCAGCACCCGGGGAGGAGCCCCATTGGCTGAGGAGGCTTTCGTCGAGGGGGACGAGTGAGGGTGGGGGGCTGGGCCCTCTTCCCCATCACCAGCCTGCAGAGGGACCACTGCCCCATTCTCTTGCTTTTCCCCCACATCCTCGGTAAGGACCTCAGGGGTGGGGTCCTCTTGGGTAGGGGGCTCTGGCTGAAGGGCTGGTTTAGGAGTGGGCTGGGAAGCTGACTGGGGGCCTGACTGGGGGTCTAGCTTGTGAGCAGGCTCTGAGGCTGGCTCAGGTGGGGCTGCACACTCCTGCTCTGACCCCTGGTATGCAGGGGCCTCTTTGTTCGCTGCTGCTTTGGAAGCTGGCTCCTGGCACACTTCAGCGCTGCAGTTGGCCTTTGACTCCCCTCCTGGGCCTAAGCTGGGGTCTGTAGTCTGGGCTGTTTCTGGGCCCCCACTCCGGGTCTCTGTAGTTTCTGGAGCCAGCGAAGCCATGGGCCCCAAGTCCACAGAGACTGCAGTAGTGTCTGGGCCCGGCTGCAGGGCCACTGGCTGGTCTGGGACCCCTGCTGGGGCCGGGAGAGAGCCAGTTCCAGCTTCAGAACTGCCAGGCCCTTCTCCCTGGGCCTCAGGACTCTCTTCCACCCCCTTCATCGAAGAGACCTCGGAGGGGCTGGCTGCCATCTTGAGAGGGGAGAGGGGAGAGGGCCCCTGTGGGGAGGAGGGAACAGCAGAAACAGTAGCAAATCCTGGAAGAGGAGACAGGCTTGGTGTGAGAAGGGAAGAGGGACTAGGAATTGCAGGTCCCACAGGACTGGGCTCCTGTCTGGGGCCAGCCTTGTGCTGTCTCTGGGGAAAGGAAGAAAAGTTAGGGTTTCCTTTGCCTGGCGGTTGTACGTCCCTGGGGAGAGTGCTCTACTCAGTCTTGTGCGTGGGGAGTTAGGAGAAGATAAGCCCATTTATAAACAGAATCCTCCCCAGGGGCTCTCCCTGGTGCACCCAAGGAGATCCAGACTTTCGGATCCCAACAGATGCGGAGCACCCCCAAATCAACAAGCTGTGGGGACAACACACGCTTTTGACAAGCAGACTAAGCAGGGAACCCGCCATACACATCCATTCCCTCTGTGTCTTCTCCCTGGGCGCTAAGGTGCTGTGGGTTTTCCTGCCGCGCGCGCGCCGCCCTGAGGGTCCTGGGCATCTCGGACGCCCCTTCTCAGACCTTGTCTCGGGGATTCCCTCGCCCTCGGCGGGCCGGGCCTCCTCCCGGGGC
>NW_022900946.1:1107216-1109504 GCF_012274545.1 Fukomys damarensis | reverse complement strand
CCCCTCCCCGGCCCGCCCCACGCGCGCCTCCCGAGGGGGCGCCCCCTTCCTGGGATCTCAGCCCCTCCCGCCAACGGTCAGAGGGGCCCCAGCAGAGACTCGGGTCTGCGAGGAGCTGAGACCAGGGCCAAAGCGGGGCTGGCGGAGCGGCCCTACCGCAGAGGGGAAGGGAGAGGGGCGACTCGGAAGGCTGCAGGGCGGAGCAAGGTGGGGTCTGGAGAAGGCAGCCAGCAGAATGGGAAGTCTTCCGGCGAGACGGGGCACAGGCAGGCTGAGGAAAGGAGCCGGGCAGAATAGTACGGCTGGGGATGCAGGAGGGCTGGGGCTACGGCGACCCAGAGCCGAGGGGGACGGGCGGTATTCGTACTGACTACGGCGACCCAGAGCCGAGGGTGACGGGCGTTATTCGTACTGCGCTGGGCCGGGGCCCGGCGCCCTTAACCTTTCCCAATTATGCCGCCCTCCGCGGCTTCCCAGGCGTGCAGGTATTCGGCTGGGGTCTGAGCTGCAGGCAGGGGAAGGGAAGGGCCGGGAAGAGCGGGGCATCCCCGGGAGTGTCTGGGCGGCCCTCTGGGCAGGTCCGGTCGGGGCATCCCCGGAGACCGATTCCTCTGCTCTGCGCGCCGCCGCGGCCCCACCCTGAATCTGCGGCAGCCCCAGTGGCCTCCCTGAAGGGAGGCACTAATGCCCAGAGCCCGCGGGCGGGCATGGCCGGGACACCGGATAAAACCGAGAAGGCCCTGGCAATGCATCGAACCCAGAGCTGGAGCCAATGTTTTTATTTAAAATTTATTGTAATGGGATCCGCGCAAAAGAAGGGGGTGGGGGGTGGGAAACATGCAGGGGACACAGGAACACGATGGCATGGCCAGGGCCACAGCTTGTCATAGGGAAAAGGGTGAAAAGAAAAGACCAGGGCTGGAGCTGGGTGGAAGAGGGAAAGGCGACGTTGCCGATGGGCTGCGTTTCCCCTGCCCCAGGAAGCACCTCTATCCCAGCTCCACTCTGCGCCCAGCTCTAGGAGTCCATCTCCTACTCTGCCCCTGGCCCTAGTGGCTCCTTCTTTTCATCCCCTTCACTCCTCCCGCCCCACACATTCTTAAGCAGGATGATGTTGAGGGCCCAAACCCAACCACCCCATCTGGTGAAGATCTAACCTCTGCCTTTCCTGCTTCTCTCCTCTCACGGTTCTCCCTTTAGGACAGAATCTTTGATTCTCCTCCTTCCTCTCCTCCCTCCCCCTGGAAAAAAAAAAGCACCAACTCCCCAGGGAGGGGCAGCAGACAGTGGGGGAGAGGACCGGAAGGAGGGGCAAGGCTCACAAACCCCGGGAGGGCTGGGGGATAAGAGAGGAGGGGTAGGGCAGTGGCTGCTCCTGTCCTGATATCCCTGCTCACTGTCCACAGGACTTCAACAGCTGAGAGACAGGTGTGTGCAGGGTCAGCTCTGCTAGGGAGGGGAGGAGCAAGAGACACACATCGTGAAAACCTAGCGAATTCCCCCTAAGGGTGCTTTTCTCTTTCTCTCTGGAGGCTCCTTGGTTGGAGAAGACTAGTGAGGAGCTGGTGGGACCAGAGAGGGGGAGAGGAGACTGTACCAGGGGGGCTTCCCCCCTGCTCTCCCCTCTCCCCCTACCAACTAGGAGCTCACCAGGGCTGGGAGGGAAGTGGCTGAGAGCTCACTGGCACCCCCTCGGCCCCAGAGAGGGAGCCCACAGCTGTGGGAGGGGCTGCCACTGCCGCTGCCGCTGCGCCTGCTGCCGCTGCCGCCGCCGCCATGGGACAAACCTCACCAGTACCTGCAATGAGAAGCACCACGATCGCAGCGCACCCTGAATGGGGAGAGCCATGCCCTTTACCCAGACGCCCCTGGGACACAGCCGTTGTTCACTTCCTACCGGGTCCCCAAGCTCTGGCCTGCCTCCTTAGCGGGACGAGGGTTCTCCTGAAGGGCCCTCCTTGGCCCCCAGATCTCCCTAGCCTGAGCTGGCCTTCCTGGGATCCCCTAGTGGGGCCCTTTGAGCCCCATGTCCCACACACCTCATCCCGCCCCCCAGCCATGCCCCACGCCTTGCCTGGTGGGTGCGGGGGTCCCCCTCAGCAGGTGGGCTGTGGCTGGGGGGCATCTCCCGGGACAGGGGGGGCGGCCCCCCCCAGATGGGTCTGCATGTGGCCGGCCAGCTGGGCAGGGGTCTTGCAGTGCACGCTGCACAGCTTGCACAGGATGCGGTCAGCCCGCGGGGCCTGGAGCCCGTGGTCCTTCACCGCGTGGATGCGCAGGTATGCTGT
>NW_022900946.1:1097155-1098427 GCF_012274545.1 Fukomys damarensis | reverse complement strand
TCAACAGCTGAGAGACAGGTGTGTGCAGGGTCAGCTCTGCTAGGGAGGGGAGGAGCAAGAGACACACATCGTGAAAACCTAGCGAATTCCCCCTAAGGGTGCTTTTCTCTTTCTCTCTGGAGGCTCCTTGGTTGGAGAAGACTAGTGAGGAGCTGGTGGGACCAGAGAGGGGGAGAGGAGACTGTACCAGGGGGGCTTCCCCCCTGCTCTCCCCTCTCCCCCTACCAACTAGGAGCTCACCAGGGCTGGGAGGGAAGTGGCTGAGAGCTCACTGGCACCCCCTCGGCCCCAGAGAGGGAGCCCACAGCTGTGGGAGGGGCTGCCACTGCCGCTGCCGCTGCCGCTGCTGCCGCTGCCGCCGCCGCCATGGGACAAACCTCACCAGTACCTGCAATGAGAAGCACCACGATCGCAGCGCACCCTGAATGGGGAGAGCCATGCCCTTTACCCAGACGCCCCTGGGACACAGCCGTTGTTCACTTCCTACCGGGTCCCCAAGCTCTGGCCTGCCTCCTTAGCGGGACGAGGGTTCTCCTGAAGGGCCCTCCTTGGCCCCCAGATCTCCCTAGCCTGAGCTGGCCTTCCTGGGATCCCCTAGTGGGGCCCTTTGAGCCCCATGTCCCACACACCTCATCCCGCCCCCCAGCCATGCCCCACGCCTTGCCTGGTGGGTGCGGGGGTCCCCCTCAGCAGGTGGGCTGTGGCTGGGGGGCATCTCCCGGGACAGGGGGGGCGGCCCCCCCCAGATGGGTCTGCATGTGGCCGGCCAGCTGGGCAGGGGTCTTGCAGTGCACGCTGCACAGCTTGCACAGGATGCGGTCAGCCCGCGGGGCCTGGAGCCCGTGGTCCTTCACCGCGTGGATGCGCAGGTATGCTGTTGTGGTGAAGCCTGAGGGGGTTGGGATTGGGGAACGGGGTCAGCCAGGCGGAGACCCCAGAGACGGGGCTGTTCTCCTAGGCTGGGGCCAGTTTCTCAGCCTGGGTACCTAGCAGCGGCAGACGGAGCCCTAGCTACCTGAGGGGCGGACTCTCGGCAGACACGGCTGTGTCCCACCCCTCCAGGGCCCCAGTCTCAGCCCAGCAGCTACCGGGGCAGGCAGTGCTTCTTAAATTCCCGCCCGGCGCCCTGCGGCGTCCTGTACTTGTCCCGGGGCTGGAGAAAAGAACTTGTGGCTGCGCAGCTGAAACCTCGCCCTCTGACCCTCGGCCGGCCCTCGACCAGGCCTTTCCCGCACGGCCACGCCCGCTTCTAGGGGGTGGCTCAGGTGCCCC
>NW_022900946.1:1096291-1096516 GCF_012274545.1 Fukomys damarensis | reverse complement strand
GGTTAACGGGGTCAAGGCCCCGGGGAGCGGGGCGACGAGGCCTTGAAGGGGAACGGAGACCCGGAGGGAGGGAGAGGCGAGAGAGAGCGGGGCCGAGAGGCCGCCCTCCTACCTCGCATTTGAAGGGCCGCTCTGTGGAGTGCACCTGTCTGACGTGGCTGTTGAGGTGGTCCGGCCTGGGGGCGGTTGGGGCAGGAGTTAGGCCCGGGCCGCCGAGCCGGCGCG
>NW_022900946.1:1095924-1096210 GCF_012274545.1 Fukomys damarensis | reverse complement strand
CGCCGGGCCGGGCCCCCGCACACCGGGAGAAGCTCTTGCCGCAGTGGGAGCAGTTGTAGGGCTTGTGCACAGCGCCGTCGTGCGAGCGCACGTGGTAGCTCATGCGGTCCTTGCGCTTGAAGCGCTGCTGGCACACGGGGCACTGGTAGGGCTTCTCGTCCGAGTGCGACAGCTTGTGCCGGTTCAGGTGGTACACGTCGCGGAAGGCCTTGCCGCACATCTCACACGCGTGGTTCTTCCGGATGCGCTTCCCCGAGGCGGTCGTGGTCACCACGCCACCGGCGGC
>NW_022900946.1:1095480-1095718 GCF_012274545.1 Fukomys damarensis | reverse complement strand
CTGGGGCACGCTCAGGAGGCTCAGGGGCACCATGGTGGGCATCTTCATGGCGCCCGTGGGCACCCGGCCGGCCTTGGCTCCCGTGTGGATGGCTTCGTGCCTCCGGAGATTGTAGCCGTTCTTGAACTCCTTGGCGCACAGGGCGCAGATGTAGGGCCCCTTGCTCTTTGTCTTCTTCTCCAAGGCGGACGCGACGGGGGCCACGGCGACCGTCGAGGTGGGGGCGACGACGGCGCTG
>NW_022900946.1:1093184-1093849 GCF_012274545.1 Fukomys damarensis | reverse complement strand
GGGCGCGCGGGAGCCTGGGCGGCTTCTCTTCTCCCTTCAACAACCCACTCCCCCCTCCACCAGCGGCCGTTACTTCGCGCGCACGCGCACACGCACCGCTGTCTGCGGAGCGGGAGAATAAGGGAGCGCGCGCCGGGGGTACGGTGGGGCGGGGCTAAACTCAAAGCGCGTGCCCGCCTAACGGTCGCAGGCCTCCGGCTTTCTCATTCAGCTTTTTTTGTCTCCTCTCGGCCGCCGTCCTCCCCTCCCCGATCCAAGGTTTGTTTACAATCTTGTTCTGCTTCGTGGTTTCCCAAAGATGGCGCTGCGCTCAAAAGAAGTTTGCTTGCGCTGCTCCGGGCCAACCCCAGCGGCAATTATCCCTCGGCACCGCCCCCACCGCCCCAAGAATCAGACTGAAGCACGGAGTAATAACTGTATTTACACGGGACGAGGCTACACGGGTGAAAAGAGGAGACGTTGGAGGCGGCAGTCAAGGCGGGCCGCAGCGCCTGCCCGCGGCCAGACCCAAAATGTTCGCCTGCAGGAGGGGAAGAGGCAGCGTTAGGGAGCGGGAGCGGGAGCGGGAGCGGGAGCGGGCGGGGTGGCGGGGCCTGACCTTGAGGAACGACTCCATCTGCCGGGCCGAGATACCCTCCACGCGCTCCAGGTCCTCCACCTGCGGG
>NW_022900946.1:1085832-1093128 GCF_012274545.1 Fukomys damarensis | reverse complement strand
CGGGGTGGCGGGGCCTGACCTTGAGGAACGACTCCATCTGCCGGGCCGAGATACCCTCCACGCGCTCCAGGTCCTCCACCTGCGGGACAGGGGCGGTGGGCGGGGTCCGAGGCCTCCCGCGGTCCACCCAGCCTCCCCGCTATCTGTCCGCTCACTACCTGACGGAAGGGGCCGTGGAGCTTCCTCCACCCCACGATGAGCTGGGCCTTCTTCTGGCCGATGCGATGCAGGCTGCGCAGGTCTCGGGCTGAACCTTCATTGAGCAGATCCAGGATTTTTTGGCGCCCGTGGGCCAGCAGCTCGGGGCAGATCTGTAGCTCCCAGCAGTCCTCAACCTTTTCCTCCTCCTGAGGCTCTGAGTTATCGAGGGTCTTCAGCTAGGAGTCAAGGAGTGATTGGCAAAAGGCAGGGAAGCACTTCACGCTCCTCTGTCAAGAGGAGCCTAGATGCAATGGCCTCCCGCGTGCACCCTTCCCTCTGGCCCGCTCTTTGCTCAGGGCTTCTCACTGCAGCTAACTTCAGGTGGTGCTAGGTTAGCACCGTTCTCAAGAACAGTTCTGTGAAGACCCAGTGGATTAAGGAGTGTAAAGCACGAAGCGTGCTCTCAAATCTCTCACAGGCTGGGGATGTATCTAAGTGGGACCAGTGTGAAGCCTTTGGTTTGAGCCCCAGGCCAGAGTGGAGTTTCCGCCTCACAGGAAAAGGGGAGGAGGCAGTAAGTAATATGCACCCCCCCCACATCCTCGATTTTGGCTTAGTTCGTGTTACATTTCGTGTGTAAACGTGTGCACACGCACACGCGAGAGTTAAGACTCAAAGTGTGTAGGCCGTATTTCCCTAAGTTTGTAGAGCATAGGATTGATGCAAAAGAAGGAGACTGACAGGTGGTGGCTGACCACTGAATGGGCTGTGTCCACATGGGTCCAAGTCGTCCTAACTGCCCCTCAGGCGCAAGTTGGAAGACAGCTGGCTCAACAGGTCAGGTACTTCCAAGGCCAGTCTCTCGCGCAGACCTTACCTGTCCTAGGCTTAAGGTGTCACTTAAGTCTCGAGTTATTCTCACCTTTCTCTTCCGCCCTCTTTTCTTCAGGACGTGGATCTCAGTGTGTGGAGATGCTGCTTGCTCCTGAACTGAGAGCAAGAATTGTGAACTGGGGCCAGGCCAGGGGCCACTTTGCTCCCTTTCCCATTTCTGATTCTTTGGTTTTCCTCTAACCACTAATCATGCTTCCACAACCGCCCCCACAGTATTGGGGATCGAACTCAGGACCTTGCACTTACTTGCCCCATTGTACTAAAACACCCTAGGGCACTGGTGGTGAATCTATGGCGTGCATGCTGCAGTGCCCATACAGAGCCTTCTGGCACATGTGAGCCAAGCTGCCCCAGCATCACCCCAGCAGCTGAGCACTCGCCTTTAATGGCAGTATTGGCACTTTGATCAGTAAGGGGTTTGGGGTTGCAGTTCAGGGTCACTTGGTCTCTTAAAAGGTCCCCGCACTAGGGCAAGGCACCTAGCACTCTTTCTCAGTGCTCCTTGGGGCTGGCTATGGTGGGAGGGCACCAGTGGCAAGAGGATAGCTGCTCCCACTAACACCCTTCCCTCATGGGATCTGGGTTATCTGTGTCTTCTTGGCCCCTGGAGTTGCACTTACTCAGCTGTAGGGGCATCACCACAGCCTTTTTCAGTGGCTTTGCCACTGTGACTGTGCGGTGGGAAAGGGATTGAACTGATGAGAGAGAATTCTTCTCCTCTTCCTCTGTCGCCTCCTGGGCCAGTACCTTGGCCTCCAGCTCTTTTTGCTTCATCTTAAGCCTCTGTTAGAAACAAGGAGACGGTGGCCTGCCTTGCAAGCGCAAGGACCCGCGTTCAATCCCCAGTACCAAAGAAAAGAAAGAAACAAGGAGAGATGTGACCTAAACCCAACCCTAGGGCAGCAAATTTAGGAGGGTGACCAGGCAGAGTTTGAGGCCCAAGAAGACAGGACTTGGGCTGATGAGAGAAGCTCAATTGGGAGACAGGTGAAGCCCAAACTAAGTAAGGGTCTTCCGATGACCGGGAGCCATCCAGGGGTCAGACAAGCCTCTGGAAATACTGAAGTGAAAGACTAGCAAGCAAGGTCCTTAATACAAACTGGGTTTTAGGAAATTAACATGTAATGGGGAAGGGGGGGTTCCACCTCTTCACACTGATGCCAATTATTTTTCAAAGTTGAGCCATGTTAATGACACTTGAGCAAAAGCCAAAAAATTTCCAATCTATCCTGAAAACTCTAGTCCAACCTGAACGACCTTCCCTGTCTGAAGGTCTTTAAGATTGGCCAGTGAGATCCTGGCTGCTTCTCCCAACACTTTACCTCAATCTCCAAGTCTTTCTCTTCCACTGTCTTCAGAAGCACCATTCGCTCTCGTTTGGGGGTACTCAGCAGAGGGGTCCCCTGGCTCCCCTGAGAGCCCAGCATGCGGTCCAAGCTCAGCAGGCGTTCCAGCATGGCTGGGTCCATGTTGCTTAGCTTTTGCAGGGGGCTGCACAAAGTAATGAATCCCCATTACCCTCCTCTCACCACCACCTCCAGCAGCAGGATTCCCCTCATCATTCCTTAACTTTGTATATGCCACGGGGTCCATAATTCTGATGGAAGCTTGCTGGGCAGCATGGAACAAGTCCAGCTGCTCTAGACAGTGTCTTCATCAGGTGAAGTAACCTCTTGGAGAAGCCAGAATATTGGACAAGAACAAGCACTTAGTGAACACCTACGTGCTAGGTATTAGGAAGCTATAAATCTGTCTACTACTGGAGGCACTCACTGTCCAATAAGGAAAGTAAAAGACCATAATAGGGTGACAGAGCTGAGGGCCTGGCTAGTTGGGAAAAGTCACAGAGGTCATCTTTAGCAGGGCTGATGGGTACTACACCTCAAAAACCACACCTGTACCCTAAGAGTGGCAGGAAAGGCCTGTTCAAGCAGAGTCCTATCTGTCTAATACTCACTCCTTCTGCCTGGAATTTTCCCCTCCCTCTTAATTATCTTTCAGTCAGCTTGATGCCTCCTTCCCTGTGATGCCCAACATAACTAAGCATTTATTTGGTAAGTTGTGAACTAGCTCCTTGAAGACAGTGCCTATGGCCTATTCTTTATGTGCAAATGCTCAAGATAACAGGTTGAGAAAATGTGGAGCAAACACTAGATAGATGTCACCTCTTCCTTCTTGGCTCTTACAGAACAAGCAGAGCCCTGTGTCCTTCATACTGTCCACCTGTGCCTGGCCTTGGATCTGTCAAGGTCTGATGTACCCCAGCTCTGACCTTCTCCGTGCCCAGAATTCCTCAGGCAGAGCTTGCTACTCACACGTGCACACGTGGAAGTTTCAGTCTGTGCACAGAGAAGGGGACCAGGGACAGATGGCTTTGGAAAGGCAAGATCGAGAGAGGGGCCCACGAGTGAGCAAGCACCTTTTGTGCATAACACCTTCCTCAACTGTAGCAGCCTCCTGGGGTAGAGTGTGCATCGGTTCTTGGTTTCTCAGGCCACCTCTGTTCAAGAGTCTTAGTGTTTACACAGTTTAAGTAGAGAGGCTTTATTTGGATAAAGGGTAGAAACAGGCAAAGTTAGAACTGCAGCTGGCTCTTCGACTCAAGATCAAGTGGCCAAACAGAATGCAAGGGTACCAGACAGAGGAAACCCTCATGAGGACTGGTACATACAGGGCAGAAGGTGGGACCACACACACAAGGCATGTAGGCTGTGTTGGAACTGAGAGCAGAAGCAGAATGAATTAGGACAGCAGCTGGCCCCACACAGATGCAGAAGTCTTGTGAGACCTCTCCACCTCATCCTGGCCTTGGCTTTGCTCTTATCCCCTGGACCTAATTGACTCTTGAGTCAGAGGCAAAACTGCTTTGAAACAGCTCCCCAAAATGTGAGGTTTTGCTGACTGAGTAAAGGGACTGGAACATGGAAAGGGAGAGGGCCAGGAGCCCCAGAAGGAAGCCTCCTGAGATCCCCGATTTAGCAGCAACACACAAGTTCACCATCTCTGCCACTAACCTAGACAGTGGGGAAGGGGGTCACCCTCCACTCACCTGAATCTCTGGGAGGCAGGGGCTGGCGCTGCTGCAGGCTCCAGGCTCCCAGTGTCCTCTTCTTCACAGCCTCGGGTCCTCTTTTCCTCAGATGGGCCTAGCAGTTCTTTCTGAGAAAGCTTAACAGGTGGCAAGACTAGGAGAAAATCGAGGCGTTGCAAGGGAGGTGGGACATGGGCAGCCACCGTGATGGTGCTTGGTGGCATTCCCACTTGTGCCTCCCCTTGTCCTCACCATGAAGCTGCAGGCGCTCGTTGGTAAAAGGCCGGTTGACCACTTCCTTGGACCTAGCGGCAAAGTTCAGTGCAGAGACGGTGTCTAGGTAAAAGCGTCTCTCAGGAGCAATGTTGGCGATGAGGATACTGTGTGCTGAGCCTCCCAGAGAGTCCTGAGGAGAGGAGACTGGAGTGTGTGGGTCAGAATCCCAGCTTTCCCATCCTTTAACTGCTACTCCCCACCCCAGCAAGCTAAGATCCTCCTTCCTTCTCCAGACCCTCTGTCCTAACAGGCGAGCCTGACCTGCAGCAGGCGGGTGAGCTTGCTGTCCCGATAGGGCACACGCGGGAGGCCTTGGTTCAGAGCATCCACCACCTTGCCCAGTACGAAGAGGGAGGTATTGATGGCTCCGCTCTCCTTGAGCCGCAGGCCCTGGTTGCCTGTGCGCCGGTTGTCCTCTGAGCCCGCCAAGTCAATCAGGTAGAGTTTCCCCTCCCGCTGTCGAAATGGGGCCAGACGCTCCCGCTGATCCACCTGAGGGGAAGAGCAAGTGCCCCAGGCTTAGTTCAGGCTGCAGAGGCTCCCTGGGGCCTCACCTCTGTCAGGGGCCTAACCTTGACCAGGAGCACCGCGTGACTGCGGGAGGAGCGCTGGTTGAGCCGGGTGGCTCCTACCGTCCGATTTCCACTGGCTGGCAGGAAGTGCTGCTCAAAATCAGTGAAGCTAGTGATGGGCTTCTGCGTGAGGCCTGGAATCAGGATGTTTCCCCGACAGTCTTCTCGGATCACCAGGTCTCCTGATGCAGGGTCCAAGAGGTCTAGTACCTGTTTGAGCAGCGACAGGTGTGACCTGTTTCCATGCTCCGCCTGCTTCCTGGGGATCAGTCTTCTTTCCTATTAGATTCTGCCTGCAGTCCCCGCCTCTGGCTCCGTATCCCCCACCTCACCTCTTTATCAGAGCAGAGCTCCGTGTTCTAGAACTAGCTTCCTCTGACCCTGTGTTTCTTCCCTCGCCAACTGAGAGAGGCCTCACCTTTTCCTGGTAGATCTCTAAGTAGGACATAGTGACAGAAAAGGCCCATGGCCGGCCCTCAGCACCCTCCTCTCTCGTGAGCTGTAGGAGGTCCATGAGAGCCCGGGGAATCACTCCAGGTTGCTCTGGGCTGCCCAGCATTGTATGCGTCTTCCCTGGGGAAAGTATGGAGAAAGCTGTGAGCTTATCCTCTCCATTCCCCATACCTGTTCCTCTGTGGCTCCCTTACCTGCCCCTGTAGGCCCGTAGGCAAGGACACTGGCATTCTGCCCTTCCAGCAGGTGCCTCAGGATGGGCTGCACTGAACCTGCATAGATGTCCTGCTGGGAGCTCCTCTCCCCATAGAAGGCATCAAACCTGTAGGTGCAAAGAAGGAAGAGCGTTAACAGGGGTTGTGTTGGCACCCGGACCTAGCAGATACCGGCTTCGGATTCCAAAGAAAGTCTCTATCCCTTTTCCTGCTGAAAGATCTTAAAAGCATCCACTGAACACCTGTTCTGTCCCAGCGTCTGTACTGATGTTAGGAAAACAGAAATGGAGCTGATGTTGCTACTCTTGGACGGCGGGGGTTGGGGGGTTATGATCAGGTGAGATAGACACCTATTCTTTGCTGTGATTCAGGAAACAAGAATAAGAACACAACTGGGATAACTGATTCTGTTGATGGAAGCAAGATTTTACAGAAGGGAAAGGAGGGGATGTGGGGAAGGAGGGAGGGAGAAGGAAGGAAGGAAGGAAGGAGCGAGCTAGGTCTGTGTATCAAGAATAGGTGTGTGGCACACGCCTGTAATCCTCGCATTCAGCAGGCTGAGGCAGGAGGAACACTGAGAGTTTGAGGCTAGCCTGGGCTACACAGTGAGTTCAAGGTAAGCCTTAACTACATAGTGAGACCCCATTTCAAAAAACCAAAAAAAAAAACAAAGTAGCTACGGGCATTATGTAAATAAATGATAAAACTTTGCAAAGACTCCTGGTCTGACTGATGGTTTGCCACCCCTTAGCCAAGGAGACTGAACTGAAATTCCCAGTGGATCTGAAAGTGGTTGCCCTCATGTACTATCCCGGAATCTGGATGGTCCTCTGATGCCACCTGCTCAGCCTGGATTGGCTGGCTGCTGTGCATTCTCCCACCCTTTGCATATGTGCCCAGGCCCCGCACGAGGCTCCCCTGCCACGCCCTCCCTTTGTACCAATACCCTCGTAAGACTGAACAAGAATGTGTGATCCAGCCTCTGTCCTTCCCCAGAGGACCGGTCACATCAGGTACTCATGGACATTTTCTAGCTGAGCGAATGCAGGTTTGGAACGCAAAGCTGTCCTGAGGAGGGAGCAGGTCCTAGGGAGGTGGCTGAAAGCAGTCTGGACCACCGACAACACGAGCAGGCCAAGGGGCCGGACACTCACTGGTACTTTAGTGTCTCCTGGTAGTTCCTCCAGTTGGCAACCTCAAGAGAGCTGCTGTCTATGGCTTGCACACAGGGGGGTTCGCTCGCTCCAGCTGCTTCATCCAGAAATGGCCGTAGTCGCACAGCCACCCTTACTCGAGCAGGAGGAGGGCGCCGGCTAGCTCCTACCTTGCTTAGACGACAGCGATGAGCTCCTAGAGGACAGATTCTGGGTGTGAGGTACGGTGGCAACATAGGGAAAGCAGGAACCAACCGTGTGAGGAAGCTTAGGGGCCCCAGCTCACTTGGGGGAAGAAGCTCCTTCCACCCTGGCTGTGCTGTGGATGCCTTCCAAGTCCAACCCTGGCCCCTTCCTGCCTCTGCACCCAACAGGCTAACGTCTGCCCCAGTTGACTCAGAACAGAAAACTGCTGATCTTGAGGAGCTGGGACAAATGGAGGGCAGGCAGAGGTGAGCTTTGCCGGTGGAACCAGGAGAAACATCCTGGGAACAATTTGATTTAAGTTAACAATTTAGCATAATTGTCATCATGCCTTTTTTTTTTTTTTTTTTTTTTTT
>NW_022900946.1:1060798-1085799 GCF_012274545.1 Fukomys damarensis | reverse complement strand
TTTTTTTTTTGAGACGGTCTCACTATGTAGTTGAGACTGATCTGGAACTCACTGTGTAGCCCAGGCTGGTCTCAAACTCACAGCAATCCTCCTGCCTCAGCCTCCCGAGTGCTGGGATTAAAGGCATTTGCCACCATGCCCAGCTCATCATGCCTTTCTAATCTAAAGTATGTACCCATATTCAGCAGAACATGCGTTTGGTCAATAAAACTGGGAGTTTAAATCCATTTGAGGCTTCATGCCAGTGAGAGCCCTCTGACTTCCCCACAGAGATATCCTCTGGCATGCAAGCATGGCCAGTGGAGTGTACAGGGTTCTCAAACCATATGCAAATAACCTGGAAGGTCTGTTAAGATTCAGCTTCAGCTTGGGCCGCCGCCTGCCTTGCAAGCACAAGGTCCCGAGTTGGTTCCCCAGTATAAAAAGAAAAAAAAAAAAACAGCTTCATCTTCAGTCCTGGAAAGGCCTGAGACTGCCTCTCTGACAAGCTCCCAGATCCTGCTGTTGCTGTTGCTGCTGCTGCTGCTGAGGTTTGTTTTGCATTTTCAAGGTATGTTAGACCAGCACTTCACAGAGTTGTTTTAAAGATTAAAATTTTGACCCAGATGTGAATTGCTTGACTCCAAGCCTTCATTTCTCACCTGAGATTTAAACTCATACTTAGATGTAAACACACACACACCTATAAATTGCTAACAGTGTTTTTCTCTTGACAGAGAATTATGTGGGCTTTTTTTGTGGGGGTAACTGGGGATTGAACTCAGGTCCTTGCACTTTCAAGGCAAGCGGCAGAACCACTGAGCTAAATCCCCGACCCATGTGGGCTTATTTTTTTACATTACTCAGTTCTGTAATTCTGTGATGTTTGCATTTTTAAAAAGCAATCACACTGTGTGTGGACATCTTTGGAAGGATCAGGTTATTTTTTGGTCAAAAATTTTAAAAAGGGGGACTCTTTGTCAGAATTAAGTGAGTTGAAATAAATCTTAGGAGGAAAATATTACTCTATTTTTCCTTGGAGGGAAGCATACTAAAGCTCACAGCTAATAGAATTCAAACCTAAATCTTTTCACTCTCAAATCTGCTTTGGACAAGGATGCATGTAGCCTCCCTTTTATGTACCAATTGGGACAGCTCTTAGCAACTCGTTTTACTCCTTGCTGGTAGCAGCTGGTTACCAGGAGCCAGAGGCCTCGTGGACAAGAAGAAAAGAAGGTTGGTGTACGTGGCCAGCACAGAAATGGCACGACAAAAAGGCAGCAGGCTATCCCTGGAAAGAATCCTACACATAAGCAAAGCATGCACTAAGCAGATAGATGGTCTGTTTCCACAGCGGAGGGACATGGCCCGTGTTGCCATTCCTCTGTGGTTTACAAGGCACCTGGACACTGTGCTCAGGTGCTCTCCGTGGCAGTCCTGAGAGCCAGGAACCAGGACCTGCACGTGCTGTGTGCAGACAAAACGCAGAGGGCTTCACTGATTTTCCAAAAGCTGTGCAGGAATCTCCTACACCCACTTTTCCTGTGGGTTTTTTTTTTTTTTTTTTTTTTTTTTTTTTTGCAAGAACAGAGAAAGAGCACTTAGGGAAGCTCAGTGCTCAGTACTGGGAAGAAAGTTGGTGAAGAGTGTTGGCTCAGGTCAGATAGCTGTGTTTAAATTCCAGTCTGACATCTGCTGTCTTTTGACTGAGGGGATTTAGCCTCCATGCATCCTAGTTCTCTTATCTGTAAAATGGGGTGGTTAGGGTGGGCCTTGGACGGCTTCATGAGAATTAAAAGAGTAGGTAAAGGGCTAGAGATGTAGCTCATTGGTGCTGCTGCCTGCCTCAAAAGTGCAAGGTCCCAAGTTCAATCCCTGGTACCAAAAAAAAAAAAAAAAAAATAGGTAAAACACCATGTGACCAGCACACAGCAAGTAGATTCATTTTTCAACATAAGGTGAACTGGGTAGAAATCCCCAGTTCTGTTACAGCTCAATAACCTGGTGCCTTAATTTCCTTACCTGTAAAACGGGAATAAAAAAATACCTACTTAGCAGGTTGTCAGGGAAGTAATCATGTAAAGACGCCTAGAACAGGATGGGTCTGCAGTCCAAGCACTCTGGGAGGTTGAGGAGCGAGGGCCACAAATTTGAGCCCAGCTTAAGCAATTTATCTAGACCCTGTCAAACAGCTGAGAATGCTTGGAACAGCATCTGGTTCTTGATAAAAGCTCCATAAATGTTTCACATTCATCCTCCATTTTCCAGATAGGTAAACTCCCACAAAGAGGGTTGGCCAATGTGCCCACGTTCAAGAACTAGTGAGGGCCAGAGTAGCAAGCACAGGTCCAGCTCCAGCTCCCTCCATCTTTGCTTCTCTCTGGACTTGAAGTGAGAAACAAGTTTTACTTACTAACCACATAACTTTGGGAAGTAATCACTCCAAGCTTCTATTTCTCTTTACAAAAATAACAAGCCAGGCCTGTAATCCCAGCACTCTGGGAGGCTGAGGCAGGAGGAGTGAATTCAAGCCCCATCTGGGCAACTTAGTAACTTAGCAAGACTCAGTCTCAAAATAAAGTAAAATGAAAGGGTCTGCGGATGTGGCATGGCTAGAAAGCCCTGAGTTTAATCCCCAGTATTGCAAAAAATAAAAATAAAAACAGGATCTATCCTTTTGAGACACCCCCTGCACCATACTGGGAATCGAACTCAGGACCTTGCTCTTGTGAGGCACATGCAGTGTGCCACTGAGCTACATCCCCGGCCCTGTCCTTCTAAGATTTAAAGCACTAATGTACAGGGCCGGGGATGTAGGCCAGTGATTCCGCCGCCTGCCTTGCAGTTCAATCGCCGGTACCAAAAACAAAAAAATAAAGCAATAATGTTGCTCAGTGCCCAGCAACAAGGGCTCAGCACATGTTCCTTGTTGATTACTCTGCCCTTTTTCTTGCTGCTCACACTTCACACCCAACTTGCGTCTGCCCATGCTGTTCAGCAGGTTGCCAATGGTTCCTCTACAGCTAGATCCCACAGACACACTCAGTCCCGGTCTGGTCTTATTTCCTGAGAGACACGCTATTCCCTTAGTTTCCACACCATCCTTCGTACTGGTTCCTCGCACTGTTCACTCCTCAGTTTCTTGAATGTTTCCCCATGCTCCTCCTATCCTCTCTAGGCCAGGATCCCTCAACCTCCACACTATCCACATTCTGGGTTGATTAATCCTTTAATAAAACATTGTGCCATGCCTTATAGGCTGTTTAGCCCTCAATCCACCAGATCCCAGAAGCCTTACTCATCTCTACTCTCAAAGTGCAACACACAAAAAATATCTCCAAATGATCAGTGGGACATAAAAGTGCCCTCCAGTTGAAGCCACTCTGATTCACTTCGTGGACGTGGTTAGCTGCTCTTAACTTCAAATACCATCTTAAAGCTGACAGCCTCTACCTGTAACCTCTACACCAGAGCTTTCTTTGAACTCAGATCCACATTTGGAGCTGCTGCTTGGATATTGCCTCTTGCTGTATTGCCCCCCAAATAAGATTGGGTCATATTAATTTTCGCTCCAAAGGACATAATAGGGCTTATTTTCAGAAGATATCTTATTTTTTCATGTACAACAATCTACATCTATTCATGTATAACAATTCATTCAAATACAAAGACCATGCATGGTAGTGCACGCCTGTAATCCCAGCACTCAGGAGGCTGAGTCAGGAGGATCACTGGAATTTGAAACCAGCCTGTATGTGAGTTCCAGGTCAGTCTCAACTATGTAGTTAGACCCTGTCTCAAAAAACCAAAAAAAAAAAAAAAAAAAAAAAAAAAAAAAAAAAAAAAAACCCAAAACCCAAACAAACAAAAAAAACTATAACTTTCCTCCACAATACCCAAGGATTTCAGATTCCACACTTTTTGTAGCAGTTTATACACATCTCTCATTGTGTCTCATCACATTACATCTGCTTATGTGACTGTAAGCCATTTAAAATCCCCTCTAAATATCTACTATGCAGCAGATGCAGTCAGTCTTAGCAGGGAGGCTATGCCTAGACAGGAACAGCATGTACTTCGGGGTAATAGTGACGGCAGAGGCTCTAGAGCCCAACCGCCTGGGTGTGAATTCAGGCACCAGTATTTATTAGTCCTGTTAACCCTGGACAAGCTATTTAACCCATTTAAGCTTCAGCTCCCTAAAGTCAAAAGCAAAGACAATAAATTGGGTATGTTGCATGCCTGTGATCCCAGCACCAAGGAGGCTGAGAAAGGAGGATCCAGAGTTTAAGGCTGTCTCAAAACAAAGAAACAATAACAAAAGCAAGGACAACAAACAGTAGCCATCTTTCAGCATTGCCCACAGTAAATCATCATCCTAAAATGTCTACAGTTGTGCCTGGCAATAGCAAGTGCCTAACAGGTGTTAGGCATTCCCCTAAATGTCCTGGTGTGCCCCACAGGCCCGACCAACAGGAGGGGTGCAGGTAAAGTGATACAGTGCCAAAAGTCCATAATCACTGACTACGTATCGTGTACAGGAAGAGAGGCACATGTAAACAAATACGCAGAGGATTGTGAATGACCCGACAGACTTTCTAACCCTCCGCAGCTAGAGGTGAAGGAAACGGCCCTTCATTTCCCTTGTCTGTGATCTCAGCCTATCTTCTGCTGTCGACTTACACCCAGCTGCCACCTAGTCTAAACCTCTGCCCTGCTTTCCTGCATTTCCGCACCCAAACACCAAGTCAAACACAGAAGACCCCCCAACCCGCAACCTTCTCCCTTTTCATTCTTACAAGCAGCGCGCTAGCCTCTTTTCTTACTACTCAAATAATCTCCATAGATGGGGTCATTGCCCCTGCTTTACGGACGAAGAAAGGAAACCTCAGAAGTGCGTCGGGCTCGAACCAGGCCCTGGGGCTGAGTCTACGGAGCCGAGCCGAGGGCAAAACCGAGAGCAGAGGTTTGGCGCCCTCGCGAGCCCCGATATCCGCCTCCCTCTCCTGGCCCGCGCCCTTCTGGACTCTCCTGGCCCCTGCCAGACTTCGACGCTTCACCCCACGAAGCTCCAGCCTTTGATGCCCCGCCGAGCCCTTGCACGATACGTGTACCTAAAGTAGCCGTCGCCATCTGGCGTCTCAACCTCGCCGAGGACCCAGCTTCCATCCCAGTCCCTCCGTTTGGCCCGCTTCTCCCGTTCAAATTGCCGGGGCCCCGCCCCTCCCCTAGGCTCCACCACTCACAGCTACGCGCTGCCGGAAGCTCCTCCTGGGGACTGCTACTCTCGCGCCCGCTAAGGGCTAGCTTCCTGTCCGGTCCCACAGGTAAAAATTTCCCTCTGCGGAGGACGCATGCGTTTGCGTGTTGGACGCACAGCCGTTGACGTGGTGCCTGCGCTTTAGTGAAAACCCGGAAGCCCGAGGCACTGGTTACCGCCCCTAGTGGAGGGCTCTGGGCTTCTAGTAGATAGTGATCAAAGGCACTAGATCGATTCATACGGAAAATTTACTGCGATGAATGTACTTTTTGCTACTTTCGTGGCAGAGAGGTGATTACATGAATAAAGAAGATGCTGCCTGAAACAGGATTGTCCTGAACCACTGAAGCGATCATTCTACAGTGTCTTGCCTCATAAGCTGCTTCGCTAGCCAGGATCAGGCCTGGGCCGCACTGGCCCGGGTGGGACAGCTCCAGTGTCGCACATCCGAGCGAGGAGACCAGCTCTGGGTTCCTTACTTCGTAACTTCGCGGTCCACGCACTCACGGGGTGAGCGTTAAAGTCGGATGTAACTGTTGCTTAGTCAGCCTCTCCTGTTTGCGAAGTCATCCTCTGTCTGTTTTGGAAGTTTAGCCGGGAATGAACGTCCCATCTTTGAAATCTTGAGAGGGCCTGGCTTAGACATTGTGTTCCACCTGCCAAAGGACAAAATTACAATTTCAAGATCTTGACTTTATTTGCAACTCTGGAATCGAACAACACTTCAATCCATGAAGCAGAATGAGTTTTTCAGTTAGCTGAATAGAAGAGGTTGGTTTTGTGCAAAGGAAATGCCGAAGAAAGCAGAAACAGAAGAGCGAATTGGTCATCTCCAAGTTAATTTCCTTGCTCTGCAAGATGGTCAAGGGAATATGGAAAATTAGAAAAACAATTTGGTGCCAGGGAGTTGGTTCAATGGTTCTGCCACCTGCCTTGCAAGCGCAAAGGCCCAAAGTTCGATCCCCGGTACCAAAAAAGAAAAACAATTCAATGGTTAACATTTACTTACTTTAGATTACCTTTATGAAATGAAATTCATTGTCATGCCAGGTGGAACTGATCTGTTTGGGAAATTTGTTTGTTTGTTCTCCTGATTTCTTGGGAGACCAGTTTCAGTTTGGTGATGTAGACCTTTAGAAGAGATGACTGTATTTATAGTTTTAGTCTGATCTGTTTAGGAATTTAGTCCAAAACAATGACCCGCGCTTTTTATTAACACAAGAAATCCATTTATGTGTATGTGTATGTATGTCTCCTCCTGGTCCCGTTTCTTTGGTAGAATTTTACATATCAGGCAACCTTATTTAACTGAACAATAAGGTCAGGTATTAATTCCCTCATTTCACTCTCCATACCTCCTCTCCCCCATGCAAACCAATCTACAATTCCACTCGTGTTACTTTTTTTCCCTTACAGCTTCCTGCTCCAACTCCTTACATAAATCATCTTCAGTCTCTTCTGAGACTTTGTGCCATCAATTATATCTTCTTTCCAAAATCTTCAGTTTCTTCCATCTTCTTCCTCTTCACCTTATAAACAAGCTGTGTCTCTCCCGTCAAAGAACAAAAGACCTCCTTCCTTATATCCCCCTTATACCCTAACTATCGCTAGTCTATTTTCTAGCATTTGAGAGCCAAACTTGAAATAGCAAATCTTGCCCATTGTTATTCCTCACTTCCTCTGCGTTCCCTAACCAAGCCAGGCACCCTGGCTTCAGCTTCTCCCAATCCACTGAAATTTCATGGGTTTTTTGGTGGGGGTTGTTTTTTGGTTTTTGAAGACAGAGTCTTGCTATGTAGTTCAGGCTGGCTTTAAACTCCCTGTGGAACCCAGGTTGGCCTCAACCTCACCAGGATCCTCCTGCCTCAGCCTTCTGAGTGCTGGGATTACAGGTGTGCACTACCATGCCCAGCTCCACGGAAACTTTCTGTCAAAATAGTGACCTAATTGGCAAGATGAAGGAAACTGGAATTTTGTTTTTCAAGACAGAGTCTCACTGTGTAGTTCAGGCTGATTTTGAATTCACTGTGTAGCCCAGACTGGCCTTGGACTCACAGTGATCCTCCTGCCTCAGCCTCAGGAGTGCTGGGATTACAGACATGTGGCACCACGCCTGGCTCAGGAAACTTGAAATTTGTACTTTTCTTGGCTTATCAGGGGCATCAATTACTCCTTGAAATTTGTCTTCCCTTCCAGAGCATCACTCTGCTTTCCTTTATCTTCCACACCACTCCATTCTCTAGTTCTTTAACTGACTCCTTGTTTGTACCAAGCATGAAATGTTAGTGTTCCCCGGGTCCTGACTTTTGTCTCATTTTCTATACACGCTCAGTTCTCCTGAGTCACTTTCATTCATCACTTGAACTTCATTATGTATATGTCAACGACTCCTTAACCTAAGCTCTATATCGAACTTTTGGTATCATGGGCAGCTCTTTAGAATATCTAGAGACAGTTTTTTATGAGTATACAAAGAAGGAAGTCTGTCAAGGTGACTTGTATCACTTGAAAATGGCATTATTAAAGAGCAAATAGTATCTTTTGGTAGTGCCTGTCTATATCTATTGTCAGTGTTTACCTTGTAAACTGTTTGTTTTTTTAAATTTACTTTGGGGTGATGGTTTTGTCTGTGAATCTGGATAAGCAGCACTTAAAACAAATTGGCTTGATGTGTTCATTATGTGTTTTTTTGCATCCAATTCCATTATTTGCAACAACATGGATGAAACTGGAGGATCTTATGCTAAGGGAAATAAACCAGCATGGGAAGATAAATACTGCACAATCTTACTTATAATGTGGAATGTAAAAATGTGGAATTCGTATCAGAGGCTGGAGAAGGGGGACAGAGAAAGCGGTGACCTTGATCAAAGGGAGCAAAGTTTCATTTAGACAAGAGGAAAACACCTTAGTGATTCTAGTGACACAATGGTAAACATAATAAGTAATAGCGTGTGTTTCAAAATTGCTAAAAGAGTAGATTTTTAATGTTTGCACCACCCCCCAAAAAGTTAGGTGATGGGTTTACTAATTAATCTGATGTAACCATTCCATGTTGTAAACACCAAAACATTACATTGGGCCCTATTAATATATACAATTATTATTTGTCAACTAAAAATAAAATTTTTATAAAAAGCTATCAGAGGAAATCAGTCTCTGACTGGGGGTCGGCGAGGGCTAAAGAAAGAAAGACAAGAGACTTGGGTAACTTCCTCGCATAAGGGAGGCCAGGAGGCCAGTGCCTCAGAGCGGGCAAAGACCAGAGCTCTCTGAGCTGGCTGCTGGCTGTCGGTGCACACAGCAATCCGAGGGAGCGTCGGGTGACTTGGGGGCGGCGGATCTCATGTCTGATCCGGTGCCCAGCACTTCTCGTGTGATGAGGGCGGAGAGGAGAGTGTCCCCACCTCAGTAGGCGGGAAGAGCTGGGGTGATGAAGACTTCTCCCTCCCCAGGGGAGATCTTCCCCTTCTGTGTCACTACTGGGTTCTCAGGGAACCAGGACGTCTTCAGCTGGTGTCATCTTGCCACAGAGCACCACAGCCCCACAGGACCACTGAGGCCTCAGCTGTGACCGGAGGCAAACGGAGTTGTTTCCGCAGGCCGCAGCCGGCTCTCGGACAAGGCAGCATTGGACCTTAGACAGCTCTAGTCATACTTTAATTATGAAATGATTTTACCCCAAAGTCTATGTAGAAGTGCCCCAGCAAGAACCTTTATTCTCAGGCGTCCTGCTGGAGATGTACAGTCTACACCAAGAGTCCATGGATCTGAGCTGATTACTTTCCCACTTGCAGCCCCATCTCAGCAGAACACCCGTCTCTTTCAGTCGAGCCACTACAACAAGGTGGTTCTCCGGACAGCCCTCCTTCACTGACCCTAGTGCATTCATGTACCGAGTTCTCAGTGTCCGGAGTCTTCTACTGGACACGCAACAAGCTCCTCCCCGCCGTACCACTGCCTTTGTCCAGATACTAATCAGCTTTCATCTGGACTTAGCCTCTTAACTGCTTTCTTAGCTCATCCTGTTTCAACTGCACCCTATTTTCCCCACTTACAGCAGGAAAACAACGCTTTCATACATATTTTGTCAATCTTCCAGATAAAATTTTGATTCAATGGCTCCTCATAGCCACTAGAGTTTACATTTTTTTACTGCAACATTCATGACCCTGTCTTTCATGAGGCTTCATTCTGTGTGTGTGTGGAGGACGGTGGTAATGAGGAAGGAACCCAGGGCCTTGCACATGCTAGCAAGTGCTCTACCACTGGGCTACAGTCCCCAATCCTTTTTAAATTTCATTTGAGACAGAGTCTCACTAAATTTCCCAGGCTAACTTTGAACCTGAGATTTTCCTGCCTCAGTGTCCTGCATACCTGGAACTACAGCCATACACCAGCGCACCTGGCAGGACTTCATTCTTTGACCATAACACTTTGGATTTTAGGAATATTGAGCCACTTATAGGTTCCTTTTGTTTCTTTTTGGATGCTGGGGATCAAGCCCAGGGACTTCTTCATGGTAAGTGTGTCTCTGACGCCGATCTATACGCCCAACCCTGGCCCTGGTAGCTTTCCTATCTTCCTCCTCTGCGTGAGCTGGACCCTGGGGTTTCACCTGCACACACACAACTCCTCCTGATGTCTTCCTGGATGCCCTAGGAAAAGCTAGTCATCCCTCTGTCCTGCTCCTTTAGCACCTTTGGGAAACACCATTGTTACACCACAGTAAAATCACTGGACGACAAGAAAAGACTCAGATTTTAGTTGACTTACATTCCTAGCACCTAGCAGGGAATGTTGGGTAAAGGTGATTACTTCAGCTTTTTTTTTTTTTCCCAACTACTTTAACGTCTTTTTAAGTAAAGGAAACTTTTCTTCAAATAAAGGTTTTTACAAAAGCCTACTATGCAAAATGACAAAACCAGGCTCTCTCCAGTTAGCCCCCTTCTGTGGCTGCTCAGGTGCCGGTGCCCTTGCAGGGCACAGTGTGGAAACCCCTGGTGTAAGGCTGGCCTGGGGTGACCTGACAGTAGGTCTGCCAGAAAGTTGTCACCTCAGCCCCAGAGAGGATCCACGCACTGACACCTCGACGTGAGCACACCCTACCGGAAGGAAGCCTCGCGGTTGCACAGCCATGTGTATGCAGCGGCAGAGCACGCAAAGCTGGGACAGAAAACTGGAGCAGAGTGGCGACTCAAGGCTCTGGTTTCTTTTTGAGATGATGAAACTGCTCTGGAATTAGCAAGTGGTGGTTGCCTAATCTTATCAAGATGCTAGAAACTACTGAATTGCACGCTTAAAGGGGTGAATTTGACATGATTTCTATCTGAATTTTAAAAAAGAATTGCATGGGGAGGGGAGGAGGGGGCAAAGGGAGGGCAGGGATAAGGGGAAAAAATGAGAACCAAGACCTGTCATGTAAAGTTACAAGATCCCAATGATGAATGTAACTACTGTACACCTAAAATGTACCAATAAACTCCACGAGGAAAAAAAGATATTAAAAAAAAGAATTGCAATGGCATAATATTCTGTTCCATGGAATTGATTTTAAAAAATAAATTGTATCGCTTCTCAGCCTTTTGGCTAAGATCAAGTGTAAAAAATAAATTGTTATCAAAATAGGCTAGTCATGAGTTTATTTCTATGATGGTAATTTCTTTTTCGAGGTAAGGTCTCCGTATGTAGGTCAGGCTGGCTTTAATTTTTTTTTTTTTTTTTTTTTTTTTTTTTTTTTGGTACCGGGTCCTGAACTTGGGACCTTGCACTTCGAGGTAGGCACAGCACCACTGAGCTCAATCCCCAACCTGAGGTCAGGCTGGCTTTATTTATTTATTATTTTTGGTTTTTTGAGACAGGGTCTCACTATGTAGTTGATTCTGACCTGGAACTCACTATGTAGCCCAGGCTGGTCTCGAACTCACAGCGATCCTCCTGCCTCAACCTCCTGAGTGCTGGGATTACAGGCATGGGCCACCACGCCCGGCCCTTCTTGGCTTTAAACTCACCTGTAGCCCAGCCTGGCTAATTAGGAAGAAGTGTGATGGATATTTCCTGTGACATGAGTAAGTCTGCTGGGAGCAATAAATAACAGTACACTAGGCCTGGGCACTAGAGTGACTTTATATCCCTGTCCAAACTACCCAGTTACCCCACTGAGTCCCCTAAGCCACAGCTGATCCTTTACGCCAACCTTCAGTGGAAGTCTCTTCACTTTGGCATTGCCCTTTTAGAGTGCAGTGTTGACCGAGTTTCCGCTGCTGGGGACTTGATGATCCCTGAGGAATGGACCTCAGTTCTGAGAGCTCAGCAAGGAAAGAGGCCTTAGGGGAAAGGTGGGGTACTGGGTTGGGGTAACAGGGCAGAGCCTTCAGCAAAGGGGTGCAGCTTGAGGGGTTAGGTGAGTTCGAAGAAAGAACACGGGATACAAATCCAGGCTCGCCACATACAGCAAGTGGGTTAAGGTGAGCAGAATCGGGTGACTCCTGGCAGAGAAGCACTGTCCCTGGGAGGACCAGGAAGGAGGGAGCCAAGAGTGGGTCTGCTGGGGTCTGGGCAGTGAGCTGCAACTCAGTCTCACCTTCACTCAGGGCTTCCGTGTAGGTGAACACTCTTCAGAGCCATCTTGAAAACAGCGGTTTCGAGCCAGAATCTTACCTCCTCCCCTGCCCCGTGCTGGGGATTAAACCTAGGGCCTCTGGGGCTGAGGATTTAGCTCAGAGGTTCCACCACCTGCCTCACAAGCACAAGCTCCTGAGTTCAATCTCGGGTACCAAAACAAAACAAAAAATCCTAGGGCCTCTGCACTGAACTGCAATTCTGACACAGTCTTGCTAAATTGACCGATCTGAGATCAGACTCATGATCCTTCAGCCTCCCGCAGTGCTGGGACTACAGGTGTGCACGAGTGTGACCACACTTTTGATAAATTACGAAGAAAAGCCCAGGATTCTTATACCTCTCTTCCTCATCTTCCCACTTCTCCCAGAGTTATGCCATCAGAGAGCCTGAAAGGGGGTTTGAACACACCGGCCAGAATCAGGAGTCAAACCACAGCTGCAGACGCCATGTGCAGACCACCTTTAGCCATGTGCTTTTATTAAGCCCTTTGGAGGTGCTGTAGGCGATTCCACACCCCACCGGGGGGACAGGGGCTCAGCAGCTGCTGCAGTCACTGGGGTAGCTGTCCCAGTGCAGACCGATGGCGTCGATGACGGAGCCGGACCGGCCACTGATGAACCGTAGTACAGTGTTTGGGTACAAGGGGAGGGCATTGAAGCTCGTGCCAGTGTCCTTCCCGAAAGGCAGGTAGCGGCCCTTGTCTGTCACAAAGACCAGCTTCCTCAGGTAGGACTTGTATTTGCCAGACACCTGGATCACGGACTCCCCAGGGTGCAAAAAGATCTCCTCCAGGTCTCCCGAATTGCCACCCACGTAGTCGCTCCACACTTTTCCATAACGCACCTGCAGCCTGGCACGAGCGAGGAAGGAAGGAAGGGAGACGCGGAATTGGGTTAGA
The DNA here is from genome assembly GCF_012274545.1 of Fukomys damarensis. Taxonomy (NCBI): domain Eukaryota; kingdom Metazoa; phylum Chordata; class Mammalia; order Rodentia; family Bathyergidae; genus Fukomys; species Fukomys damarensis. The sequence continues at coordinate 1,073,038 of NW_022900946.1, read as the reverse complement.
ATTCGTGACCTCTTGGCTGTCAACTTGGTGACAGAGATGACAGGTCCCCTGCTGTTCTCACAGAGCGCAAAGACTGGGTGAGCCCCAGAAAATCATACAGGGAACTTGAACTCACTTTGCCAACAAACAACCTCATAAAGGGAAGAAGTAGCCCAGAGTCACCCAGATGGCAAAGGTCAGGCCTTGAATTTGGAGTTCAGGGTCCCACTGTGCCCTGGCCCCAGTTGAACTAAGCCAAAGGATTTTCACACATCGGAAAGTCTTCCACGTGGGAGAGGGATGTGACCTGTTCCCATGGCCTTATGGTGCAGAACCTGGGTCAGGAGGAGACGCGTTTCAGTTTTGCGTATGGTAGGATCTTCAATTTTCCAACTGAACTGAGTGGGAGTTTATCAGGAAACACTGAGCAGAGCCAGAGGTGCCTGCCTGCCAGGGATGCTGCACAGGAGCCTTTGCCTTGCGGCTGGCCTGACGCCCACTCCACGGGGTCATGGTGACGCAGCTTGCCAAGTCCCACACGCCAGTGGACGTAGAGCTGTAACAGCGCCTCTAACAACTTCTCACCATATCACTTTAGACCTATGACTTGTTGACTGAAAAGAGTGCAATTCAAAGTAAACGAGAACTTCCCGGTTTAGTAAGACCCTAGACGGGTCCCAAACCACAGAAACGGGGAAGAATCTCACCCCACGATGTACAGTCTGTTGACTCTGACCCGGAGAGCGGTGATGGGGCCTTCCAGCTGGTAGCCAGAATGGGAGAATCGCTTTCCTCCACCACCTCCATACTCTCCATTGTAAGAGGAGGACCTCGCCTGGACTGAAGGGGAGACGGCAGGGAGAAAGCCCATGGGAGCTCAGCGGCGCCCACACCCACGGCTTCCCCACACCTCAGCTGCCCACCCAAGCCTGCCTCCCAAGCCAGCAGCAGCGCAGAGGCTGCCTTCCCACACACCCGTTACCAGGCTCCAGCCTCGACTTACTAGCCTTGGCCGAGGTGGAGGCACAAAGAAGGCCTAGGAGAACAACGGTCAGCATCCTGGTGCTGGAATGGGAAGGGAGGAGAAATGAGGGCTTACTCTTTTCCCTCTGGACTTCTTTCTCACGTCCGGTTTAGACTCCAGCTTCTCCTTCCTTCAGCTCATGCCCACAACCCAGTCGTGAGTTTAGAGAAGCCATCTGTGCTCTTGCTCCTTTTGATGTCCCTAATCCATCTGGCTCCGCCCAGTCTGTCTGTACCCAACTTTCCCCTTCCCTACCCAATAGAAAGACCGGTCCTAACTGTCTCAATTAAGCTGGAAAGGAGTTTTCCACGGGGAGGCGGAGGACATCACCGAAGCACAGAGAAGGCTGCGTTCACCAAGCCAGGGATCTGAGCCAAAGCTAGACAGAGTCAGCGAGTGCTGGACTGGCTCGACTTGTGGGGCCTTGGGACACTGTGAAACACCTTGGTCTCAGATCAGAAAGGAACACTTTGGAGGTGCCTCTGTGTCACCTTACAAAGGTGGAGACAGAAGAGACAGCTGACACCAATGTCCAGGTCGTTCTGGTGGATCCAAGATAGACCAAGAAGCTGCAGGAGGAGTTGGGATGAGCTTAAGATACTGGATCCCAGCTTCTGGCCCATTCGTCCTCACCCCTACACTTACCCAAACCTGGCCATCCCGTCCCCTGAGGGCCCAGGTGCCCCATTCTTTCAGCTGAAATCAGACACCTTTGTGCCTAAGACTGTTCAGATACCTGCTTCTCACTGCAGGCATCCTCTCTGCCAGCTCATTTGAACAGCCCTAACTCGGACCCATACCTGCTCGTCACCCCTTACCTGGCAGGTTCAGGTGTGAGTAACCCCGGAAACTGCGGGGCTTTTATAGCAGGTTCAAGCTCTCCCCTGCCTTCATCGTGCGAACCATACCTCTTGTGCAAACATGGCCGGCCGCGGGAGCGGGTGTCAGCAGGGGCTGGTACCTCTCATCCTGCCCCTCCCGCAAGGTCACAGGTGGTAAGGTGGGGCCTACTCCCAGATGCCACTCAGGAGGGGCAGATAAACTGAGAGCTAGAAACTTTGGGTGAACGAGGCAGGGAGTCCCCTCAGGGTGCAGTCTGAGGCCTTGGGGAAGGTTCTCCCTCCCCTAACTGCTCTACAGGCGCTTTCACCTGAACTGCCAGCTGCCAGGATAAACAGCGCCCACTCCAGGCACTTGAAATGCACATTCTCCCAGAGAGGGAACAAAGTCCTAATACCCCTTCCTGAGCAGTGCATGTTATGCTGACAAATTTCCTCTCTCCCTTTCGTGATATTTTATTATGACAAAAATGCAAATATACAGTAACTTGAAGAACTGTGTAGTGGAAACCCATGTGACCACCATATAAAATCTACCATGATCAGTGCCTGGCTATAGCGGCCTCCACCACACAGCTGTGGTCTGCAAGGCCCTTTTCAAATATTTCCTGAGGAGGGTGGTTTGTGCCACGCCCTCTCAGAAGCAGTCAGTCCCCTGGGGAAGTGAGGGTGCAGAGGTCTTTTCGTGGGTAGTATTGGACTTGGGACCTGGACTCCTGGGCACCCAGCGATGGGCCACTCAGGACAATGGTTCCTTTTGGGGGTCTGAAACCCTGTGCTGTCATAGTGTAAGACTTGAATAAGCTAAATTGACTCCATGCTAACAGGCCAAACTGTGCTTCTTCATATGCTAATTGCTAACTTGGCTAACAGCCCGCCCAGGGGCAAATGGTTTGACAAAAGGTGACCATAGAACATTTCCTGCGTAAGATGAGCAATGTGTTTGGAATCTTGTCCTCTGGTAGTTCTGTGAATGCCCTGACTTCTTTGTTTAGAAAAACCCTATAAAAAGGACCTCAGCCCCTGAGCAGTTGCCTCTCTGAACTACCTGGCTCCAGGAGTGCTGTCTGGCCAGAGTAATAAAGGTCTATTTACCATCTAGCCTGGTGTGTTCCCTCCTGGGTTTCTCGATTCTCCCTCGAGCTCCCGGAGGCTCGCTGGGTGTTAGGACCCAGCATTGTGGAGGCCTTTTCGGCTGTTCACACTCCGTGGAGTGGAAGTGAGACTTTAAGTCTTACAATAGATTTCTGCTTTTTTTAAGCCTTTCTCATCCAGGACTGACCTTCTTGACCTCAGATCCTTAGAGGGGAACCTCAGTCCTCGCACCTGACCCCTTCAGCACAGCCTTCCTGGCTGCTGGCTCAGCAGCGCTGGCCTTGGACAGGAGGGTGGGGCCGGGGAGGGAGTAGGTAGAGGGCAGAGCACCTCCACCCCTGCCCACAGGCTCACCACCTGGGGCTGAGGGTTGGCCTCAGATAGCAAAGCCAGTCCTGCCCTGTGGAGCGGGAAGAGGAGCAGTGACAGCAGTGACACCTGGACACCCACCGGTGGTTCCCACATTGCCCCTCTCCTCCCTGCTTTGCTTCTTCCAAGTTCAAGATGAACACATCCGGTGATGTAACTTCCACGACACATCGAGGACCCTCAGGGCCCAGGCACCATGTACACGCCAGCCTCACCTGGCCTGTGGAGTCCACAGTCTCCTCGCTGCCTGGAGCCTGGCCCTTGGGTGCCTATACCAGACGGGGAAGGCCACTGTCCAGCCACTGCAGTGCCTCTGTGTTCCTGAGGATGTGACTGAGGAGCTAGAAGAGAGGGAGCAGGCAGTGGACATCAGGCTTCCGCCTCAGCTCCTGTTGTGTTGGTCTGCTTCCTATTTAGCCCATACACCAGGCAGGGCCTATCTGCCCCCAGATCTAGATGAGTTTGGCTTAAACCTCAGGTCGTCCCTATCCTACAGGTGACAAGGGCCTAATCCAAAGTTTCCACTGCTGCAAGGCAACTGACAGCTGACATTCCTCACTGTCTCTGCCCCTGGGTAAAAGGCCTCACTCAGGACACCCCAAGAGAGAGCTAGAGAGAGCGCCTGGGGCAGCCGGGAAGAGCCAGTTCAGTCCACTTGACAAGGGACTCAGTTCCTGCACCGTGTGGCCAGAAGCCGTGAGGCCTGGGACACAGATAGTAAAGCAGAGTGTGAGCGTGGAGGGAGGTAGGAGGCCTCTGCCCAGGTAACACCTAGGGAGAGACCAGACTGAAGTAATGGAGGAAACAATTTCCAAAGCCTTGAGCCGGAAGTTGTTTGGTGAACTTGGAAATAGCAAGGGAGGCAGGACGGTGGGCGGTTAGGGAGAAGCCAGCAGCAGATGGGGCAGGGCCTGAGTGGAGGCCATGGCAAGAGTGGGATGAACCTTCTCTCATGTCGCGGGCTCTCTCTCTTCTCCTCTGGAATGGCCTTGAAAGCTATCCCTACCCTGGGGTAAAGCAGGGCTGCCTTCCCAGAGTCTTGATACCAATTTAAACCCCACAGTGAGGATCTGCCTCTTCTTCGCCCTGTCAAAAGACAAAATTACAAGTATAGTTTAAAGATCTTAACTGGCTCTTATTTGCAATTCTAGAATTAGGCAGCATGTCATTCCATAAAACAAGATAAGAGTTCCAATGAGCTGAGCCATAGATAATGTCTGTTTGTTTTTGGTACCAGGGATGGATCTCAGGACTGTGGGGCCTAAATTACAAGCCCTTGCTAAATGGCAAAGGGCCTAGGAGACAGTGTCCTGAACCCCTCCCATTGTAGCCACAGCCCCGACCTTTGTTCTTGCCCTGGCCTAAGAATGTGGATCACTCTTGTATTGTTTGGAGTCCGGATCTGAATCTACTTGTAAATTAGAGACTCCAGACATAGAGCCCAAGCTAATTGACAAACTGTGTGCTCATCCGGAGTGTCTTGGTGACCTTTGAGACATCCTATAGGTGGTACCTGTTACTCATCAATATGTGACTGTTGAACATGTGACTACTGACCACCAGCTCAAGTCAGCAGACCTTTGTCCCCTGTCTGTGAGCCCAAAATGTTAACCCCCTCTTTTACTCCCTATAAGAGGACCTCGGCCCCTGAGCTAGGTGCCTCTCTGAGCCAGCCACTTGGTTCTGAGAGTGCCGTCTGGCCAGACTAATAAAGGTCTCTTTACCATCTAGCCTGGTGTGTTCCTTCCTGGGTTTCTCGTTCTCCGTTGAGCTCCCGGAGCCTCGCTGGGTGTTGGGCCCAGCATTGTGGAGGCCTTTTGGGCTGTTCACGCTCCGTGGAGTGGAAGTGAGACTTTAGGTCTTACAAGGACCTTGAGCTTTCAAAGCCAGCATGGTGCCACTGAGCTACATTCTGGGCCCCAGAGAGATTGTTTTCATTTTATCTATTATATTTTAGTAGATTGTTTTTAAAGACAGAAAAGGAAAAGCAGAAACAGAAAAAAAGTGGATTGGTCATTTTGTCCCCAGGAGGGGACTGAGGAGGTCCCCAAGGAGGAGAGGGAGGGCCTCACCTCACTCCTTCATGCAGAGGTAGGAGATTCCCTGACGACTGCCTCAGACAGAGAATTTCAGGAGAAGACTGCAGCACAGTGTAGAGTTAGATGGTAAGAAGGGTAAAGTGGGAGAAGATTCGGGCCGAATTAGAGGGGCTCACTTTGATGCAGGGGTGCCGACTGCCCCCGACCCCAAGCACAGAGCCAACTTCTAAGGATTGGCTGAGATAGCCAGGGTCAGCTGATTATTAGCTCAACTCTGTTTTCCCTCGCTCTGGAGAAATCCTCTCTGCTTGGGGGCCATTTGCTTCCTGTGATTGTCCTCCTGGGCTGCTTCCTGTTGGGGTAACTGCTCCTGCTGGGGAACATTGTCCTGGGTGGTCCCGAGGCTCTGCTTTCCAGGAGTCCAAGGCTACTGTAGGTTTGAAGACTTCTAGCCATCGCCCCAGGGTTGTGTAGAGCTGAGCACCGACATTGGCAATTGAGGCTTCCTAAAAATTCCTTTAGTTGCTCTTAGCTTGCTCAGTGGTCTCAGTCTTAAGGAAGCTGAGACAGATTAGGCCAATTTAGGGCTAACAAACCTGGCAATACAGGCAGTCCCTGGGCAGTTAGCAAGCCTACATGCAGAATTGCACAGGAATCCATCCCAGATTTTAAGGTAATAAGGGAGGCAAAAAATTGAATTTCCTTTTCTTTCTACCTCAATTTCAAAGTTACTGTTTTCAATAAAGATTAAAACAGAGGGGACTTCATTATTTTGCCCACTAAAACTAGTCTGTATGGGAATTTAGCTGTCCCTTTCTCCTGATTTCTCAGAAGTTCAGATAAATATTTAACTTTGGCTTGGTGATCTGGAACTGTGGCGAGAGTGACTCTGTCCATTAGCTTTTTTTTTTTTTTTTTTGGTGGTGGCAGGGATAGAACTTAGGTCCTTGTGCTTGCGAGGCAGACAGGGGCACCACTGAGCTAAATTCCCAGCCCAACTTTGTCTTGGTTTAGTCTCCTGGACCTGGTGCAGGAGCTCAGTCCAAACTAACAGCCTACAAATTTTATTTAACAACCCCCACCAAGGATGTTGTGAATTTATTTCTAAACAATGGAAACGAGCCACTAATGTTGCTCAGTCACACTGAAACTGCCTGGCAAACGCAAGGTCCTGAGTTCAATCTCTGGTACCAAAACAAAGACAAAACAAGAAAAAATAGCTCTGTATTCTGCTTAGGAAAAAAACAAAATGAAACAAAACTCTGCTTCCTTGTTTGCATATTGGACCTCCCTGCAAGATTTCATTGGAACAAAAAGTTACTCAAAGCAATTTTTTCTGGCTTTTTTTGTGGTGGTGGGGGCCAGGTCTTCTATATAGTTCAGGCTGGCCTTGAACTCACTATGCAGCCCAGGCTGGCCTTGAACTTGCAGTGATCCTCCTACCTCAGCTTCTCAAGTGCTGGGATTATAGGTACACACCACCTTGCCCCGTACTTCCCAAATTAATTTGAGCACTGCCTTTCTGTACATTCTTAACTGTTTCAATGAGTAAAAGTCAAGTCTAGCAAGCACAAATGGCTTCACCAAGCTTTCTAGGGGGCCCTCCGCCCTGCTGGCCCGTCTCCTCTATTTCCCGGTACAGCCCCAACAGTAGCCTCCTATTCTACCCTAAAATGTTCCCTCCTCTGCCACCTGGCAGCCTCCAATTATCCAGAGGACCTCAGCCCTACCTGGCGCCAACCTTGTCTCACAAAGGCCTCAGCGACTCCCCCAGCCCCTCCACTCCAAACAGAACTTGTCATTCCTTCCCGGCCTCCAGCTGTGCCTCCTCTCTTCCTCTATTATGGCTCTAATTATCCTGCACTGTAATTTATCTGTTTACAAAGAAGCCTTTTCTACTGGTGGGGAGCGCATTCCGAGGCAGGGCCAGGTGTGATTACTTCTGAATTTCCCACCTCAAGTCTGAGTCGCACCTGGCAACTGGTCCGTGCCAGAAAAGATCCTGGGGTGAATCACTGGGGACAGCGCCCCCTATGAGGCTGTGCAGGAACTTCTATGAAATGGTCCTGGTTCTTTTCTCATGTCGGTGCATCTGTTCTTGCAGGGTTTGTATTTGGCTTTTCTTTCTTAGTTATAAATAATTCCTTCTTATGAGTTGGGAAGAATACTGGACATAAAGTCAGAATTCTGTGTTGAAATCCTTGATCCAACCCACACTCATTAGCTGCAGCGTGTTTCTGCATGAGAGAGAGAGAGAGAGAGAGAGAGAGAGAGAGAACCCACTTCTTCCAAAGCCCTCTGTCCCAAGCTGTCTGGCTAGAGGTGAACAGGGTCACCTCTGGGCCGGGGCTCCTGCCCAGAGCAGGGCTGGTTACTCTTAAAGTCAGAAGCCCAGGGAGGCAGCACTGCAGCGGGGATCCAGCGGGTAACTGTGAGCTGGACAGACTCTGTACTTCTGCCTGCATCTCTGCACCTTCCTCACTTCCTGCCTGGCTCCTGCCCGTCACTGAGGAGAGGAACGTCTACCTTGCAGGGTGATCAGCCCTGAGTTTGCCTCTGTCTCATCCCTTCTGGACTGAGGGGCCGAGAGGAAGTAAGGATTTTACAGCTTCGCAGAGACCCCAGAAGCCAGCTTTTACAACGTCCAGTCCCAGACAGCTAGGCCTGAACTCACAGTCGCCCAGAACTCAGGGAAAAGCAGAGCCTGGGGGCCGCTTGGAACCAACTCATCCTTGCTGAGCAGCAGCCCTGGCCTGAGGCCACCAACGCTCAGTGTCACCTCCAGCATCGAATCAGACTTCGGGCCTCAGGATGCTTGGCACTCAGAGGCCAGATGGCAGCACTGTTCCGCCCCCTCGGCCAACCAGGCTTCGCAGGACAGAGACCTTCCCGGTTCTTCCTCACGCAAGCTGTGCCTCCCGTGCTGTGTCCTGAAATGTTTCCATGATGAATCTTACTTCACTTGAGGCCCTCTCAGGCTGCACCCAGAGACAGCATCAAAAATTTAAGAACAGAGACGGGCCTGGTGGCGCACACCTGTAATCCCAGCACTCAGGAGGCTGAAGCAGGAGGATCACGGTGAGTTCAAGACCAGCCTGGGCTATATAGTGAGTTCTAGGTCAGTCTCAACTCCATAGTAAGACCCTGTCTCACCCCCCCAAAAAATTTAAGAATGGGCTGGACCCCAGCCCTTGGGGAGGCTAAGATAAAAGGATCACAACTTCAACTAATCTGGCAGAGATGAGGCACACAGTAGGACTGAGTAATGTTTATTCTCCCTCTTCAGATTTTCACTAGCTATATTGTAGTTTAGCTTGTTTAAATTCAGATATTAGAGATTTTGTCAAGTGGATTATAAAACCTAAAAAATAACCTTGGGTAAGTCGGTCTGTACAACTGAAATTAAAGTCTTTGTGAGCTGGGTGTGATGGCACACACCATAATGCCAGCACTCTGGGAGGCTGAGGCAGGAGGGCTGCAAGTCTGAGCCTGGGCAATTTGGTAACTTTGAGACCCTGCCTCAAAATTTTAAAACCCAGAGAGGGCTGGGGCTATTGCTCAGGGTGATAAGCCCTGGGTTCAATCTCCACTGTTGCAAAATAAATCAGATCAAATAAAATTAAAAAGAAAAGAAATATAACAATGTGCCAAGCAGATTCTTGGGGTTATAGAAGACATGTCCTGTGGTTGTGCTGGGAGCAGCAGTGTATGGAAGATGTTTGAACATGCAGAAGGGTCAGCAGTGGCTACAGGGTGGGATACATCTGCCATCTGCATGTGGAGGGCATCAGAGCAGATGGGCCTGGCGCTGCAGGGCACACTTGCCTGGTGACAGGACCAGGAAGGCGGCTGCAGTGGCCCAGGTCGGCCACTGTGAGGAAAGTGCAGCAGGGCGGGCCTGGGCTGTGTGACAGCCGGCACTGGCACAGGGAGGGCGTGAAGGCAGAATGTGAGCCCCAGGGATGACCCCAGGGCTGGCAGCAGGCCAAGTGGAAGGAAGGAGACTGGGCGTTGCTGCGGGAATTTGATGGCTGGTGTAAAACATTGGTTTAAGGTGGGTCCTGAAGTGGGTGCAGATCCTGTGGGAGGTAACACCAATCCTGGCTTTAGGTCCAAGGGAACCGTGTGGAGGGCCTTCTCTGCAGCAGTTTACACAAACCATCTAATACCTGACAGGATCCGTGCAGAACAAAGTCCAGGCCCAACTAAGTGGATTGCCAAGAAGCTTGCTCATAAGCTCACAGGCGCCCCCCAGCCCAGACCCCAGGCAGGCGCTTAGGCCTCCCTAACTCACTCTCATCTTTATTCCCTGCTGGTGGAGAGATGGCCCCGGGTGAGGCCGGAGTCCTAGCTGGGTCAGTCAGGCAACCTGCAGAGAGGTGAGGGGAGAGAGGGGCAGCAGGCCGCGCCCGGCGCTCCGGTGACCGTCTGAACCTCCTGTGGGACTGACAGGCGGAGGAAGGACTTTTGAGATCCGTACATCTCGGTTTGTTGTCCGACCCAGCACCTGCTAGCTTCATAACCAGTTTTGGATGCTGTTCACTACCTTTCTCAGTTTGTCCAAGATCGGAGTTCGGGGCTGAGACCAGGACAGTCCCAGGCAGGGTGCGATGCTGCTGTCCCTGTGGCCCCTCTGCCTCAGCTCCAAGTGTCAAGTGTGACAGCAGCTGCAGCACCTGCCTTTGCCTCCGCCCTGCTGCCCTCACCACCCAGGCTGCACCATTCAGAGGGTGTAGGGGCGAGGGCATCAGGAGCTCTGGGCAGGCAGAAGTGCAGGGATGGCTGCAGGCTCTCTGCCAATCTTAGCTTCTGAAGCACAGAGCTGATTTCCACCAGCATTCTCGCTGGAGGCCTCCACTCGCTCACGTAATAGCCTGGACCACAAATCATGACCTTCCTCCTTTGATCACCTCCCCAACCTTTCCTGGCCTCCCCTCTGTCATCAGGAGACCATGGCAAGGCCCAGAGCAGTTCTGGTGGCCAGGCTGGGAGGTGGGACTGGCTGTGTGTGGACAAAGCCCCCAGGAACCGCGAGCCCCAGGAATCTGGTCTGGTCACGGTGGCAGTGAAGAAGCGAGGTTTAGGCTTCAGCCAGGAGGGGGCGCCCGAGTGTGACAGGCAGAGGGCCAAAGCCTCCCTCAGGGACGCCTCCTCCACCCTTTCTGTCAGTTCCCTTGTCCCAGGCTGGTGGCTGAGGTTCCACTGCCCAGGTTTGTGGTTCCTTGGCCGCCGGCAAGGGGTGTGTGGAGGCTGCCTCTTTGGAGGCGGTGAACCCTGGTACAGGTTAGAAGAAGGGGATACATTTAGCCATTGGAAACTTGGTCCCCCAAAGTTCCTCAAAAAGTGAAACAGGCTTACCACGAGACTCTGCAGTTCTGCTCTAAACTGGAAACATGTGTCCACCTAACAGTTCACACATGAATGTCACTAGCTGCACTAATTGCCAAAAAGTGAAATTGCCAAAAATTTCCAAAAAGGAAAACCACTCACAAATGAAAATAAGGGAAATGTAGTACATCATACAATAGAATATTATTCAGCTATAAAAAGGAATGAAAAAGCAGGAAAGAAGTAATGAAATACTGATAGCTGCTACAGCATGAATGAACTTTAAAAACATTATAGTGGCTGGAGTCGTGGCACATAAAGGTAATCCCAGCACTTGGGAGGCTGAGGCAGGAGGACTTCAGTGAGTTCAAGGCCAGCCTGGGCTACAAAGTGAGATCCTGTCTCAAAAACAACAATGATGACGACGACAAACAAAACAACAACAACAATAAAATCATTGCGGTGCATGAAAAGATCATGACACAGGATCGCAAACTGTGTGATTCTATTTCTATGAAATGCCAGATAGGCAAATCCACAGGGACACAAAGTAGGTGAGTACAAGGGTGGAGTTAGAAGGAGAGGGAAGGGGTGACTGCAAATGGGCTTGGGGTTCCTCTCGGTAGGGGCGGAAATGTCCTGAAATGCTCAGCTCAGAAGACTGCCTCTTTCTGTACTAGGGGGCCGTGGCTCAGAGGCCTCAGCCCAGTCCTCAGGTCAGGGCTCTAAACTTTGGGGCCATTGAGGGTGGGCTCTGGGGTCAGCCACAGGACCTCAGGGCATCTCAGCCCACACCTCTGCTCCCTGAGGCCCGTGTCTCTGAACTCTGTATCATCCAGATCGTCCAGTGGGGGAGGAGAGCCCAGAACAGTGGCCTCCAGGTCTGCAAGCACCTGTCCCTCAGAGTGGCTGCCTCCTGCCCTGACTGTCTGCCTCCTTCCCAAATAAACTGAGCAGATTTATCCAGGAAGCTCTCGAGACTTCTGTACCCAAAGGGGCGGCACACTGTAGACGCGCTGTGACCGGTGGGAGCTTGGGCTGTTGTGGCCAGGGCTTGGGACACGGGCCTGCCATTGCGTGGTTGCACCTGCCAAGTGAATGCTACCTGGGCAGGGCCTCTGTCTGACTGCTGGATCCTACTGCCTGGCACCATGCCTGGCACATAGTAGATTACTCAATAAATACTGCTTGGATCTGTAGTTTTTGTTTTTGGTACCAGGGATCGAACTTGGGATCTTGCGCTTGCAAGGCAGGTGGCAGAACCACTGAGTTAAATCCCTGGACCTTGGATCTGTAGTTTTACTGACCAAACCAGTACAATTTTATGGGTAGCCAAGTTCCAAACTCAGTTTAGGATTGATTTGTGTGTATGTGTGAGACTATGGGCTGAGTTCAAGGCCTTCCCAATAAGCTATATCCCCAGCTTTTTTTATTTTTTGAGACAGGGTCTCACACATTGCTAAGTTGCCTGGGATGGGGTCAAACAAACAAAAAAAACCCCAACAAAACAACAAAGCAAGAAGGTAATAGGATCTGATTTTTTTTTTTTTTTTTTTTTTTTTTTTTT
>NW_022900946.1:1055013-1060783 GCF_012274545.1 Fukomys damarensis | reverse complement strand
TTTTTTTTTTTTTTTTTGTACCAGGGATCAAACTCAGGACCTTGAGCTTGTGAAGCAGGTCTGGCATCACTGAACTAAATCCCCAGCCCCCATATTCATATTTTTAAAGATTACTCTGGCCTTTGTCTTTATGCGGAAGAAATGAAAGTGCAGAAAACCACATCAGAGCCAGGTGTGATGATACACACTTCTAATCCTAGTAGTCAGGAGGCTGAGGCAAGAGGAGCATCACAAGTTCAAGGTCAGCCTGAGCTATATTGTGAGTCCAACACCAGCCTAAAGTACACAGTGAGGTCCTGTCTTTAACACACACACACACACACACACACACACACACACACACACTCAAGATCCTCTAGAAATAAACATGAGAAGTTGACCTGAGATTGTGGCTGTGGGTATTGCAGAGGGGACAGGTACATTTTTAGAGTACTTTATATACATGGTCACCTGGACCAGCTGATTGTAGAAAGGGATGAAGAAGAGGGACAATTCCAAGACGTGTTGTATATTCCTAACTCAGCAAATTTTGTGGGTCATGACATTATTAATTTAGATAAATGCAAAGAATAGGCTTAGAGGGGCCGGGGATTTAGCTCAGCGGTTTGGTGGCCTGCCTTGCAAGTGCAAGGACCCAAGTTCAATCCCCGGTACCCCCCAAAAAAAAAATTATACACACACACACACACACACACAAATGTAGAAAATGAAATGTGCTTTGCAACAAAAACCAAGCTGTTTTTTACTTATTCACTTTGAGTTTATTGTGATCTAGAACCTAAGAGAGGCCTAGGGTTACATAAATTAGCAGTTTTTGGTTGCAAGTCACCGAAACCCAACCCAAAGTATTAAGCACAAGGGAAAACTGTAAGGACAGGAACCCAGAGACAGGATAACTGGTATCAGGAGGGGCAGGAGATGGAGCTCTGGACACCCTCACCTCTTCTCCCTGTTCATCTCCACGCAATGGAGAGGGGCCTCTGATATCTCCCAACTTTCTTTTTCCAGTATGGGGGCGGGGTTTGAATCCAGATCCTTTACACTGAGCTACATGCTCAGCCTCTTTATTTTCATATTTTAAATTTTGAGACTGTGTTACTTTCTCATCACTGGGACACAATGCCTGACACCCACAAATCTAAGGAGAAAAGGTTTACTTGCCTCACAGTTTGTAGGTTTTGGTCCACAGCCAGCTGACTCCAAGGCAGGGCAGCATGGTAGAGGGAAACAGCTCATGGCAGGGCAGCAGGAAGCAAAGAGGGATCAAGGGAGGAGGAGGGAGACAGACCCTTCCAGGCCAGGCCCCCAGGAACAGCCTCCTCAGGCCAGGCTTCTCCTTCCAAACCACATTTAGCTGTAACTTCGTCAGCGGAGTCATCCACTCATGAGACTCACTGCCCCATGATCCAGTCAGCTCCCCACGCCCACCTCTGAGCACAAGAGGCTGAGAGCCCATCTAAGTATAAACATAACAGACGGGGACTCCCTAAGTCACTAAGCTTCAGGCTGGGCTCACTCCTGGGATTCCCCTGCCTCAGCCTCCCAGAGAGCTGGCATGGCAAGTTGTGCCACCACCCGTGGCTTAACTTTTACAGGGAACAGGTTCAGTGACCCAGAGGTCGTTCTACCTCAGTTTCAAATCCCCAAGAGAAAGAGTCCATCAATCCATCATGCACAAGAAGTTCAGCCTAGCAAATTACAGCGGGGTGTGGAGTCCAATACGCTCACTGCCGCCTTCCAAAGACAGTTCCTCAACCGCTGCTCATCGATCTCCTGACAGGGCAGAGGCTGTTGGGCCCCAGAAGGTCAATTAGACCAGTGGTGCTCAGCCTTGGCCACACCCTTGCATCGCTCCAAATACCTTCAGCAACCTGAAGCCTGGGTCCCACCCATGAGCTTTCCCACTTTAACCTTTTATTCCTGCAGTGCTGGGGACTTCACACACCCCAGGCATTCATGCCACCAATGAGCACCCCAATCCCTTTTCAATTTTATTTTCAGACAGAATCATCATGAATCACCCAGGCTGGCCTTGAACTCACAATCCTCCTGCCTCAGCCTCCCTAGAAGCTGAGATTACAACTGGGCCTCACCATGCCCAGCTCATTTTAACCATTTTAAGTGCATAGTTTAGTGGCACAGGTACATTTACAGTGCGGTGCATCCAGCCACTGCCACCCAGCTCCAGAATGGTTTCATCTTCTCAAACCGAAGTCTGCACCCATTAAACATTAACCCTGGGCAGGGGCTGCGGCTCGGTGGTAGAGAGAGTGCTTACATGACCAAGGTCCTGGATTCCATCGCTTGCTCCCAAATTGAAACAAAAAGCCAGGGACCGCCCAATTCCTTTTTCTTCTGCCACTGGAAACCACACCTGCACTTTCTGTCCATGAACATAGCTGCCCAGCCTGTCACAGGCCTTTTGCGCCTGGCGCACTTTCCTGGGCTTCCGCTTTCAAGGTTCACTCATGCTGTAGCATGGTCAGCTCACACCACAGCTCCTGTGTCCAGAAATCTGCCTGGGGACACTGGGTGCTGCTGTCTTAGGCTGCTTTAATAATGCTGCAATGAGCACAAGTGTATAAGTAACTATTCGGTATTTTTTCAAGCACTGGGGATTGAACCCAGGTCCTTCATCCTGGATTATATTCCCAGCTCTTTCTTATTTTTTTACTTTGATTCAGGTCTTGCTAAATTACTAAGTTGCCTGGGCTTGGTTCAGACTTGGGATCCTCTTGCCTCAGCCTCCCGTAGTGCTGGGACTGTAATGGTATACCCCTTCCTTTCAGTCCATTTGGGTATATATGTAGAAACAGAATGGCTGAATCATATGATAATTCCTGTTTAACTTTTTAAAGAACCAATTAAAATATTTAATCAAAATATTTAAGCTTTTAAAAGGCAAAGAAAAACAAGAATCAGAACAGCCAATTTGATATTTTAGGAACATAAAAATCACAGCGATCTTTCTAGTTTTCAATGTTTGCTCTTTTTAGATTCAGTTTAGATTTTAGATTTAGATTCTTAATCTTTTTAGATTTGCCAGGGATGTAGCTCAGTGGCACAGCACCTGCCTCACAAGCGCAAGGTCCTGAGTTTGATCCCCGGTATGGGAAAAAAAAAAAAAAAAAAGATTTGCTCTTTTGTTTGTTTGCTTGGTTTTTGTTTTTTGAGACAAGATCTAGCTATCTCACTATGTAGTTCAGGCTAGTCTAGAATTCACTATGTAGGCCAGTCTGGCCTCAAACTCACAGTGATCCCCCTGCTTCAGCCTCCCACATGCTGGGATTACAGGTGTACGACCATGCCTAGCTACTCTGCCTTTTTTTTTTTTTTTTTTGTACTAAGGAATCGAACTCGGGACCTTGCCCTTGTGAGACAGGCAGAAGAACCACTGAGCTAAATCCCTGGGCCCTCTTTGCCTTTTTTAAAAACAGGAAAGATTAAAAGAGTAAACTTAATGTTTAGATTTTATTTCTTTACTTATTAGGATTTTTTTGTTTGTTTTAGTTTTGGTTTTTTTGTTTTTTTGTTTTTGGTACCAGGGATTGAACTCGGGTCCCTGCGCTTGCAAGGCAGGTCACCGAACTGCTGAGCTAAATCCCCAGCCCCTAGTTTTGGTTTTGCGAGACAGAGTCTGGCTTTGTAGGTCAGGCTGGCCTCAAATTTGTTGCAATTCTCCTGCATGCAACACCATACCAGACTTATTAGTTTTTTTTTTTAATAAAATCATTTTTGGGGCCTGGGGATTTAGCTCAGTGGTGCAGCCATCTGCCTCACAAATGCGAAGTTCCAAGTTCAATCCTTGGCTCAAAAAAAAAAAAAATCATTTTTTTGCTTGTAGTAAAATTACTCATAAACATTAAACTTACCATTATAACCATTTTCAAGAGTACAGTACACTTAAAGCCAGATATGAGGATGCACGCCTGTAATCCCAGCACTAAGGAGACCGAGGCAGGAGGATACCACCAGTTCAAGGCCACCCTTGGCTACACAGTGAGTTTAAGCCCTGCCTGAGCTACATAGTGAGACTTTTTCTCAAAAAGAGAAAGAAAAAAAAAAAAAAGAGTACAGTACACGTTAGTACTATTGAATTCAGGTTTGCAATCTTATCAAATTCTAACCTCTGCAGGCTTCTGCAGGTGGCAGAGGCTCAGGGTGCTGGGGGTCCCCCACATGCCCCCACTCCCTGCCACTCCCCATGGTTCCGTCTGGTCCCTCTCTCTGCCCTTCAAGCAAGTCAGACTGAGCCAGGCTGCTCCTGTGACAGCTCTGTGAGACACTAACTCACCAAGTTCTTTTTACATTAAATGACTGTCACCTTGCAAACACATGGACAGATATGCACACCAACGAAGAGTTGTGTTGTATCCAGCAAGCACACTGGGTGAGGTATTTATATCTATGCTGCCCCTTGGTGTCGTCACTCCTGCCACACGCAGACATACACACACACACACTCATGGGCTGTGTGATGGGCACATTGCTTCCTGTTTTCCGACCACGCTTTTGTCATCTGCAGATGAGTTCGTCATGAGAGACAACCTCTGGGAGGTTCCTGACTCCAGGCACCACTGGGCACCATCAATTTCTGCCCAGGAGGAAGCAGGAGAGACAGCAGCGGGCAGGGGGCCAGATCTGCGCTTGCTTTATACAGGGTTTCTTCCCAGAGGCCTCCATTTTTACACCCAAACCCCATTTGCAGAACTTTTCCCACCCAAATTGGGGTTAATGGTCTGGAGACAGGGGACCTGTGTTAATAAAGCATGGAGCCGGCTGGGCCATGCAGGGGGTGGTGGGGTAGACAACAGGACAGGTTTGTGGACGGCCACCTCCCCAGGCCTGCAGCTTGGTGACTCGGGTGGCAGGTCAGGGACCCTGTAGCCCCTTTCCTGCCCACAGTGAATGTTCAGTGGGGTGAGCCCAAGCCCAGCAGCCACTGCCCATTTCAGCCCCTCCTGACACAGGAAATGCTGCCTTGCCGCAGTGACCACATCCCCAGATTACCTAGGAAACTCTGTGGGGCAGGAGCTGGGGTGCAGTTGCCCCGCAACAGGTGGTGGCCTCCCTTCCGCCCTCATCTGAGGCCGCTTGCATCTCCCAGCATGCACAGGGACTGGGGCCCTGGGGAGGGACAGGAGCCAGCAGACCAGAGGTGAGTGGGGTGTGGGAGGCCCCTGCAGATGGGGTGGGGGCAGAGGGAGGACAGAGGCGGGCAGCGCTGGCCCTGGGACCCCATGCCCCAGCGAACCCTCAGAAGAGGCCACCTGCTGCTCCTGGCAAGGGGCAGGGGACACTGAGGGGCAGTGGAGGCACCAGGGGACACTGGGAGGGAGAGTTTTCGTCCCCCAGCCCCACTTCCTCTCTAAGCCCGAGGAGGGCCTGGAGGGGCCTGGACAGGGGAGGGGCCCTTCCGACCTCAGCCTTCCTTGGGGGACCCTGAGGTCTGGGGAGCTGGGAAGCCCACAGGAGGCCCTGCCTGCCCTCTGCCTCGGCTTGCTTGCTCTTGTCCTCTCTGAGTCTCCTTTGCTGTGTCTGTGTCTCTGTCTATCTCTGTGCTCTGTCTCTGTCTCCGTCCCTCTCTCCAGGGGATTGAACCCAGTGCCTGTGCCCTGAGCTACATCCCTGGCCCTTTTTGTTTTTTATTTCGAGGGAAGTCCTGCCTCAGCCTCCCCGAGCGCTGCCTGACAGGCCCGCCCCCCTCCCTCCCTCATGTCCCTTCTGCCCACCTTGTGTCCCCAGATGCCCGCGACCCCCGCTCAGCTCG